>NC_056728.1:1801383794-1801728794 GCF_019279795.1 Protopterus annectens
TTCTAGGATACTGGTGTTGTGGAGGGAGACTATGACAGTTACCAATTTACAGTCATCTGCAAACTTGGTGAGCCAGAAGCATTTGACATTTGCCTTAACTTTCAAGACGTAGATGCCAAACAGGAGTGGGCCCAAGACGGAGCCTTTGGGTACTCTGCTGGAGAGCAGTCTCCTTGTGGAGGTGGTCTCACAAGCTTGACTTCTTGGGTCCTGTCTGTGAGCCAGCCAGCAATCTAGTGAGGTATGTAGAGATTTATGCCTAGTTCTAAGACTTTGTCAACAATACCCGAATGGAGTATTGTGTCAAATGCCTTTTCCAGGTCAAGGTAGGTTGTATATACCATTTTCCCCTCATCAACAGCCTTGGTGACTCTCTTGTGAAGTCTACCACGTTGAGTAGGACAGACCTTCCCTTAACAGAGCCAAACTAGGATGTGTCCAGTGTCTGTAGGCTGTCAATGCCCTTGTTGATCATCTCCATGATAGTTCACTCAATTATTTTTGCATATTAGACTTGTCAGACTGGTAGGTCCTCCAGTTCCTGGGGTTGGTTGATGGTCCATCTTTATGAAGAGGGATGACCACTGGGCACCTAACCAGTTTTAAGGCTGTAGCTGAAAAATGCCCCAAGTGGTCCTGCTAGGAAATATTTTAGGCTATTTGGAAGGTAACCAGGGATAATGAAGCAGTCTTTTTGGCCTTAGCGAGTGCCACCATGACCTGCTCCCCGTTGTTAGCTGGATGGATATACTAGTAGGGATTTCACAGAAGGTAGTGTGGGGACAAATGGGGTAAAGTTAGAGCTAAATTTATCAGCCAATAGATTCGCCACATCACCCTGGTCAGTGAAGGTTGTGCTATTTACCACCAGGTCTGCACACTGCTGAGTGTTACACCTTTAAGGTTCACGACATAGCTGAAGAAGGCCTTAAAATTGTCAGACTGAGAGGCTAGCCTGACCTTAAAAATGGCCTTGTTCGACTTTACTAGACCTCTTAGCTTCTTGTTTAGTTGAATCAGAGAGCTCTTGTCTCTGTGAGAGTTGCTCTTTCTGACTTTGGCCATTATTCTTTCTTTTGTTATACACCCTGTTAAAATAAAGATTCCACCAGTGGGTATGTTGTTGGTGTTAGATCTGGGCTTACTACTGGTAGGTATGGCAACCTCAATGCAGCCTTTTACATGTTTGTACATGGTTTCAGTAAATAATTTTGCATATGTAGCTGTGTTCTAGGGGTTTGAGAAAGCCGTGAAGTTTGACAAACTGTCTCTTAATAGGATGCTGTTTGCTTTAGAATGGTTCATAACTGTTACAGGTTTAGTTGGGTTTTCTGGGTTGATTTTTATTTCGAGGGAGACAGCTTAACTGTATGGTCTGACCTCAGCAACAAGGATGTGATGGGGGAAGGCGGATGCAATGCTCTCCCATGTTGGTGAATACGAGGTCTGATATGTCTGACCTTCTGGTTGGACTGCGCACTATCTGGTCCAGGTTGTCTGCGATGATGAAGTCCAGGAAACCTTGTGTCTATGAGTTAAAGGCAGTGTATGTTTCCCAATCTATAGAGGGGCAGTTAACATTTCTCATGAACAGGGTATTTGGTTTTATAGTGAGCTCCTCTGTTAGGTCAAGGTAAGAGTTGTGAGCTACATGAGTCATAAAGGGAACATGTAGCTGGGCAGGACATGTTAAGGAACCTTGTGTATGGAGACTTGCATGTGGATGAACTCTAGGACATCGCCCTGTTTAGTAAAGAACGAAAATACAAACTTCCAAACCAAACCACAAGAAAGGTGTCCAAGGCACTCATCTCAATGCTTAAATAACATAAAATAACAAAAAATGTAAAGATAAGCACTTTAGTCCTGTACAATTGCAAGACTTCATCAGATAAACCTCCATTTAAAAACACCAGTTAAATACTCCAATCACATTACACGTAATTTATTTAAAACACAATAAAATATCTCAATTTAAAACACAACCTCATCCCTTACAATGAAAAGACTTCAGCAGATGCACCTCAGTTTAAAAACCACCAGTGAAATACTCCAATCACATTACACATAATTTACTTAAAAAAACAATAAAATATCTCCATTTAAAACACATACCTTCCCTTCTAAATCCATTTAACAACAAATTTCCATCACTATCATAAGCCTGTTTAACCAACCTGGAGTTGTATTTGTTCCAGGCAAGGGGGAGGGTGGCGTTCTGTTCTGCTGTAATGTTGGGTCCAGTTGAGGAGAATGGCATGCAGTACAGATCAGCAACATGTGCTGGGCTTCCAGAAAAATTATCTTCTGAGGAATGTACGTTTTTTCCTGGGGAGGGCATGTGCAACAGGCATGCACATCCACCCAAAGGACGCAGAACTGCAAAGTTCTTACCTGCCATATCAACCTACAAGGAGTGGGGAGTTTGGGCTTACAAACAAAATCCACTGATAGCTGCCTATATGACCGACTTCTCATGGGTAACTCTCACCTTCAGTGAAGGAGGAAATGAATGGGCAGAACTGGCCAACAGATGGCAGGCACTGGAAGATAAATAAAAAGAAGTTTTGTTCTTACCATAATGCTCCAGCTATGTTGTCACTCCATTCTTCCTCAGCCAGTGGATCTCGGATCTGTATCAACCATTTTCCAAGCTGAAGAACTGATGTTTGAGCCCATCCCATCCTACCTATAATGCCTCATTCCCCCAACCTAACTCGGATAGCGTTTGCATGCAAGTTGAAACAAAAATAAACTGCGTCTTATAAATATATATGTATCAAAGGTAAAGCATTGAGATTAGGAGCTCAAGCAGAAACTCTGGTTCCTATGAAATTATCCAACAGGTCTCTCACAGCCATGGACAGGAGAAAGGGAAGGTTGAGGAAGAATCAAGTGACAACATAGATGGAACATTACAGTAAAAACATAACTTCTTTATCCGATGTTGCCACTTTCATTCTTCCTCAACTTGTCGGACAGAGTACTCAGATACAGTAACCTGGGCTGGCCCTCACAGAAGAATATTACGGAGCACTCACTACGCAGCCAAAGGCAGTTCTATTCCTGGAAGTAATGTCCGACTTATAGTGTGCAACAAAGGTATGGGAATTTGACCAAGTAGCGGCTGTACAAATGTCATCAACAGACACTCTTGACCAAAAAGCCTGAGTAGTTGCCATAGATCTTGCAGAATCAGCCTTGACTTTGCCTGGTAATGTCCTGTTCTTGGAAAAGAAGACAACGGAAACACAATTTTTTAACCATTTGGCAACAGCAGTCTTGGTGACAGCTCACCCTTTCTTTACATCAGAAAAAAGATACAAACCGCTGTTCTGATTTTCTGCAAGATTTAGTTCTGTCCAGGTAAAAATGTAGTTGCCAAAGAACATCCAGAACATGGAGCGTACACACTCCTTTGTTTTGAAAGTTGGGAAAGAAAGCAGAAAGACTGATAGACTGATTTATATTATTTTCTGTAGCCACTTTGGGCAAGAAAGATGGGTTGATGCACACAGCAAATCTATCTTTGTGAAAGATTAGATAAGGGGGGTTTAGAAGAAAGGGCTTGTAGCTCTGAAACCCTTCTCACTGATTGATAGCCACCAGAAAAAAAATGTTTTCCATGAAAGAAATTTCAAGTCTGTCTTAGTCACAGGTTCAAAAGGAGGAAGGACTAGAGCTTGTAAAACCATGGTCAAATACCAAGGAGGATTGGGATCTTTGACTGGGGGGTGGGGGGCAAAGTACAAAGGTACCTCTCAGAAACATTTTGCAAAGCTTAGATAAAACCAGTGGTGACAAATTTTTCCCAATATGAAAATTAGAAATAGCTGCCAGCTGGACTTTCACGGTGGAGTAGCTGGCTCCACTTTGGAAAAGGGAAGCCAAGAAATCCAAAACTTTCAAAATGAGAGCAGTAAAAGGATCCTTTAGTTTCTGCTGGGCCATAAGGAAAATCTCTTCCATTTACTCTTGTAGATTTTCCTGGTAGAAGACTTATGAGCAGAAATCAAAATGTTCTGAATTGGGGCTGAAAGCCTGGATAGCCTTGCTATCATTGGAATTGGAGAAACCATGAGGTTAATTTCAGTCCTTGGAGATCCTGGTGAGTATGTCCTGAGGGGTGAGATAGTAGATCTGGAACTGGGTCCAGAGTCACCAGTGGGCAAATTAGATGAGACCAAAGAAAGGTGAACCAGAAGGAGGCAATGAGGACAACTTTGCTCTTCAACCTGTATGCTTTCTGCAGGAATTTTGGAATCAAGGGAACTGGAGGAAAAGCATAAAGTAGACAGGGGGACTAAGCATGGACTACTGCATCCCTTGGTGACTGTCCTTAAAGAGGGATCAAGGTAAAGAAACTGCTGCATTTGGTAATGAAGGGGGGTGCAAACAGATCGCAACAGGGTTGATCCCATTTGAGGAAAAACATACTTGCAACGACTGATTCAGAGCCAACTTGTGTGGCATCAAAAAAACTCGGCTGTGCCTGTCCGCCAGGATGTCATTCTCCCCAGCATGTGCACTGCAGTCAGAAAACGGTTACTAGAGATCGACCACTGCCACACCCTCATTGCTTCTTGACACAATAGGTAAGATCTGCCCGCCCCCTTTGTTGATGTACCAGACTACTGACATTTTCTGACTGTACCGCAACAGTCCCTAGAGGAAGAAAGCTGTGCAGTGTTTACAACACTAGGAGGACAGCTCTTATCTCCAGGACATTGATATGCAATTTTGTCTCTTGAGGGGTTGAAATGCCTTGGACCATCTGACCCAGAAAATGCCCCCCCCCCCCAATTCCCTCTAGGAAGCATCCATGGGCAGTGTGGCTTTAGGACGGGGAAGAACAAAGGGCCATACCTGTGTGACCTCTGGGAAATGAAGTCACCAAATAAAAGAGTCTCTGCATATCCATGATAATCTGATCAGAAAGTGTAAGGGATGCCTGTGTAATGACCACTGGACTGCTAGTGTCCTTTGGAAGACTCTCAAGTGTAGGCCTATTGTGGGTAACAGAGTTATTGTGGCCGCCATCGAGCTCAAAAGCCCTGAGCACCAGATTTGCCATGGGAGCTGGAATAGCTAGATTATGTTTGATATGTAATCATAAACTTGTAATCCTGTGCGGCGTGAGATAAGCCTGGGTTGATGTTGGGTCCAGCCATGCTTCTATGAAATCTATGGTTAGTACTGGTTGCAATTGGGATTTCTGTGTACTGATTGTTATGTCTAGAGCAGGGGCTAGCTGTAACAGATAATCCCTGGCTTGAACAAGTAGATACCTGGTTGAAACAGTTAGGACCCGGTCATCCAGATAAGGAAAAACATAAAAATCCTGCAGCCTGACATGCACTGCGACAACTGCAATGCATTTGGTAAACACCCTGGAGGCTGTGGTGACACTGAATGGAAGCGATCTGAAATAGTAATGGCTAGCTCCCAGCCTGAAACGAAGGTACTGCCTGGAGTGTCTGTTCATTCAGATGTGGTAGTACACATCCTTCAGGTCTATAGAGCATATCCAGCTGTCCATTCTCAAAACAGGTAGAATGGACTGAACTGTGACCAATCCTTAATTTTGAATTCCTTACCGATTTGTTCAATTATGTCTGGTCCAGGATCGGTCTTAGGTCCACTGTCTTTTTTGGTACAAAAAAGAATCTAGAGTAGATGCCAGAGCCTATCTGGTGGGGAAGGACCTCCTGGATGACTCTTTTATTGCAGTAGTTTTGCAATTTCTTGAGCTGCCTTCTCCCTCTGACTGGGTGGATAATTGGGGAGGTGAGACTTTTGTTTGGGGTCTTCTAAAAAGGAAATAAAGTATCCTGTGAATACAATCCTTAGCACCCACTGATAGTTTGTGATGACTGCCCAGGCCAGTGGGTATAAGGAAAAGTGCCCCCCATGTGCCTCCAGAGGAGGGCAGCCAGACAACTGTCAGGAGTTCATGAGTGCTGGAAGGGTCTGTCTGAGAAAGAATTGATGTGAAGATGGAATATATAAGGGCTGCTGGGATAGTATTGAGCTATTCCATTGAAGGCCTGTGAGGCCGAGGTACCAGAAGAAGTAATAAAGAATTGGCAGCTACAGCAGTGCTCTGTGTTTTTTTTTGTAGTTTGAGGAGAATTCCTGGTTCCCTTTGGTGACATCTGTGGTGTGTTTTTGTAAAGAATCTCAAGACCCTGAGTTCTGTGGACCTCTTCTGTCATGGCGGTGGCATCTCCCATTGCAAATGTTACCCCTTCTGCCTCTGTGGGAAGTCTCCCTGAGACTCCTGACAAGGACCTTGAGATTTCCTGAACCACAATTTTTCCCCCCATGCTGGTTCCTGGACAACGACCTTTGTGGGGTAGAAAAAGGGATTATGATGGCAGACAAGGTCTTTTCATCTTTCTCACTATGGGAGTGTATGTTGTTGACTGTTGGGCCAAACAAAGGTGATCCGAAGAGTGCATTGCCTAATGACGCCTTGAAAGGTTCCACAAAGCAACACAGTCGCATCCAGGCATAGCACCTAATGATAATGCCCAAACCCGCTGCCCTAGAGTCACCCTCTGCAGCATGGGAAATCAACCTCATGGACGCATTTGTTATCGATTGTAGAGTGGCCATTCTGGAAGAAAAGGTCTTCTGATCCTCTGCAGACATGGACTCTGGGGTAGAGCTACAGAGTTCTCTGACAAGGTCTCTCTGCAACCTAGTGAAATGGGATAAGTAGTTCAACGTTTGTAAGGTGAAGGTGGCTGAAGCATAAACTCTTTTGCAAAACCTGTCCATAGCCCTAAACTCCCTGTTATGGGGATGGACAGAGGAGCTTTCCTAAGCCAGCTCCTCCTTAGTGGCTGCCGCAACCACCATGGCATCTACTGGAATCCCTTTTGTCCAATGCATCCTCTATATAGGTGCACTAAGAATTTTGTCAGCCCTCTTCAGTATGAGCTCCACAGTGTCCGGTTCCTTCCATGCCCAGATAGTTACAATTTCAATAAGAACATCTGCGGTGTGGGGGGGGGGGGGGGCACCCAGGATGTAGATGGGCCAGACCTGAAAGCCTCCAGCTGCAGTGTTTCCTCTGGAGTGGGATTTTGGGTAGATCAAGCACCTCTTTGGCAGAGCACCTCTAGGATGCCCACAAGAGAGATATCCTCAGGTGGAGATCTTGGGGACCCCTCCCCTTTCTCGAAATCAGTGTCAGTAGTGAGGAATTCCTGGGGGAAATTCAGGTGCCTCCTTTTACACTGTCTCTTTCGAGGAACCTCCTTAGTGGGGTGCTCCTGGGAGGTGTCAGAAGAAAACTGGGGTTCCACTGACGGGATGGGTTGGAGGCTTCCTAGTGCCGGCTGTCCCAACAGTAGATGAGAAGCTTCAGACACAGAAGCCATTGGGGGGGTGTGCTGAAGAAGAAAGAACTGAGGCTCTCCTAGGATGAGAGAGAACCCTCTCCACCATTCTGAAGACAGAGAGACTCAGAGTACCCAAGCGTCATCCCTTCTAAGCCAAAGTTAATGGAACAGACACCCCCCAAGCACCCAGAATCCTCTGCTCCAAAGGGGGAGTCAGCGATGAGCTGTCGAATGCAGAGGCTCCGAGGGGAAGTGACAGCTCAACCCCCCCCCCCAAACTCAATGTCGAGGCTATGGCTCTGAGCCATGCTATGCACCAACAAGGTCAGAGCCAAGTGTGTCGGGGAGGCCGTCAGAGACTAAGTGATTACCACTATCGGCTCCTGAGACCAACGCATCTGCAGGCTTTGAAACTGAAGGTCAGATCAGAAAAGGAGCTACACGGCAAAAAGGGGAAAGTCTGCTCACAGATTCAGTGGGCAATGGAGACAGCACAACCCCAGCTGAATCTGTGCCTGAAGAAACTGCTTCATCAGCCTACTCACATCATTCTCGGATAAACCTATGAAAGGACCTGGAGGATGAAGTCACTGAAGATGGTCTCAAAGGTTCTCCAGGAGAGACCTCCCGAGGGAGGGGGAGATCTCTGCACCAATACACTCTGCTGCAAGCTGGCAAGTGGAGCCCGAGGAGGACGACATAGTGGAGATGACAGGGTCAGTTCCGAGGACTTTGGCACTTTCTTTAAACAGTTCTTAAACAGATGACGACCTATCCAGGGAATGTTTCCTGGTTTCCTGGGTCTCCTCATGCTTCCTGGAACAGGGTTGAGCCCCTGAAGTGGAAGGAACAGCATAAGCGGGGGATGAAGGAAGCAAACCCATGAGAATCAGCTTGTTTCGACGATTCATCAAAGCACGAGGATAGAAGCTACACAAATGGTACAAGAGCTATCTAAATGAATGGGTCCCAGACAGCACACACACTACCTGTGGGCATCAGATAATGTGATCTTGTGCCCCCAGGAAGTACATTTCTTAAACCCTAAGAGTATGTCCAGCTTACAATTGGAACTGGGCTCAGCCGTGATAAACTAAATAAGAATTTATTTTTTTTGAGATATAGAAAGAAAGAAAGAAAAATAGAGAAGGCAGGAAGAATTAAGACAGACAGAAAACCTAACTAACTAGCTGAAAAGGAAAAATAGGAGAGAAACGAGTCAAGGTAAGAAAAAGTTAAAGGAGTACCGCACCCACAGACTCAGAAAAAGTACAGTTTTGTACCTACCATAAATGTAGATGTTCGAGTGCTAATACAGCTGCAGTCATAACAGATGGGTTATCCTGCCGTCAGGCGGGTCCTCGGTCGGCCGAATTCCAAAGTCTAGGTCCGGCGTCGGTTGTCGTTGCTTCTTCCCTGACGTCAGTGCAGCAGGGGTATAAAAGAGCCAGCCAACGCCATCTTCTTCAGTTTTTCTTGCCCCAGATGTCAGGTGCCCCCAGAAGGAAGGCAAAACATAAACTTATGAAAAAATGCAATATAGAATAATCAAAAAACAGTAGTTTGCAAGCAAATACACCATAAAAGAATACCCCAACAGGTTGTATGAGGAGGTGTTTGTCATAAGGCCTGTCCTAAGAGGGGATGGAGGGAAACCTGGACTGCAGCTGTATTAGCACTCGAACATCTACATTTATGGTAGGTACAAAACTGTACTATGTTCATCGTGCATACAGCTGCAGTCATAACAGATGGGTAGAATCCCAAAGCTAAATAGGGGTGGCAAGCACTAAGTGGAACTAGGAGGAGCCAGAATGCCCTGCAAGACTGCTGTGGCAAAGCCCGCTCTAGATTTAGAGTAAAGTGGAAGGTGATAGTGTTTGGAGAAAGTGTGCACTGAACTCCAAGTGGCTGCTTCCAAAATGTCCTTGGTAGGAACCCCCATGAGGAAAGCTGCAGAGGTAGCTGTGGCCCTTGTGGAGTGGGATCTGATGCTTGAAGGCACAGTTTTTCCATGAAATGAGTAACAAAAGCGTATGCAGCGGGCTATCCATTTTGAGATTGTCTGTTTGGAGATAGCCTTTCCTTGAGCACCAGTAGCATAGGACACAAAGAGTTGCTTGGATTTCCTGAATGGCTTTGTCCTGTCCAAATAATAACGAAGTTGTCTGTGAATGTCCAAGGAATGTAGTAGTCTTTCCCCTTTGCTTTGTGGGTTAGGGTAAAAGGTAGGTAAGTGGATAGTCTGATTCAAGGCTAAACTGGATACTACCTTTGGCATAAAGGAAGGGTTGGTTCGTAAGGAAACTCTGTCCTGATGGAAAATGATGAAAGGTTGCACAGTCATGAGGGCCTGTAGTTCCGAAACCCTGCGTGCTGAGGTGATAGCCAGAAGGAAGGCTGTTTTCCATGACAAATATTGTAGTTCTGTTGAAGCAGCTGGCTCAAATGGAGGCAGGGTCAGTTTTTCCAATATGAAGTTGAGGTCCCAAGCAGGGACTGGTGGTTTCCTTGGGGGTTTTATATTCTTAGCCCCTCTGAGGAACTGTCTTAAGAGAGGATGAGAGAATAAAGGAGGATCTGTGTTGTATTGTGCAGAAATGGCTGAAGCATGGATTTTGATGGCGGAGAAGGAAAGTCCACTGTTTAACATCTCAGCTAGGTACTGTAATATTTGAGGTAAATTTATTACCCAAGGATTCTGGCCCTTTTTCTGATTCCAGGCACAAAACCGTTTCCATTTGGTGGAGTAGGCTTTTCTAGTAGAAGGTCTTCTGGCCTCCAAGATGACATCCTGCACCTCCTTGGAGAGGAGGGTCTGTTGGGAAATCAAGGGATTCTCCATGCGGCTAGATTGAGGGTTTTGAGCTGGCTGTGAAGAGTTTTGAAGTTGTGCTGGGACAACAGAAGAGGCACTAGAGGCAGGATCCATGGTGGGGAATGCGTCAGGCTCTTCATGAGTGGATACCAGTGTTGTCTTGGCCAGTCTGGAGCAATGAGAATCATTTTTGGCCTCTCTGCTCTGGCTTTTAATAGAACTTTGGGCAGCAGAGGGAGAGGTGGAAAGGCATAGACTGTCAATGTTGTCCAATTGAAAGAAAGTGCGTCCACTTTCCAGGCCTGTGGATGATAGGTCCTTGAGAAAATTTTTTCAGTTGGTAATTTCTGTGGATAGCAAAGAGATCTATGTCTGGCTGTCCCCATGCCTGAGTTATCTTTGCGAAAACTTGAGGATGCAACTTCCATTCGTGTGGATCTGTCATATTTCTGCTTGGGCTGTCTGCCAGTGTATTTTCCTTCCCTGGCAGGAATTGTGCATGAAGTTGGATTTGCAATTCCAGAGCTGTGTTCCAAAGGGACATGGCTAGTCTGCATAGGGGGGTATGAATGAGTTCCCCCTGTTTGTTTATGTACCACATCACTGTGGTGTTGTCTGTCCTCATCAATAGCTGGCCTGGTTGCAGTAGGTCTTTGAAGGCCATCATAGCATTTTGCACTGCTAGCATTTCCTTTTGATTGATGTGTAGGTGCTTCTCTTTTTGGGACCATTTTCCCTGAATGCACTGATCTGTCATATGCGCCCCCCAGGCGTAGTCCGAGGCGTCTGTTGTGATGATTTGATTTGCTTGAGGTATGCAGAAGGAGAGACCTGTTTCTCTTTGGCATGCTTGAGCCCACCACAGAAATTCCTTTTGAAGACATGGAATGAGTGGTATAATTGTTTCCAAACTGTGGCAGTGTTGAGACCATCATTTTTTTAGGTACCACTGAAGTTTCCTCATATGCAGCTTTGCACATGGGATCAGCAGGATGCAAGATGCCATGAATCCCAGAGCCTGCAGAACTTTCCTTGCAGTCAGCCTGGTGAAGGTTGCCATTTTGCTGAAGTATTGAGATAGTTGCCCTTGTTTGTCTGGCGTGAGGTAGGCCATCTGGGTGTTTGTATTCAAGCTGGCACCCAGGAAAATTATTGTTTGAGAGGGTATTAGTTTTGATTTCTTTTTGTTGACTGTGTATCCCAGAAAGTTCAACAGTTTTATTACAAACGCCAAGTGTTTCAGAAGTATGTGCTTGCTGTTCGCTTGGATCAGGCAGTCATCCAGATATGGGTATATTTGTATCCCTTGAAGTCTGCAGAAGGCAATTACTGATGCCAGGCATTTCGTAAACACTCTGGGTGCAGTAGATAAGCCAAAGGGCAATGCAGAGAATTGATAATGGGTTGAACCTGCAAGAAATCTGAGGTATCTTCTGCAATCTTGTCTGATAGGGACATGCAGGTATGCCTCCTTGAGGTCCAATGTTACCAGCCAAGACTCCTTGCCCAGCATGGGAAGAAGCTGCTGTAATGTGAGCATCTTGAATTTTGGTATGTGTAAATATGTGTTTAGGATGGATAGGTCTAAAATAGGTCTCCAATCTTTGTCCTTCCTTGGTACCAGGAATAGTCTGGAATAAAAACCTTGACCTTGTTCTTTTGCAGGTACCTCTTGAATAGCTTTCATGTCCATGAGAGCAGAAATTTGTTTTTGTGCCTCTGCTCTTTGATTTTGTGGCAGGTTTGGCATGCCTCTCATTTTTGGAAGGGTGTGAAAGTGGAATCTGTAGCCTCTGTCTATAATGTCCAGGATCCATTTGTCTTTTGTGACAATATGCCAATTTTTTGAGAATAATGCCAGTTTTCCGCATAAAGGTGCTGCCATTAAAGCTTTGGCAGGCAAAGGGGAAAGTCATTGTGTCTGCTTTCTGAATGACTGTGATCTATCTTCTCCACCTCTTGGGGTTGGTGCTTGCCATTGTCTGGCTCTGAATGATCCTTGAGATTGCCCTCTACCCCTCGGGCGCCTGTATCTGCCTCTTTGAGGTCTGTCCGTGGCTGGAAAGGACCAATTTTTTGAAGGCCAGTTTCTGCTGAAACGTGGAGGTTGTACCTGCAGGAAATCTTTCACTGTTTGCATTGATCTTGCCTTTTCCTCCATTTTCTTTAGTACCTCCTCAGCTTTAACACCAAACAATACATCTTTTTGAAGAGGTGCATCTAGTAATTTAGCTTAGACATGATCTGGTAAGGTTTGCTCTTTGAGCCAAGCATGTCTACGTATGACAGACCCTGTAATAGCAGCTCTACATGAGGCCTCTAAAGCATCAAAACCACACTGCAAGGTATGTTTACCCACTTGCTCTGCACTATGCAACAAATCCTGCAACTCCTTTAAATCTGGTTGCTCAGGTTGTGTCATTTTGCTTTTCAACTGAGATAACAAAAGCTGTTGATACTTTAACATATGGAACTGACAGTTTAATGCCCTCATGGTTAAAGTGGCCGAGGTATACACCTTTTTCCCCACACCTTTCTAAAGCTCTGGAATCTCTCTCTGAGGGTAAAGGATTTTTAGCAGTAGAGGCCTTAATTCCCTTGGGACCCTGTGAAATAGTTTTTGGGTCAGCAGTATGGCTTTTGTATAGGAACTGGTGTGAATCAGGAACCCGATAATACCTGTCAGGTTTAACAGGAGCTGGAGGTAAAGAATCTGGGTTGAGGCTGGCTTCTGTGTACACATCATCTAATATATCTAAGACAGGAGGGATAGCCAGAGGCCTGTGCTGGGGGAGCAAGAGAAAATCCCTGAGCCTTTTCTTGGAATCTGAGTAATCTTGGCCTTCCCGGTGAAAGTGTTCCCTCAAGGTATGTACGGTTTCCCCAAAAGAATAGTCCTCAGGGGGACAGGGAATAGACTCCTCTGCATCAGAGTCTTCAAAAGGAGAATATGTATATTCCTGGTCCTCAGAATGTTCTGAGGTAATAGAGGCTTGATCTGAGGAAGGGTAGTCTTCCTCCAATCTGGGCCTTTTGTCCGAGGGGTTGAGAACCCTGATAAGAGTAATCAAATCCTCAGCCATTTTGAGCATCTGTTTTTTAGGCATGGGGCCTTGAGAGGGGGTCTGTTGTCCTTGTTTTTTAGTTTTCATGGCTGCTTTAGATTTTGTGAAAGCCTTAATGGAGAAGGAGAAAGGCCTGAAGACACCTTGAGAAATGTCAGGCCTGTCTAAACTCTGAGTTTCCCCGCCAAGAGTGGCGTCGGTATCTGTAGTCGGAATGGGGGCCGAGGAGCCTGCGACCTCGGGCACAGAAGATACCGGTAATGAAGTGTCATCGGTACTCCGGGGCTGCGTAGGCACCTCGCTGAGAACCGGAGAACTGGTAGTCGGCCTTAGCGTGGTGTCAGTAGAAGTCACGGACCTCGTATGTCGGTCCTTATCTTTGCATCTTTTACTCAAAACTGGAGTCTGAGTATCCGATGACATAATATAATTAAATTTTTTACCAAAATAGTGGTGGGCGAACTCCGCCCGATGCTTAATAGTGCGTTTGTTGAATCTAGCACAAAAACGGCAGGCCGAGACGTCGTGGTCTGGGCCTAAGCAAGGAATACAGAAGGAATGCAAATCCTTATGCGGTATTTGCTTCCCACATGAAATGCAATTATTAACTTTGTCTGACATCGGTCTGAGGCAAGAAAAGTTTCCCCAACGGGGTACTTAGCTTTCAAGAAGACTTCGGCTGAAATATTTTCGTAAATCTCAGGAGCTGGCCGACCGGCACTTGCGAACTGCTTCTGCTTCGGGCACCGCGCGGCAAGAAAGACTGAAGAAGATGGCGTCGGCTGACTCTTTTATACCCCTGCCGCACTGACGTCAGGGAAGAAGCGACTACAACCGACGCCGTACCTAGACTTTGGAATTCGGCCGACCGAGGACCCGCCTGATGGCAGGATAACCCATCTGTTATGACTGCAGCTGTATGCACGATGAACATCATGTTTAAAACATCATGGCATGATGTTTCCTACACTTTAACAGCACTCTGGGATTATTTACAGGATTTTAAATATTTTTATATGTAATTCCAGACTCTGACCTCCTGGGGGCGGGCATATTGACGTGGTTTGGATAAATCAGGTTGCCATCCAGTATCCTAGAAATTGTTTGGCTCAAAAATGTTACATCATGCAGGCCTCCATTTGCCTAAAGTTCCTGTCATTTCATAGATGTTGCATGCGTACAAAGTACTGAGTAAAATAGAACAGTGTAAGTAACATTCCCTGCTGCTGGATGACTACTTAAAACAGAAACAGTGCAAATGCCACAGAACACACTCAAAGTGCTGTTTACTGCTGCCTTTTTTTCTAATTTAGTTTAAATGGCACTAATTTGTGAGACAATGAATTCCAGTCCATTTACTTCTCCCCTCCCCCATAACACTTAGCTTCCCTAGCTGTCAAAGTCCTGAGTATAATTTGACCTGGTAATTCCATTGATTGGCATACCTCAGCAGGGTGCTTGACTCGTGTAATTTAATCTTTGCTCTAGCATTTCCTTTGTTAGAGGGGACATTTTTTTGCTGCACTATAGCCATGGCCTTACTTGACTGCAATCACATCCAGTAAGGTCTTGCACCAAGGAGCTAAAGAATAAAACATTTATACTATTAACCAGTTTAGATCTTTATTAATTTAAGTATTAAGGTATCACTTCATGCTTCCACCTTGTTAAAAATTGAGATTTACATGTGCAAAGTGTGTTGGTATGCAGTGTTTGCCTTCATATGTTTTTACTCCACTGGTTGGTTTGCAAAAAAAAAAAAAACTTTTGCAGTGTCCCTGGATTTGTCTTTGTACATACAAACCACATTGTTATATTTTCCCCTTCCTTTTTCTTGTGTCCAGAAGTCACTTATAACAAAGTAAAATTTTTATTGATTTTTTTTTAAATGAAGGACATCAAAGTTAACTTACCTTGAATCAAATAATGGATGCCACTGCAAAGAATCACTGTTGAAATATTTGTGCATGGACAAAATCCCTTACTAAATCTATTTGCCAGCCTCCAGTTCAGTTGGTGCTACGGCTTTAATATACTGGTGTGTTTGTTCATGCCTTCCAAATATCTCCACCATTACATACCAGTTTTGCAGTGTAGTAACCACCCGACATGCCCATACACCTTTAGTCATCTATATGCAGCTACTCCTGTTCATGTGAGTATGTGAATTCATTTTCAGACTTAAGGTGTGGAAGCTGCACTGAATAATTCTAGGTGCTTGTTCAGGTTTCACATGGTGCTTGCTTAGAGCTACTCTCATGTTAAGCCACTATGAATATGTTGCACTGCCACCTCTGATACCAGGGTAATGTTTTAACCTTTCTATTCCTGCACTGCACACTAGCAGTATCTGGTGCAAATACAACAGAGAAGTATGCAAGCGATACACCACCTAAGTATTATTTGCCGTACAGAATATACAAGTATGCATACCAAATTTCTGTTTCTCCAAACATCGGTGTTACTACACTACTACTGAATAAAATGAACATATTGAAATGTAACATGACCTGTTAACAGATGTAATTAAGATTTTTTTCCTGTATAAACAAATTTCCATGATTCTCTGGCTGTTGGGTTTGATTCACTTTACTGGCTACCTGTAGAGTAGAGGTCTGCTCTTTCTTAGCAAGTTGCAGTAAATATTTTATCTGATTGTTTACCTGGTTAGTTTGACTGGGCACACTATGAACGTTTCCAGCGGCATCCCAGGGTAAAAGCTCAAAATGGTGCCATCTCAATGGTCTGACCTTGTACTGTAGTCCCTTAACTGCTGCCTTGCATATCTTGCATAAATGGCAGATCTGAATTATCCATTGCAATGTCCAATTCAGTGTTTCATCTACAGATTGTGTGCCTACTGCCTTTGACGAATACACTGCTAGGTTACAGTAAAAAAATAACATTACAATAGGGAATGGATGGCAAACCAAAGAAACTAAGACAGTCACGACTACAGCACCCAACATTACAGTACAACTTATGATTTCCTATCCATCTACAGGTTGCAGTAGTAGAACCCACAGCCATATACATAAAAAGCAAATATACTCACCGATGTGCTGCTACCACTGCTTTCAAGTGCTGTAGCACAATCACTAATGACCATATGCTAAACAAAACAATTACACATTGAAAACAGATTTCACATCGACAGTGACAAAAATAATGGTAATGCAAATACAATCAGAAGGAATTCAGAAGAAACTGCACAACCTACAAGCTCTGTAAAGAATACAGAAACATCGGATTTGTGACATTACACAGGCATGGTTTAAAGCCACAGAATGTACTCTGTCAGTGCAAGGCTAAATTGCCTTGCACACATGTAGATCATGAGGCACAAGAGAATGAGACACAAGGTGTAAATGTCTCAGTCTTGATTAGCAGCAAGTATTCTTCAATATTTTTCAAACCGGATGACACCCAGGCATTTACCCACATGCAAATAACTGGAGAGTGTCCCTTACCATATCTGAGAAAGCTACAGGTCATCATCTATGGCACAAGAAATCACAGCTCAATATAGGAATGAATGCTGATTATCATCTGCTGTTAAAATCAAGTAAAAACACTAACACCCTATGCAAAAACTCAGAATACGTTTTGCAAGGATCTGCCAATGCACACATGATAACATGCTGATTATTAGTCAGAGAAAATCAAATGTAATGTTCTTTGGCACCCCATAATAGCTTGCTAAAACTCTGCACCTGACAATAACTGACATCAGGCAATATGTTGCCTGTAGTAACACAGCAAAAAATATCCAGGATCACATTAGACCCTACTCTCTTATTAACAAACCATACAGATAATATTAGCGGAACCTTAAATAACTAAATTTATTCTACAAGCTCTCATACCTTCTCACCTCCAGCATGTGCACAGCCAAAGCTATAAACATACTTATCCCAAAAACTGAGCATGGGCTCCCTTTAATAGCTCTTCACTCTACCACAAATACAAATAACACTTGTACTGTTACTTTTACAAAGATCTGTAGATTTGAATTGCTTGCAGAACCAAATATGCATCTTTGCTATTTCCTCCAATGCTTCAACTAGCTACCCATCAATGAAAGAACAACCTTTCTACTTGGTTCAAAGATATAGAAATTATTAAAATGGGACTTTGTCTACCTCTAAAATCCAAACTACATATTAACCAAACTCATCTGAGAGACAGTCAGGAAGATGGCTTAATACTTATCAGACCATGTTTCAAGACAACCACAGGAAAACATGCATTCTCAAAGCTGGATTCAGTGGGCTGGTATAATCTCCCAGGAGTAGCTAGGGAGCAACGCAATCTGGAAGCATTCAAAACTAAATTAATAGAACTGCTGTGGGATACCAGATGCCTGTGCTATTGTGACAATGGCTAGTCAGTTCTTGATGTTGGAGTGAATGGCTAGCCATTGCATACCATGCCTATGCCAAAACACACCTGCACTATGACTGTAGCATTGATATATGTATGGTAAATAAAGCAATCCTGAGGGAAAGCACTTTGAATGACACTATCATTATGTTGAATGGTGCTACTGTTTTTAGCAAAATGGATGTGAAGGCAGGTTACTACCAAATGGAGGTGAATCCTAAGAACAGAATAACAAATACATTTTTAATCACAAAGGTCTTAGAAGATACAGGAGTTTAATTTGGGTTGTAAGATCAGTTGCAGAAATTTTCAGATGTATAATATATTTTATCCCAGGCATTCTGATTGTTAACATTTTCTTTGACGATGCAGTCTGTGGCAAAACACAGAAACAATGATTCTATAAGACAAGTTTTACAAATATGCAAATAATTTTGACATTAAACTGAAATGCAAATTTAATACATAATTTCTCGAGTTTTATGGTAATATATGTTCAAGGAAGGAAGGGTCACCAAATCTAAATAAAGTTAAGGCAATATACAACATGTCACCATACTGAAACGCAAAAGTAGTAAGATGTTTCCCAGGCATGGTAAATTATAATCCCTTGTATGGGTAGCTCTTTAAATGATAACTGCCTTTCTAAGGGTTTTAAGATTAGTAATTTAAAAAGTGTTAGTATGCCGCGGTGGTACGGCGGTAGCATTGTTACCTCACAGCAAGAGGTTCTCCCGTTCGATTCTCGGCTTGGCTTGGGAGTGCCTTCTGTGTGGAGTCTGCATGTCCTCCCCACGGTTGGGTAGCGTTCAAAAGACATGCGTGTGTAAATGGGCGTGCCTTTGTTGAAGGTTGGGCATCGAGCTGGCACCTCGGCGTTTCGTAAAAATCTACTGCCAATCATTAGCGGACCGGAGTTCCGCTGTGGCGACCCCTTACCGGGAAAAAGCCGAAAGACAAACAACAACATGTAAACAAAAAGTGTTAATATGGTGCGTTTTATTTTTTATGAACAGGAGTTTCTTACTTTACTGATAGCTCTCTCATACACACACGCAGGCACTTCAAAAGTCATACACACACTCTCCGTGCATTCCTTTACCTATCACTCTCTCATACACACATGCAGGTACTTCAAAAGTCATACACACACTCTCCATGCATTCCTTTACTGATCGGTCTCTGATACACACACACAGGCACTTTTACATTCATACACACACTCTCCATGCATTGCTTTACTGTTCGCTCACTCACACACACGCAGACACTTTTACATTCATACACACACTTTCCATGCATTCCCTTTCTGTTCGCTCTGTCATACACACATGCAGGTACTCCTACATTCATACACACACACTTCATTCTCTCCCCACGCACTTGCAATCACTGCCCAAACAACACAAGAATCAAACCCACTACCCTTATGTCTGCAGAGAGACATATTTTAGATAAAAAAAATTCGTAGGTGGCAAATAACCGATGGGAGAAGCACAGCAACATAATCGAGTGTTTGTCGGTGTGAGCGTGCAATTACGATCTAACAAGACATTACTTTACACTCACTAAGCTGTTTAGCGAGTATAAAATAAGAAAAAAAAAGTAAACAGCTAAGCGAGTGTAAAATAATGGCTTGGAAGTTAAATCGCAGTCATGCACACACAAAACTTCAGACATCACAGGGCCATAAAGAAAAAAGGGTTGCTATTGGCAACCAAGACCACATGGAACAGCTGGCAAAGGAACGCCACAGGAAAGGAAATTACATAAAAAAAAAAAAAAAAAAGAAGTACAGGGCATTAAAGGAGTAAAACAGTGCCAATTTGCAGACTGAAGTGGGACTAATGCATCAGATAACGGACAGAAAGTTTTTTCATTACACCTTCTCACTGAACAGGTTACAAGACGGCACAACCACTACCATTATTGAACAGGAAATCTTTAAGGTAGTCAGTGGTACTGCTCTTTAGGAAAGTTAGAGAAAATAACTTCGGAAAGAAGACAACTTTATAGTAATAATTGTCACTGGCAACCAACACCACGCGGAACAGCTAGATTGCTGCAGCAAAGGCAAATAAATATAAAAAAGTACAGTACTAAAGAGCCACAGTTCAATACCAAGTGCATACATGTATCCACAACAGTTGTTTGGTCAGCAGGACCCAAACAGGCAATGTTTAAACATTTTTGGATGCACGTGTGAACTTATGCAGCACAGCGACAGAAAAGCCAGGAGAAATGAAGATGCCACATTAAAGAGATACTGATACTTTGCTGTCAAACAATGTATTTCTACAAAAAATGTCATACTCGCCAGTATAAATCCACGAGAGAAGCTGATGCAGAAAGGGACTCACACAAGGTTCCAATAGGGAAATACAGCGTACTGGAAACACAATGCTAAAAAGAAGTACCCTACCTCCTGCACTTGTAGTTGAGCACTCAGGCTGGGGGAAGGACAAGGGAGCCATGACATCACAGAATGGGTGGGTTTTATTATTTTAGTTAGAATCAGATGACGGCTGTGGTGATGTCATTTTGGGGGAGGGAACTGATTAAAAAAAAAAAAAGTACCTGCACTGCCTGGCCTCGATGATGTCAGTAAATGGGCGACTCCAGCAAGCTTTATTCAAACATGAGAGAATCATTTTGTAAGTGAAACCATCACAGTATGAGAAGGTAGGCTTCTGTTACAGAAGTAAGGGGAATTATAAAAATTGTAAATGCTTTATTGTTGTTGCTTTACAGAGGACAATGTAAATAGGGAGGAAAAGGACCGTGAAGTTGAGGAATACATTAGAGAAACCTGTTGTACTCCTTTAACAGTTAAGTCGTAAGCACTAAATAACTCATAGTCCATGCTAGAAATCACTCAAACACAGGAGAAGCTCTGGACCGACGAAACCTCAAAGCTTACTCTATGAGCAGCAAGTGAGATCTGGGGTAGGCTGGGGGAATGATGCATTATGGGTAGAATGGGTGGAGCTTGAGCTTCAATTCTTCAGCTTGGAAAATGTCAGAGTCAGATCTGAGACCCAGAGGTTGAGGAAGGCTGAAAGTGACATCAGATATTATAATAAAAACAATCACTTTAATATTCAAATTCTAACAAAAAATGGAACACACTACATTAAACCTGTTTCACTTGTATGGTATAACAGCACATCACCAAAAATTTGTTGTTAGCAATACTGTTAAATCTCACATCTGAATCAAGTTACAGCTTCACACTTTCCACACAAAAATAATGCAACACATCTCTCAGTGAAATGTTAAGCTTGAAAAAAAGGAAAAGCATTTACCATTTCCGTCCTCAATCCGAATGACAAAATATCGACTAGAATCAGTTACTGCCTCTACTGCGATCCCAGGATGTTGCTCCACAGGTGCCTGAGCAAACAATTCTCCTGGAAAAAAAAGAAATGAATGCAATTATTACCCTCATCATGTCAAATAGCATTATTTTATCTTACCAGACCAGATACTATTCCAAACTATCTCTTATTCTCCTTTAACTAACTTTTGCAGAATGCATGCTTATTACTATTTTGTAACAAGGGTTCTACCTACAAACAGCATTATATAAAGTTTGGGTAAGGTTAGTTACATTCTTGCTGCTTGACTCAGCCACTGCTTTCTTTTGTTCTGGGTGCATGATGTGCAGTCTCAGCTATAGTGCAGATGACTAAATTGCCCAGAAAGACAGATCAGGTAGACTACAATGCACATATCCTCTTCTGAAGACACTGCAAGACACCAAGCCCTGCTGGAGCAAATACTGTCCTCTTGACAAACTCGCAGCTAGTTCTCAAATTCAAGTATCAAAACAGCTCTGCCAAGTCAGCCATTGTATGCAAGTGTATAGTTTTCAGAAAGGTAGAGAAACACTGCTATGTAAACAGGATTCATGCAAACAACGACCCATAATCTATGATCAACCTCAGATAGTAGTGACTCAGACATAATACTCCTCCACACAAAAATAAAAGGAGTTTCCAAACTCTGATCCTAGCTACAAAATCAGGGAAAATATACTGGGTTGACTGGATATTCTTAAAGTGCCCTAAATATATCGCATTTACCTTTGCCCTTCTGGCCTGGTTAGTAGCTCAAAAAAGGTCCATGATGACCACACCTAAGGTAAGGCATGTTTGGGGGGGGGGGGGGGCATGTACTGTACTACTTCGATTTTCTTTCTGGTTGCTTGAGACTTCTGTTTGCTTGAGTTCCAGTTAACTGCGAGATTACTGTAATTTTAGTTGGAAACATTATACATCACTTATAATCTACCCAATCACTGTCAGTCCAACATTACATAGCTCATTTAAATCCTTTCTTCTTTTAAATCCCATTCCTCCCCTGTACGTAATGTTACCACAATTCCCATTTTTTCTATGTAATTTGCTCCTAGCCTTTTCTAAAGACCCCAATTCCAATTGTTTTATATCTGTTACCGTATTCACTACTTCTAGCACAGTTGGTTTAGGCTTTGACTTCCATTTTCTAGTAACTGCTTTTTGGCAGCCAACATAATTAGACTCCGCAAGGCCTTACTATGACTAGACAATTCCGATTCTGTATCATAGCTCAGAAAAATTATTTCTCTACATAAACTATTTTTTTTCACCCAGTAACTCTAATAGAGTAGTCTGTAGGGAATCTTTAAAGTCTGCCAACTCATTATACACTTCTAGAAAATATGTTCCACATTACCTCTTCCTTCCCTATCACACCTCCAATATTTTCTGCCTACCCGAGGAAAAATTCTCTGGAGTACACTTGGGGTATAAAAATACCTATGTAAACATTTCCAAGCAAAAATCCAAAGTATTCTAAATTTTGTTGTATATTTGGGAGAAGCACATAAATCCCCCACCGTTTCTTTCTGAATTGCTTACCCAGCCTCTCTTCCCAACCCCTTCTAACCTCCTCTGATTGATTCTTATAGTTATCATGCAATATTTTACACACTCTACTAAACATTCCTTTTTTAACAGCAGTGCCTGTTTATATTCTATTAAAAACACTACCAGGACTGGTCTTTCGTTTAGGACACCCCTATTTCTTTATCTTTGCCTATACTCTGATATCAAACCTTGATAGGGAAGGCAATCTCTAACCTGCAGTCCAAAAGAATTATCAGCATCTTCCCATTCTGTTACCTTTCCCTCTTTAGTTATTTGCTCCCAGTACCTTGGTTCCTTTGCTAGTTTTCTCCAATAAATTCCAGTCTTTCTTGCCTATTGTCTGTATCCCTAACTGCAGTCATCCCAATGAGCATAATCTCCTTTCTTCATTCCCATGTTGGCTTAGTTCTTAGAATACTTTGTTACTTTATGAATATAATATTCTGTATGACTACTGTCATTCTCCTTAAAGATCTGCATCCAGTTTCCAGACTTCCACAGGAATAGTCTATTCCTGGGGACCTTTCTGTGGATTGGTTCTACATCGTCATTTTATCTCATCTCCTCTTATCCTGTTAGTAATTGAGTCATCTACCTCTTATCCTTTTAATAATTGAGCCTCAACTAGCTCTAACCTTAGCATAGTTGATTCTTCCATAAACATTTCCATTTGTACCTTTTCTTGATTTCCATATTTCTCTGCTTTATACAGACTTTCAAAAAATGTGTGAAATATTTCTAATACCTTTACAGGATCTCTTATCATCCTTGTTATAGGACCCTAAGCTTGGCAATGTCCCTTTCTACTTTCTGTTGTTTGAGTCATTGTGCTAAAAGTTTTTGTGCTCCAGAGTTATTCTTAAAAAAAAACAGTTGCTTAAGAGCAGTCTTTCTAAACTCATGCATATTACCGAGGGAATTCCTTATTTTCTGCTTAGCATTCTGCAGTTACTCTTCTTCTTGTGACATTCCCATATTCTGCAATACTTTAACATTTGTCACTCCCTTTAAATAGTTCTTGTTACTTCTCAACTATAACTCACTCTCTTTTATACTCCACTTTAATTTTATCCCACTCCCTAGCTATATTTTCAGAAAAAATTTCTATCTTCTCTAATAGTTCCTGAACAATTTCCACTACCCATTCCTTAAATTCCTCTCTTTTCAACAGTTAGGTGGATAACTGCCAGTGTCTTATTTTTATTTTATTACCCTGTGTTTTTATTTTAGTTATTATTGGTGCATGATCTGAAATAGTTATCGGGTGCATATCAAGACTTTCAATTAAATGCACATGTGCCTGTGAACTGCAAATTCTGTTTAGCCTAGCCCAGTTTTTGTATCTTCGGGAATAATATGTAAATTCTGTCCGAACTCCTAGCACTGCATTCACATCTTCCATGCCAAATATTTTCATACATTTTGTTTTCAAACATCTACCCTCCTTTGTTATATTTTTACCTTCTGGGCCTCCCAGAGATACCTTCACTGCTGCAAATTCCAGTCCCCACCTATAAGTAGTATTCTTTGATGAAAGCTGATTATTTCTCCCAGAATTTTCTTAAGCTCCATTATAGCAGTTTTAGGTGGAGTACAAATACATGCCAGTGTAATCCTCCTCCCTTGCCAGTTGCCCCTTAGTACTACAAATCTGCCATTATTATCTTTTTTTATCCTCTTCTATCAGTATTGGAGCTCCTCTTGCAATTAATATAAATACTTTTCTTTTCCTCTGTCCCAGATATTCTGCTGAATAACCATCCTGAAAACCTTTCTTTATCAAATTCACATGTTCAATTCTTTTTAAGTGTCTCTCTAGTAGCACATCTATTTGCACTCTACATTTTTAATATAGCTCACTACTACTCATTTTTTGTATTTATCTATGATACCACTGCCATTTAAAGACATTACAGAAAGCATCACTGTGTTAAGAAGTCACTATTCCCATCTTTTATGCGTAACAGCTTTTCTGTCAAGTGTCTAGTTCCACCTTTTGTGTTAAATGCATACACTGTTTGGCAGGTTGATCTTTTATACACTTGCTTTTTGTAATATCCATCTGAGCCATTGTCACATCTTACAAAACTTTTGTTTTACTGAAACCCCTCCAAAAAAATACACACAACTACAACACCCCCTAAAATGTATTAACTTAACACTAACACACAAAACTATGTACATCTTTAAATATTAAAGTGTTTACCCTCCTAATAGGAACACGTGTCCCAAACTGACAGCCACACTCACAAACACGGGTTAACCTAAAACATAGGTTTTTCATGCTAAGATGCATGGTACAGCCTGTGCTTCTACTAAGTGGTGTCTAGTTTTCTCTTTATAGCTCTCCCAGCTGGGAAAACACTTGCATGCTTTCAGAAGACAGTTACCTCCTAGACATTTCTCTTTATCAGACTGTCTCTAGACATGAGGGCCAGATACAGAACTACTACTAAGCATACATTTCTTTGCTAGAAAAAAAGTTTTATAATATTCAATGTTCTTTTTCATTTACTTGCATTATCTTAAAACCTGTTACTAGATCAAGCTAAGGGCCTTAATACACTCACTCCCCTATGCAACAATGAGAAAAAGTGCATAAATCTTTCTTTGTCATGCTCTTTTGACCAGACTTTTCTTTTTTATGTTTTTACACTGTAGTGCCTACATTTCTTAAAAGTGAACAAGGAGAAAGGGAGAATGGGTTGGGGGGGCAGGAGCACCTGTTTATATTCGTATCACCAAGTGCTTCAGCCTTGACGGAAAGTGTAGCATCACCATTCAGTTCTGAATGCCAGTACTGCAATTGATCACAAGAAGTAGTGCATTAGTCTGGACTGAAACTGCAGTATTGGCATTCATTTTACTGAAGATCATGTCCCCTGACATCTTGCATGAGGGACACTGGCCTACTTTGCCCCCAACCTACCCATGCCGCTCAGTCTGTGTAGTCTTTTCTAAGCTGACACCATGTTTTTTCCACTGTTTGCTCCTGCTGTCAATCATCAGCACTTGCTGTGGCCAATCAGTGCACTTGTTGCCATCATTGGGGCGAGTATTGATCGGGAAAGGTCATTAACACAGACATCATGGGTGGTTTCAGCTCCTTCATGTTTAGTTACCTCTTCTCTACTGCACGCACCTGGTGAGATGTAGGGGACAGCATACCAATGGATGTCCCCTCACTTCAGTAAAGGGCGTTCCCTACAAGCATCCTTGCTACACCCACCCCAAAGTATAAGCAGCGAGCTTCCCAGCCTTCCCTAAGAAGATACCACTGCCCAGTGCACACAATCCCTACCTCACCTGGAAGAGGTGAGCAGGCCATGTCCCATCACACATCCCCAACCATGCCTGGTTCCTCCAATGATTGGGCCAGCTCACAAACCAAGGATGGCTAGGAAATAGTCATGAATTCATCACCTGCGTAACACTGCCAGATTTAAGCTGACACTATTTTGCAACTAGTGCAGTAGGTAACATGGTCAAGCTGACTAATCTCTAATCCCCTCTGGATACCATAAGCAAGCTTATTTTTCAAGGTGTTAGCTGTTATTAAATAATGGATAATGATCCATTTTCATCCAACAGTATCTATATAAACCATACTTGCTTTCCAGGGGTGCAGATTTGTCTACCTTTATAAATTCACAATCCAAAAAAAGTATGGACAAAATATAATCAATTTCAACAGACAAAGGCATACAGAAAATAACTAAAATAGGAACAAAACATGATTAAAACATATGTAGAAATTAAAGTTCCATCCAATCCAAAATTAAATTCTACTTATTAAACCTCCTCCAAGTTGTTCTCAGTCACTTTCAGATGGTAAGACAAACTAATCCAGCTAAGGAAGCTTGGCTGTCAAAAGGGGTGTTTATTTCCTTCCAGTCTACACAGACATGATTCCACTCTTGCTGGTTTACCCCCCAACTCCCAGGACTATCTGAAAAATCTTGCATGAAACCAAAAAAAGTTCCATCACCAAAAATGTCACAAATGTTGAAGACAACAGGATTTGGTCCCCAACTGCAACAATTAAGTATTTTACAAATAGGTCTACCTTACAATTCATACTTACAGTTACGATGAACTAGTTCAACCCAAACCATGCCCTTCCAAACACACATACATGTAAATATATAGATGGGGAAATACATCAGGATTTGTGGTATGATAAATAAAACAGTTAGCGATTTTGGGAACATATTCCCCAATTAAATAGCAAAACCCTGAGTCAACGAGTGCCCATACCCTATAATGTCAGATATGCAATTTCTCACACACTAGAGCCTTAAATATTTCACCTATCCATCTTTGTGCATCTGTGTATGTTACCATTCACATTTATTTCAATGGACTGCAGTTTTTGCACCTTTAGTTCCGCTGTGGCAACCCCTAACCGGGAAAAGCCGAAAGAAGAAGTGTAGTGGTACCTTTACAGTAGTTTCTCTGTTTTTGTAAACAAAAGAGCCATGGATATAGCAGAGATAAAGTTAGAGCACAGTGAAGGAAGTCAGCTTCCCCAAGTGGAAGGTGTTAGTAGGCAAGATCAGCAGAAGCTGAGCGGCTTATGAATGCCAATATTTCATTTGTAGTAACAGACGAAGTGCCTTATGTATGATGTTTTAAATGTAGTAAAGCTGCTTGTTACATTTGTCTCACATCGTTTACTACCATTTCAGAGCAAAAGAGTTTTTTTTTTTTCATCTAAGAGAGGACAATTTTTTTCTTTTCTCAAAAGGAAGGACTTTTTTTTTTTGGTCTTCAAGTTGGAGTTGAGGGGGCAGCAGATTGGTAAACTGTACAGGGTGCCAGATAACACTGCCAAAGTTCTGTTTAAACATTTTTAAGCATTTTCTGGAGAATTTTTCCATTCACTTTTTCTGTAATTTGATGGGTGGTTGTAGGGAGTGTTTTAGAAACTGATTCAGCTTGGGTATCATTACAACCACATTTGAGGTAATCAGTTTAAGGTTTTCTGTGTTTTTATTTTATTATATGATTATAATTTTAGCATTTGCAGATCATTTTGTGTTTATTTGTATTTTTGATGGTGTAACAATGCATTTTATTTGTACCAAATAGTATTTTTTTTTGTCTTTTGCCTTATTCTTGAGTCTTCTATGTTCTGATCGTCTGTTTTATACTTGCCCTAGGATTCAGAATGGCTTACTGTGAGAAGAAAGCCTTAACGTGGCTGTTTTCCTACTCATGGTAAGTTCACAGGTTTACAGGTAAGTACAAGGCTAGCTGCTTTTCCAGGCTATTTTAATCCTAGCCAGTTTCCCTTTATGTGTTGGAAATAACCTATTTGGTTATAGACTGCCCTTACCTAACCCATGGTTGATAATTATATATTAGCCCTAATGAGAATAAGTGGGATCATGCTGTAGATAATTTGAGGTCTTTCCAATTCTTAGACTGCCCTTCCTCTGATGTTTCCATTAGAAGGGCCTCAACATGGATGGTGGTCCAGCTGCTACAGTTGAATGTGAATGCAGCAATCCAAGGGAGCAACAAATGCTAATTAGCCATATGCTCTCCCCCAGAAAGGCAAATGGCTCTCAATTTACACTGCCAGACAATTTAGGTATATAAACTTCCACTGTTAGACATTAAATACTGAATATGGTCTTGACCCAAAAGAATGGACTCATCTAAAAAGCATTAGGATACATGCACAAGACAAATTTCTTTGTCACACTCAATACAAAGAGGTACCAAAAGTTAATCCAAACACTCTATGAAACTTTACATAATGAACACGCAATAAGAAATATAATCTCCAATCTTTACAAAACTTTAATTGCAAATAATAGTAATTTAAGTGATAATTTTTGGAATATTATTAAGTTTGGAGGTAATAATCCTTTTTCTGAAGAAAATAAACTGCAACTATTGGAATCTTAAGAATACCTCCCGGTTACATTATTAGCAAATTTACACATGGAAATTTCTACACAGAGCTTTTCTGACACCCCAAAGAATTGTTAAGTTTAACAAAGTGTGTTGTTGTCTTTCGGCTTTTCCCGGTTAGGGGTCACCACAGCGGAACTCCGGTCCGCTAATGATTGGCAGTAGATTTTCACGAACGCCAAGGTGCCAGCTCGAGACACAGTAAAAGTATGTGGCTGATTGGTCTCATATATTTTACGACTGTCCTCTTACAAATGACTACTGGAAGAAAACTGCAAACTTTCTCAAAAGCTTTATGGTCTGATTATTTTATCTTACAGCTCTAGCATTGCTTAATATATAAAATGAACAAACGTTGGTCTTTACTTAACATTGAAAATCTTAGCTAAAGGAAGGAAAACTATAACAAGAAAATGGGAAAACTTTGCTTCAACACAATTTGAATTCCTCTCATCTCTTTGAGAAGCTGCTATCAGAGAAACAAACAAATAAGAAAAGAACATTGCCTAGGATGTTTTTCAAGAATCTGCAGTTAAAAGTGTTTTCTCTTATTGAAACATATCAGTATAATGATACCCACTGACACTAGAGTCCTTATACAACATATGTCTTTTTTATATAATTCTTTTTCTTAATCAGTTTATTGTCATACAGACTGAAAAACCTTATTAAATGATTATATATATCAGGTATGATGTACACAGTATAAATAATTCATATAGTTAAACATTTTGAATTTTATCTTTACTTTTAATATATTAAGTCCTGTATTTTTTCATTTAAAAGTTTTAATACAAAAATTTTGAATAAACTTTCACCACTGGAAGAAAAAGTTAATGCAGTCAAAAGAAGGCAGTCAGGCATTCACTCGTATGGAAGCAGTCACAGTGAAAGTAAATTCAGCAAAGGTGTGTGTGTGTGTGTGTAGTGTGTGTGTGTGTGCAGGGGATGCCTTTGCCAACAAGATACATAGGTCACCAGGGAAAACCAATAACATGATCAGATCTGATAGTGCTAGTGTTATCTAAAGAGTGATTCAAAGATATACTAATGAGTTGATAAGGTCTTCGTCACTGCAGCCACAGCCGTCTCTAAATCACATTTCCTGTCATGTAAACAAAAGTACATGTGGTATGTCAATTTACATGAGAGATGAAATTTTCTCAATACTAGGGTTAGTTTTTAAACATTTTCTTTATTCTTTGTGGCATTTCATGTGTTGTTTATTCTTGTATTTTTTTCCTGCTTATGTACATAAATATATAGGTACACGATCATTCACTCAGCACACAGGTGGTAGTGTCCACCTGCGCGATTCCAACTTTTAGAACGTTGGAAAAAGTACAGTTGTGTACACTTACCATAAATGTAGATGTTAGAGTGTATTCACTGTTGCAGTCATCACATTTGGGGTATCTGCTTGCAGTAGCCCTCAATCTGCCTGATTAACAAAGTCTTGGGTCCTGTGTCGGTTGCTGTCCCTTCTTCCGTGACGTCAGGTCGTCAGGGGTATAATACATGCAGCCAACGCTATTACATCAGTTTTTCTTG
Organism: Protopterus annectens; assembly: GCF_019279795.1. Lineage (NCBI taxonomy): Eukaryota > Metazoa > Chordata > Ceratodontiformes > Protopteridae > Protopterus > Protopterus annectens. The sequence goes on from NC_056728.1 coordinate 1,801,413,793, forward strand.
CCCCAGATGTCATGTGCCCCCCCTTAATGGGAAGCAATTAAATCTATAAATATACATGGTTATACCTCCAACAAAAAAGCAAATACACCAAAAAGATTTTGAACATAGTAAAGGACAGTAGAGGTATAGCCAAAAAAAGTAAGGGGGCTGGAGGGAGGGTAACCAGGACTGAAACAGTGAATACACTCAAACATCTACATTTATGGTAAGTGTACACAACTGTACTATGTTCTTCATGTTTCACTGTTGCAGTCATCACATTTGGGTAGATTCCCAAAGCTACGGATGGGGAGGAGGAATTCAGATAGCATTAGGACTGGCTAAAAGGCCCTGCAAGACTGCACTGGCAAAGCCAGCTCTGGATTTAGAGAAAATTGGCAGATGGTAATGCTAGGTGAAAGTATGTACAGAACTCCAGGTAGCAGCTTCTAGAATGTCCCAGGTAGGTAAACCTCTGAGAAAGGCTGTAGAGGTAGATGCAGCCCTGGTTGAATGGGGTCTGATCCCCTGTGGGATAGGTTTTCCATGATGCTTGTAACAGAAATGAATACAATGGCCTATCCATTTGGAAATGGTTTGCTTAGAAATAGCCTTCCCCTCTGCCCCTGCAGCAAATGACACCAGCAGTTGTTCAGATTTCCTTTGAGGTTTAGTCCTGTCCAAGTAGAACCTAAGTTGTCTGTGCACATCTAAGGAATGCATTATCGGTTCCCCTTTGTTCTGTGGATTAGGAAAGAAGGTTGGCAAATGAATGGACTAATTAAGGGCCACACTGGATACCACCTTGGGCATGAAGGAGGGATTGGTCCTGAGGGACACCCTGTCTGCATGAAAGATGATGAAAGGCTCCACTGCCACAAGGGCCTGTAATTCAGATACCCTTCTGGCTGAAGTGATTGTTAAAACAAAAGCTGTTTTCCAAGAAAGGAATTTTAAGTCTGCAGTAACGGCTGGCTCGAAAGGAGGAAGAGTGAGTTTCTCCAATACAAAGTTAAGGTCCCAGGCTGGAGATGGAGCTCTCCTGGGTGGTCGTAAATTTTTGGCCTCTCTGAGGAACTGCTAGAGCAGTGGATGAGAGAAGAGAGGAGGTTCTGTGTTATAATGAGCTGAAATGGCTGAGGCATGAATTTTGATGGAGGAGAAAGACAGGCCCTTGTGAAGCATCTCAGTTAAGTATTGTAAAATCGGAGGTAAATTGAGCACTGCTGTGCTCATCCCTTGAGACTGGTTCCAGGCACAGAATCTTTTCCATTTTTCAGCATAAGATTTTCTAGTACTAGGCCTCCTTGCCTCTAAAATGATATCCATCACTGGTTTACTGAGGGATGGTAAAGGAGAGATTAGGTAATTAGCCAGGCTGCTAGGTTCAGTGATTGAAGCTGAGGGTGCAGAATCTGGTTCTCCTGCTGAGACAATAGGGTAGGAGGCTGAGGCAGATGCCATGGGGTCAACAGTGACAGAGGGGATACCAGTGCTGGTTTGTCTTGTTTGATCTTCAGTGGTACTTTGGAGAGCTGAAGGACAGAGCATCCACTTTCCAAGCTTGTTCGTGGGGAGTCCTTGTGCAAAATTTATCCAACCAACAGTTCTGGGGGGAGGCAAACAGGTCTATATCTGGGCTCCCCCATTTGCTTGTCAACAGCTTGAAAATCCTTGGTTCCAGTTTCCACTGGTGTGGGTCCATGAGGTTTCTGCTTAGTTTGTCTGCCAGTGTACTTATTTTTCCTGGCAGGAACTGAGCTTGTAGATGCACTTGGTAGCTCAGGGCTGTGTTCCACAATGCCATGGCTAGTCTGCAGGGGGGGTAAGAATGTGTACTCCCCTGCTTGTTTATGTACCACACAACAGTGGTGTTTGTCCATCTTTACCATTAATTGTCCTGGAAGAATGTGGCCCTTGAAGGCTGTCAGACCATTCTGTACAGCTAACATTTATTTTTGAATGACATGCAGGTGCATTTGACTTGGGTTCCATTTGCCCTGAATGCACTTCCCTGCCAGGTGAGCCCCCCATGCATAGTCTGATGAGTCTGTTGTTAGGGTTTGGGCGGCAGGGGATAGTGAGAATGAAAGTCCCTTGTTTTGGTGACAGGCCTCTGCCCACCAAAGGAACTCTAGGCGTATGCAAGGTATGACATGAATCATTGCTTCTAGATCCTGAGAATGTTGACACCATAGGCTTTTTAGATACCATTGTAGTTTCCTGATATGCAGTCTTGCATATGGAATTAGAAGAATGCAGGAGGCGAATGCAGGAGGCCATGAACCCCAAGGCTTGTAGTATTTGCCTTGCAGATAGCAGGGTTTTTGTGGCCATTTGTTTGAAGAAGGTTGTCAAATGAATTTGTTTCTCTGGCGTGAGGAAAGCCATCTGGGAAGCTGTATTCAAGCTTGCTCCCAGGAATAGAATTTGTTGACAGGGTACCAGGTGTGATTTTTTTTGTTTATGGTGTACCCCAGACAAGTTAGCACCCTTTGTACAAAGGCCAGATGATTCAAAAGTATGTCCTGGCTTTCTGCCTGAATTAGACAATCGTCCAGGTATGGGTATATTTGAATATTTCTTTGCCAGGGCGCAATAGATAAGCCAAAGAGCAGTGCAAAGAAAGTACAGTTGTGTACACTTAACATAAATGTAGATGTTCGAGTGTATTCACTGTTGCAGTCATTACATTAGGGTAATCTGCTGGCAGGTTGCCCTCAGTCGGCCTGAATAAAAGTCTTGGGTCCTGCATCAGTTGCTGTCTCCTCTTCCATGACATCAGGGGTATAAAACATGCAGCCAACGCCATTTTAATCAGTATTTCTTGCCCCATATGGCAGGTGCCCCCCAAATGGGGAGCAGTAATAAATATAAATATATATATATATATATATATATATATATTATATATATATATTATATATATATATATATATAAATATATATATATATATATATATATATACATATACATGCAAGGCTTTTGAGCATAGTGAAGGAAAGAAGAGGTATAATAATAGAAAAAAAAGGGGGCTGGCGGGTGGGTAACCAGGACTGCAACAGTGAATACACTCAAACATCTACATTTATGAATAGTGTACACAACTGTACTATGTTCTTCGTGTTTCACTGTTGCAGTCATTACATTTGGATAGAATCCCAAAGCTATGGATGGGAGGATGGAATTAGACAGCATTGGGGACAGCTATAAGGCCCTGCAGGACTGCAGTGGCAAAGACTGCCCTGGATTTAGAAGTGAGAGGTAAATGGTAATGCTTTGTGAACGTATGAACTGAGCTCCAAGTAGCAGCTTCTAGAATGTCTCTGGTAGGAACCCCTCTGAGAAAGGCTGCTGAAGTAGAAGCAGCCCTGGTGGAATGGGATCTGATCCCCTTGGGCACAGGTTTACCATGGTGCAAGTAGCAGAAATGAATACAATGGCTTATCCATTTAGAAATAGTCTACTTTGATATAGCCTTTCCCTCTGTTCCTGCAGCAAATGCCACCAGTAGTTGCTCAGACTTTCTTAGAGATTTTGTCCTGTTTAAGTAGAATCTTAGTTGTCTGTGTACATCCAATGAATGCAAAATCCGCTCCCCCTTGTTCTGCGGATTTGGGAAAAAAGTTGGCAGGTGAATGGTCTGGTTAAGAGAAGGATTGGTCCTGAGGGCCACCCTGTCCGGGTAAAAGATAATGAAAGGCTCCACTGCCATGAGAGCCTGTAGTTCTGAAACCCTTCGAGCTTAAGTGACTGCCAAAAGAAAGGCTGTCTTCCAAGAAAGAAAATTTATATCCGCAGTAGCTGCTGGTTCAAAAGGAGGTAGGGTGAGTTTTTCCAGCACAAAATTGAGGTCCCATGCAGGAGTTTGTGCTCTCCTGGGAGGCCTTAAGTTTTTGGCCCCTCTGAGGTACTGCTTTAGCAGGGGATGAGAAAAGAGGGGAGGCTCTGTGTTGTAATGAGCCGAAATGGCAGAGGCATGGATTTTTATTGAAGAAAAAGATAGGCCCTTGTGAAGCATCTCAGTTAAGTATTGCAAAATCAGAGGAATGTTGGGCTTTGCAGTGTCTATTCCTTGTGCTTGGTTCCAAGCACAGAATCTCTTCCATTTATCAGCATAATAATTTCTAGTACAAGGCCTTCTGGCCTCCAAAATGACATCCATCACAGGTTTACTGAGAGATGTGATTGGTGAAATGAGTTGATTAGCCATGCTGCAAGATTCAGAGTTTGAAGCTGAGTGTGCAGAATTTGATAGTTCTGCTGAGACAATAGGTGAGGTGTCTGATACAAGTACCACGGAGTAAGGTGTGACATACTCCTTAGAAGCAGGTACCAGTGTTGGCGAGGCCAGTCTGGATCAATCAGAATCATTTTTGTTTTTTTCTGTCTGACTTTTAGTAAGACCTTGGAGGGTAGAGGCAGAGGGGGAAAGGCATAGACTAATAAGTTTTTCCAGCTGAAGGACAGAGCATCCACTTTCCATGCTTTTTTGGTAATGAGTTCTTGTGTAGAATTTGCCCAACTGATAGTTTTGGGGAGAGGGAAATAGATCTATGTCTGGGATCCCCCATTTTCATGTAAACGTGCTGAAGATTTGTGGATCCAGTCTCCATTCATGTGGGTCCATAAGATTTCTGCTTAGGTCGTCTTCCAGAGTATTTTGCTTTCCTGGCAGTAATTGAGCTTGAAGATGTATTTGGTAAGTCAAGGCTGTGTTCCACAAGGCCATGGCTAATCTGCAAAGTGGGTAGGAGTGGGTACCCCCCTGCTTGTTTATGTACCACATAACTGTGGTGTTGCCCATCTTTATCAGTAGTTGTCCTGGATGAAGGAAGTCCTTGAAGGCTGTCAGAGCATTCTGTACAGCTAGCACTTCTTTCTGGTTGATATGTAGATGCATTTGGGTTGGGCTCCATTTGCCCTGATTGCATCTCCCTGCCAGATGGGCCCCCCAAGCACAGTCTGATGCGTCTGTAGTTAGGGTTTGGGTGGCAGGGGGTAGAATGGATGACAGTCCCTTGTTTTGGTGACATGCCTCTGCCCACCAAAAGGAACTCATGTTGCAGGCAGGGAATGAGAGGAATCATTGTTTCCAGGCTGTGACGACGCTGATTCCATAAGCTTTTTAGGTATCATTGAAGTTTCCTCATATGCAGTCTCGCATATGGAATTAGTATAATGCAGGTTGCCATGAACCCCAAAGCCTGCAGAATTTGTCTTGCAGAAAGCTGGGTTTTTGTTGCCACTTGTTTGAATTATGTTGTCAACTGAATTTGTTTGTCTGGCATGAGGTAAGCCATCTGGGCAGTTGTATTCAAGCTTGCACCCAGGAATGTAATTATTTGAGAGGGAACCAGTTGTGATTTATTTTCAATTATGGTGTACTCTAGGCATGCTAGAAGCCTTTTTACAAATGCCAGATGCTGAAGAAGAGTGTCCTTGTCCTCTGCCTGAATGAGACAAACGTCCAGATATGGATAAATTTTAATGCTTCTTTGTCTACAAAATGCAATTACTGCTGCAAGGCACTTTGTAAAGACCCTGGGCGCAGTAGATAAGCCAAAGGGCAGTGCACAGAATTGGTAATGCAAACAGCCTGCTTTGAAGCGGAGGCATCTTCCGCAAGATTCCCTGATTGGGATAAGCAGGTATGCCTCTTTTAAGTCTAGAGTTACCAACCAGGCATTCTTGCCTAGCATAGGCAGTAGTTGTTGTAAAGTCAGCATTTTGAATTTTGGAATGTCCAGGAACATATTTAGAAAGGATAAGTCCAGAATTGGATGCCATGATTTGTCTTTTCTGGGTACCAGGAATAGTCTTGAATAAAATCCTTGTCCTTTTTCCTTTTCTGGCACTGGTTGAATAGCCCCATATCCATGAGGGACATTACTTGTTTCTGGGCCTCTGCCCACTGATTTGGTGGCAGACATGGCCATCTGTTTGGAATTGACAATGTGTGGAAATGTAATCTGTACCCCTGGGATACTATATTTAAAACCCACTTGTCCTGTGTAATTAAATGCCAATTTTGAGCATGAAGTGGTAGTTTTCCCCCCAAAGGGGCTGCCAAAAGATAAGTGCTTGGAGATGGCAGAGGAAAGTCATTGATACTGTTTATTGTAGGGTTGTGCTTTGTTACCTCCTGATTTGGAAGTGGAGGCACCCCATAGTTTTGACCTGTAAGATCCTTGTGATTGAAACCTGGAGCCTTTGGAGCATCTGGGTTTGCCCTGAGCGGCTCTGTTGGACACAGGAAAAGACCAACTCTTAGTAGGCCAGTGTCTACTGAACCTGGGTGGCTGCACTTGCAAGTCTTTTGCAGTTTGCATAGATTTAGCTTCGTCTTCCATCTTTTTTAAAACATCTTCTGCCTTATTACCAAACAGACTGTCCTGCTGTAAAGGCGCATCCAACAATTTAGCTTTAACATGATCAGGCAGATTTTGCTCCTCGAGCCAAGCATGCCTTCTTATCAAAGATTCAGTTATGGCGGCCCTGCAAGAGGCCTCCAAGGAATCAAAACCACATTGCAAAGTATGCTTTCCAACCTCTTCTGCTGAATGCAATAAATCCTGTAACTCTTTATTTTCCACACAATCAGAAATCAACATAATTTTCTGTTTCAGTAAGCCCATAACATGCTGTTGATATTTAAGCATATGAAACTGGCAGTTTAAAGCCCTGATTGCCAAGGTTGCAGACGTATAAACATTCTTTCCCCATCTATCCAACACCCTGGAGTCTCTACCTGAAGGGGTAGGATTTCTGGCTGTAGAAGCCTTAACACCCTTGGGACCCTGAGAAATAGTTTCAGGGTCACAGCAGGATTTTTGAAAATAAATTTGTGGGAGTCAGGAACCCTGTAATATCTGTCTAGCTTACTAGGAGCCGGAGGCAGGGAATCAGGAGCCATGCTTGATTCCGAGAAAACATCATCAACAATGTCTAATACAGGAGGTATTGCCAAAGGCCTATGCTGAGGAAGAAGAAAATCCCTAAGCCTCTTTTTGGATTCTGAGAAGTCCTGACTCTCCCAATGAAAATGTTCCCTTAAAGTATGCAAAGTCTCTCCAAAAGAGTAATCCTCAGGAGGAGATGCAGAAGGGATGGATTCCTCTGCATTAGAGTCCTCATAAGGTGGAATAGGAAATTCATGATCAGAAGAGGAATCAGAAGAAATGGAAACCTGATCTGAAGATTTATAATCAGTGCCTTGCCTAGGCCTCTTAGCAGGGGGGGGGGGGTTGGGAAAGTACAGTTATGTACCTACCATAAATGTAGATGTTACAGTGTATTAACTGTTGCAGTCATTACTCTTAGGTTATCCTGCTGGCAGGCTACCCGCAGTCGGCCTGAATTCCAAAGTCCTGGTCCAGCGTCGGTTGCTGTCGCCTCTTCCTTGACGTCAGTGTGCCAGGGGTATAAAAGATGCAGCAGACGCCATTTTCTTCAGTTTTTCTTGCCCCAGATGTCAGGTGCCCCCAAAAGGGTAGGCTAAATAGATTATGCCAATAAACATGCATGCACTAAAGTAAACATTTCCTTCATCTACAAGCAAATACACCACATAGGTTGTATAGAATAGAGAAGTACAGATAAAACCCAGCAAAAGAAAGGGGGACGATGGGAGGGTAACCTGGACTGCAACAGTGAATACACTCTAACATCTACATTTACGGTAGGTACACAACAGTACTATGTTTGTGTTTCACTGTTGCAGTCATTACTCTTGGGTTGAATCCCAAAGCTGAGGATGGGTGGCTGGGCTAAATAGGATTAGGAGAGGCTATGAGGCCCTGCAGAACTGCAGTGGCAAAGCCTGCTCTGGATTTAGAGTAGAGAGGTAAGTGGTAGTGCTTTGTAAAAGTGTGCACTGAACTCCAAGTTGCAACCTCTAAGATGTCTTTGGTTGGAACTCCTCTGAGGAAGGCTGCTGAAGTGGCTGCTGCTCGGGTAGAGTGTGGCCTAATGCCCTTAGGCACTGATTTGCCATGCTGTGAGTAGCAGAAACGAATGCAATGACCTATCCATTTAGAAATAGTCTGTTTTGAGATGGACTTTCCTTGTGATCCTGCAACATATGCCACTAAAAGTTGCTCAGTCTTTCTGAAAGCTTTAGTTCTGTCCAAGCAGAAGCGTAGCTGTCTGTGTATGTCCAAAGAATGCAGAAGTCTCTCACCCTTGTTCTGTGGGTTTGGATAAAAGGTAGGCAAGTGAATGGTTTGGTTGAGGGCCACACTGGACACCACCTTGGGCATAAATGTAGGGTTTGTCCTCAGAGAAACCCTGTCTGGATGAAAAATGATAAAAGGTTCCACAGCCATGAGTGCCTGTAACTCAGAGACTCGTCTTGCAGAGGTTATTGCTAGGAGCAGAGCTGTTTTTCAGGATAAGAATTTTATATCAGCTGTAGAGGCTGGCTCAAAAGGAGGCAGTGTGAGTTTTTCCACGACATAATTGAGGTCCCATGCAGGTGTTGGTGCTCTCCTTGGAGGCCTGATGTTTTTGGCCCCTCTGAGGTGCTGCCTTATTAAAAGGATGAGAAAAGATAGGTGCTTCCGTATTGTAATGGGCTGAAATGGCAGAGGCATGAATCTTAATTGATGAAAAGGAAAGGCCTTTGTCCAGCATCTCAGTTAGGTATTGTAAAATCTGAGGAATATTTGGTACATACGTTTCTATGCCTTGTTCCTGGTTCCAAGCACAGAATCTCTTCCATTTTTCTGCATAAGATTTTCTGGTACTGGGCCTCCTGGCCTCCAAGATAACATCCATAACAGCTAAAAGGAGTGTTCTGAATGGCTACATTATCCGCCATGCTGCCAGATTTAGGGTCCTGAGTTGGCTGTGCAGGATCTGATTGTTTTGTTGGGTCAATAAGTGAGAAGTTTGAGGCAATGTCCATGCTGGCCTGCAACTCAAAAGTAGCGGGCATCAGGGGCTGCGAAAGCGCCTCACTGAGTACCGGCGACTGGCTTAGGAAAAGCTTCGTCGTCGGTTTTGGACCTCAACGGTCTGTCTCTTTTTCCTTGCATTTTTTGTGAATTCTGGTAGTCGGACTGCTAACTGACGACATTTCAGGATAGTTAAATCTTGAACCAAATTATTTAGAAGCATAAATATACTGACGCTTAATAGTGTGTTGGTTAAATTTAGCACAAAACTGACAGCATTGCACGTTGTGATCAGGGCCTAGGCAATGAATACAGTACAAATGAAAATCCTTATGAGGTATTTGCTTCCCACAAGTAATGCAATTATTAACTTTTACTGACATCGGTAAGGAGCAAGAAAAAGTTTCTAGCGGTAGCTTTAGTTTGAAGACTTCGGTTCTGAAACTCAAAAATGAAAATTTCAGGAGTTGGGCGACCGGCACTTGCGAATTGCTTCTGCTTTGGGCACCAAACGGCAAGAAGACTGATTAAAATGGCGTCGGCTGCATGTTTTATACCCCTGACGACCTGACGTCATGGAAGAGGAGACAGCAACCGACGCAGGACTCAAGACTTTGTTAATCAGGCCGCCTGAGGGCTACTGTGAAAAGATAACCCAAATGTGATGACTGCAACAGTGAAACATGAAGAACATCCAACATTACCAACTGTTCAAACTCGCCCCCTTCTTGACTCACATTAACACTTGTTCCTAGGTTCAGAGCAGTAGGGAGTTTTGAGGTTCGGTGTTTGTGTCGGGCAAATCAGTATTCTGACTTTCACAGAATGGATTCAGGCATTGGCGGACTTGACTGCTAGTGTGTTGAGCTAATGATAATAAACTGGGTGCACTAAAATAATTAACATACCTAATGTTGATGTCACTAATGCTGACAACAAAAACGTCAGCACATCAACACTGAAAAATAATCGTAGAGCAGAGCAAGCAAGTCAAAAACAGTAACAGTGCAAGCGGCAAATCCCTCTGCACACCATGCTACTTATATAATCCTACTCGGAGACTGCACAATAACAAAGAGCGAGCATATATCCCAATCCTGATACTGTAGCTATCTTGCCCTACTGTCTGTTTTGTTGGCAAAACTGTGTCGACATAATGAATGTCGGCTATAATCAATGGCTCTTAAATCTACCTGTATATAAAGGGGGTGTGTGCCCGCATGTGTGTGTGTAAATTATATATATATATATATATATATATATATATATATAATATATATATATATACACACACACACACACACACACAGATATAGATATTACACACATGCACACACATATATTACATAGAGAATCATTTTGAAGGTTTTTACAGCATACCACTCAACTGCACCATTTTCCTATGTACATTTTTTTAAACAAACAGCTAAATCCCTCCTCCCCATACAAGATTTAGGACTGCTGAAAATGTATTCTGATCAAAGAATGCATTAAAATAGGCTCATATATGTGTACATATACGTGTGTGTGTATGTATGTATGTATAAATATGTATATGTGTGTGTGTGTGTGTATATATATATATATATATATATATATATATATATATATATATATATATATATAATAACATAACACAAGCAGAACGTTATAATTCAAAGTGGAAAGGTAGGAAGATGAAGCAGGGAGATCAAGAATAAGGATTGAGTGAAATTCTGGATGCAGGTCCTTAAAGAGAATAATAACCATCCAGAGTTGCATTCAGAAACTTGCAAAAGGATAATAAAGAACCAAGCCAACACAGGAATAATGAAAGGAGATTGTGTCAATAATTGAATGCAAGTAGAGACAGAAAATAGGCAAGAGGGGACTGGAATTTACTTAAGAAAACTGGCAAAAGAAAGTACAGTTTTGTACCTACCATAAATGTAGATGTCCGATAGGAATGCATCTGCAGTCCTTACAAATGGGTTGTCCTGTCGTCAGGCAGCCCTTCGGTCGGCCGGATTCCAAAGTCTGGGTCTGGCCTCGGCTGGTGTCGCACTTCACCCGTCATAGCTGCAGTTATTCGGGTATAAAGGCATCAGCCGACGCCATTTTCCTCAGTGTTTCTTGCCCCAGATGCCAGGTGCCCTCTTGGAAGGCTAAATTTGGATAAAAGCCAATGATTCCAAATAGTAGAGAGCAAACACAAAAAATAAGCATGTATGTACATATATACAAACAAATACACCATAATAGATTCCCCCAGCTAGCTATAAGATGGGCAAATACCCTAGGAGCACCACAGAGGGAAGGGGTGGGTAATCCTGACTGCAGATGCATTCCTATCGGACATCTACATTTATGGTAGGTACAAAACTGTACTATGTCCTTCAAGGATGCATCTGCAGTCCTTACAAATGGGTAGAATACCATAGCCAAACTGGGGGAGGTGGACAAAGCAAGTTATGGTGTAGTTAGGATCCCTTGCAAAACAGCAGTGGCAAAGCCTGCTCGGGATCTAGAGTATAAAGGTAAATTATAATGCTTGGCAAATGTATGCACGGAGCTCCAAGTAGCAGCTTCTAAAATGTCCTTGGTAGCCACTCCTCGTAAGAAGGCTGTGGTAGTGGCTGTTGCCCTTGTGGAGTGAGGCCTGATGTTCTCTGGAGTTTTCTTTCCATGGTAGAAGTAACAAAATCTAATGCAATTTCCTATCCACTTGGAGATTGTCTGTTTCGAAATTGCTTTTCCTTCCCTTCCTGTTGCATATGCTACCAGTAGCTGGTCAGTTTTTCTATTGCCTTTGGTCCTGTCCAGGTAGTAGCGTAATTGTCTATGTACATCCAAGCTATGCAGCAGTCTTTCTCCCCTGTTCTGTGGGTTAGGGAAGAATGTAGGTAGGTGGATAGCCTGATTTAAAGAAACTCTGGAAACCACCTTAGGCATAAAGGAAGGATTTGTTCTCATGGACACTCTATCTTGATGGAAGATCAGAAAGGGTTGCACTGCCATTAAAGCCTGAAGTTCAGATACCCTTCTTGCTGAAGTGATTGCCAGCAGGAAAGCAGTCTTCCATGATAAGTATTGCAAATCTGCTGTTGCTGCTGGTTCGAAAGGAGGAAGTGTCAATTTTTCTAGCACAAAGTTCAAGTCCCATGCTGGTAATGGTGGCTTCCTAGGAGGCTTTACATTTTTAATTCCTCTCAGAAACTGTCTGAGCAGAGGATGTGAGAAGACAGGAGGATCCAAGTCGTATTCTGCTGAAATAGCTGATGCATGAATCTTAATGGAGGAATAGGACAGGCCTGTGTGGAAGAGCTCTGCCAAGTATTCCAGAATGTTGGCTATGTTTACCAGTGACACATCTTCTCCTTTTGCAGTACTCCAAATGAGATATCTTTTCCATTTTGCTGAATAATTTTTCTTGTTGAGGGTCTGCGAGCCTCAAGGATAATGTCTTTAACCCTTTGGGATAAATTTGGGTTAATTGGTCTTATGCAATGTTCCAGGCAGTCAGCTGCAGAGTTTTCAGGTTTGGATGCAGATTGTTGTAGTTGTTCTGTGTTAACAGCAAGGGAACCAGGGGTAGTGTCCATATTTGTTCCCGAGACATGCTCCTCAGTAATGGGTACCAATGTTGCCTTGGCCAGTCTGGAGCTATCAGAATGATCCTTGGGCGGTCCTCTTTGATCTTCAATAGCACTTTGTGCATCAAAGGAAGTGGTGGGAATGCATATGCTGTCAGGTTTTTCCAACTGAAGGATAGGGAGTCCACCTTCCAAGCAAGTGTGTGGTACGTCCTTGTGCAGAATTTCTTTAGTTGGTGATTGCGTGGGGATGCAAATAAGTCTATTTCTGGGAGTCCCCATTTTCTTGTAATGGTTTTGAAGATGTCCGGATGCAGCATCCATTCGTGGGCATCCGTGGTAGTCCTGCTTAAAAAGTCTGCTAGGATGTTTTCTTTTCCTGGTACAAAAATTGCTTTTAACTGAATGTTGTAGCTCAGGGCCACATTCCAGAGATCCAGTGCCATCCGGCAAAGAAGATACGAATGTGTGCCTCCCTGTTTGTTGATGTACCACATAACTGTGGTGTTGTCTGTCCTTATCAATAGACCTTGTTGAAGGAATGGTCTGAATGCCTGAATTGCCAGTTTTACTGCCAGCATTTCCTTTAGATTTATGTGTAGGTGCATCTGGTTTTGAGACCATAAGCCTTGTATGCACTTGTCCAGCATGTGTGCCCCAACCGAGGTCTGAGGCGTCTGTCGTGATGGTTTGGCTTGGTTGAGTACTGTGAAAGGGCAATCCTGTGTTTGATTGACAAGCCTGAGCCCACCATAGGAATTCTTGCTTCAGGCATGGAATAATGGGAATCTGGGTTTCTAAGCTGTGCTTGTGTTGAGACCATAAATTCCTTAGGTACCACTGTAGTTTTCTCATATGCAGTCTGGCATGAGGAACCAATATTATGCAGGATGCCATGAAGCCCAAGGCTTGCAGTACTTTTCTTGCTGTCAGATGGTTCTGCTTTGTTAAGGCCAAGAAGTAGAGAGGTAGCTGCTCCTGTTTTTCTACTGTTAGGAATGCCATTTGCTTTGGTGTGTCCAACTCTGCACCCAAAAAGGTTATTCTCTGGGATGGTATCAGTCTTGACTTTTTTATATTGACTGTGTATCCCAGGGCTTGTAGCAGATAAATGACCCTTTGTAAATCTTCTGCTAGTTTGTTTTTGTTGTCCGCTTGTATCAGGCAGTCGTCCAGGTATGGGTAGATTTGGATTCCCTGAAGCCTGCAATGAGCAATTACTGATGCCAGGCATTTCGTGAACACTCTGGGCACAGTAGATAAGCCAAAGGGCAATGCTGAGAATTGATAATGCTCTGATCCTGCAAGAAATCTGAGGTATCTTCTGCAGTTTGGTCGTATGGGGACGTGCAGGTATGCCTCCTTGAGATCTAGAGTCACCAGCCAAGACTCCTTGCCCAGCATGGGAAGAAGCTGCTGTAGGGTCAGCATTTTGAATTTTGGAACAATGAGGAATGTGTTTAAAGCGGACAAGTCGAGAATAGGTCTCCATTTGCCTTCTTTTCTTGGTACCAGGAAGAGTCTGGAGTAAAATCCTTCCCTTGCTCCATAGATGGTACCTTTTCTACAGCTCTCATCCTTAATAATTGGGATATTTGTTTTAGTGCTTCTGTCTTTTGATTTGGAGGTAGGTTTGGCATTCCTCTCTTCCCTGGTAGAGTATGGAAGTGAAACCTGTAACCTTGGTTTATTATCTGTAAAATCCACTTGTCTCTTGTGATGTAATGCCAGTTTGTTGTAAATAAGGCTAGCTTTCCGCCTAAGGGTGCTTGCAGTTGTTCCCAGGTAGTGTGCCAGAGCCAAGTCACTGTGATTGACCTGTAGTTGTGGTGGTGGCTGTGTCTGTGGCTGTGCCTCGCTGGTTGTTGCCCTGCCACTGGCGTCCTCTGTAGGCACCCTGGATTGGTTTCTGCCTCTTGAATGCCTATTCCTGCCTCTCTGAGTTCTGGAGGAGTCTGGAAAGGACCAATTCTTGGAGGGCCAATTCCTGCTAAACCTTGGAGGTTGGACCTGTAAGAAATCTTTTACTGTTTGGACAGATTTTGCCTTTTCTTCCATCTTCTTCAGCACTTGTTGTGCAGGAGAGCCAAACAAATTGATCTTATCCATAGGAGCATCTAATAGTTTTGATTTGACATGGTCTGGTAAGGCCTGTTCTTTTAGCCATGCATGCCTTCTGATGACTGTGCCAGTCATGGCTGATCTAAAGGAAGCCTCCAGTGCATCATAGCCGCATTTTAGGGAATGGTTACTGACTTGTTGAATGTTATGTACCATTTCCTGCACATATTTTGTCTACTGTTTCATCTGAGGACACTTTTTGGTTAACTGATCTAGCAAAAATTCTTGATACTGCATCATGTGAAATTGACAGTTCAAGGCCCTAGCAGAAAGAGTAGCAGAAGTGTAAACTTTTTTACCCCATCTCTCTAAGGATCTGGATTCCCTTTCAGAGGGGAGGGTTTTGGCAGAGGTGGCTGCTACAACCTTAGGTCCTTGGGAGATAGTCTCTGGATCTGCAAGGGGAGCCTTATACAAGTGGTAATGTGTGTCCGGGACCCTGTAGTATCTATCGGGCTTAACAGGGGCCGGAGGCAGAGAATCAGGAGCAGTACAAGCATCATTAAATGCATCATCTACAACAGAAAAAACTGGAGGTATGGCTAAAGGCCTATGTTGTGGTAAATGCAGAAAAGTTCTAAGCCTTTTTCTGGAATCTGAAAAATCCTGGCCCTGCCACTGAAATTGTTCCCTCATAGCATGCACGGTTTCCCCAAAGGAAAATTCCTCAGGCGGAGAGGCAGAAGGAATGGACTCTTCACCATCGGAGTCTTCATAAGGGGAGTATGGGGCCTCTGGAGGGTCTGTATCATTTGAGTCATCAGAGGAATCATCTGTAGACACTGGCTCAGGGGGCTCTGCTCTAGGCCTCTTCTCTGGAGGCGGATGAGAGGCCTTGTCTGGTTGAGGTTGGGATCCTCGGATTAAAGAAATGAGATCCTCTGCTAAACTAAGCATTTGTGAACTAGAGCTAGGTCTGTGAGAGGGGGGCTTAGCAGGCACAGATTTAGTAGTTTTAGCTGCTTTAGCCTTGGCAAAGGCCTTAATGGACATGGCTGCAGGTGGCCTAGCAGCTCCACGTGCAGGGGTTGAAATATCCAAGGGAATAGTGTCTGATAATTCCTGAGAAACTGTAACAGCAGGTGGAATATCAGAAGCCGATTCCACGAGGTTGGAAGAGGCCTCGGCAGAAGGAAAGTTTTCGGCTGAAGGAGGAACCGCTTGCTCGGTTTCAGCCGAAACAGAGACACTCGCGGTTGGCTTAACCACGGTTTCGGCCGAAACCGCAGACCGCGAGTGTCGGTCCTTTTCCTTGCGTTTTTTAGAAACTTGCGAAGTCGGAGGATCCGACGGCATAATATAAGCAAAATCGGAGCCGAAAAACTCCTCAGCAAACTCCGACCGACGTCTAAGCGTCCGCCGGTTAAAAGAAGCACAGGCTAGACAAGCTGCGACGTCGTGGTCTGGGCCTAGACAAGGTAAGCAGTAAGAGTGGAAATCTTTATGAGGTATTTGTTTCCCACAAGTTAAACAGTTATTCACTTTTTCTGACATCGGCTGAGGCAAGAAAGAGTCCCCAACGGGGTACTTAGCTTTTTAGAAGTCTTCGAAGTAGTATTCGGTAGTAGTAATCTCTGGTTCTGACCGACCGGCACTTGCGAACAGCTTCTGCTTGGCCACACAGCAAGAAAGACTGAGGAAAATGGCGTCGGCTGATGCCTTTATACCCGAATAACTGCAGCTATGACGTCGGGTGAAGTGCGACACCAGCCGAGGCCAGACCCAGACTTTGGAATCCGGCCGACCGAAGGGCTGCCTGACGACAGGACAACCCATTTGTAAGGACTGCAGATGCATCCTTGAAGGACATCAAAGGTATTGGGAGAAAATAACTAGAGAGGGAAAAGTAAAATAATGTGATGAAATAAGAAGTTGTGTGCATTGCAGTTTATAGACTAACTTCCCTATCACAGACTGATACTGCAGTATAGGCAATGAAAAAGGGAAAGGGGAGTCAAGTAAATTATCTGCTCTGGTAGAGTTTTTACTCAAATCTAGAATAGAAGCTGGTGCTAAAAAAGGATAATTAGTGCAGCATATAAAATATTGTACAACTATAAAAATCAATTAGAGGAGTTAGATAAGACTGGTAAGATTGAATGGAAAAGTAATTTACAATGGAACAATGGGAGGACTTGTGTATTGTTCCCAAGTATGCAACAAAGTCCAGAAGGTTTAGTATTTTTGCTAGGAAGTGTTTGCATAGTTATTTTTTATACCACAAGCAGACAAAGAATTTTTCCTCAGGTAGACAGCAAATATTGGAGGTGTGATGGACAAGACAGAGATAAATGGGAGGATGTTTTTGAGAGTGTTATAAGAAACTGGCAGATTTTAAAAATCCCTACAGAGTACATTATCAAAATGCTTACAGATGTTTACACCCTACATAAAATCGATTACATCACACTGACCATGAAAGAGTGGCAAACCACTCTGCAGCTGATACATGGCAATGGGAAAATTATTCCAGGAATAAAAATTGAAAGATGGATATTCCAGGGTGATTCCTAGTGACCACTGCTGTTTTGTCTTGCACTTAATCCATTAAACTGTTTACTTAGCAAATTAAGAGTATAGCTATAACTGGCTCCTAGAAACAAACCTTGTTTAAAGACTTCTTATCTATATTTTGTGAAAGACTTAAATTATACAGTTAATTAGATGAGGAGTTGAAAGCACAACTATGAATTTTCAAAACTTTATGTACGATATAAGAATGACATTTGGTGTTGATAAATCTGCAAAAGTAACATCTGAGAAAGGATTGGCCCCAAAAGTATTGGATCAACTGGACATGAAAATTAAAATGCTTAATGCTTATCAAATTATATATAAAAATCAGTACACACCAAGATTATATACTGATCATTCTGAAGCAGACACTCCTTGAAACTGACTACATTTATAGATCTGCAATAATGGGACTGCATAGTGTATGCTGACCTCATCAGATCCAAACATAGTAAAAGTTTTAAAACATCAACAAAGAAGTCTAAAATGTCATCTTTGCTTAGTTTAGCAGAAGCAGTGGGAATACAAATCAAATCATAAGTAGACAAAAAAAAGTCAGAAAATGAATGTGCCAAAAAAAAAGAAAGAAAGAATATAAGGAAAAGGACCATATGAGAAGAAGAAAAAATGGAAAATTCACAAATATAGTGGCAATTACAGATGAATGGTCAAGAGGAAGTGAAATGAAAACAAATGATGAAAGGACTATGTGCATGTCAGTTTACAAAGTCCACTGAACATGTGGGAGAAACAGATAAATGCAGGTTCTGTAAAAAAAAAAAACTAGAAACAGTTGAACATCTTGTTGTTGGTTGGGATAAACTGATAGGAGAGGGCTTGTATACTGAAATGGATAATAATGTAGCAAGACTGCTGTGTTCAGGACTGTGCAAACACTACAATGCAGAAGTAGCTGAAAAGCACTGGAAACATGAATCACAAAGCATTATAGAAAACGATGACGTTTCTATCACATGACTTCACCAATTACCAACAGTTCAGAAAAGAGATACGAGAAAAACAGACAGTCCATGAAAAAAAGACAATAGCATTGACCACTGAAATTGCTACACTCACTGCTTACAGTTTCTTGGGTATGAGACAAAAGGTCATAAAATACCAGGATGTTAAAGTAGAAATAAGAGCAATGTGGAAGAAAAATACCTAGGCAGTTCCAATAGCAGGAGGAGCAACAGATCTACTAAAAAATAATTTACAATTGTACTTAAAATACTACCAATAAGTGTAACTCCACATGATGAATTACAAAAAGATGCACTTTTGGGGACATAGCAAGTGCTGATAAGAGCACTGTCAGCTACATTAAAGACTGAAACAATACTAATTTAATGAACACTAACTATACCCTGACTTAGGAAGGTGTCCATTTCCATCATGGTATTAGAAACCCAAAACCAAAATACTTGGAAAAATCGAGGAACAGATCATCAATGAATTCTATACGAATGATTGAGATAATGGCAGTACCCTGTCTAAGGCATGCTGGTTTTGCTGGCAAAGGTTTCTCAGGTACCAATGATTTTTTTGTATATGCAACATTTTTGTTGTGGAACCATACAAGCTGAAAATGGCACACTCTTCTCCATGAAATAATAGTTTGGTTGCAATGATCAGGGAAAAAAGGCAGTCAGGAAAGTAGTCTTTTCAAAAATGTTCCTTCCAATGAACATCTTCCTGATGGATAGAGACAAGCTTGACTTCTGATGAATCACAGAAATACCTAGGCTAGTCAGACAGGCACTGGTCTAGGGCAAGGACCTGACATCAAAAATCATCCAGGGAAGAGATGTGTATACCCTGAAGCCTGAAGTGAGTAAGATCTAAACATCTGGAAAAATGGAAATCCCAAGGATGTGGATGCAAAATGGAAGTCCTGGGACCCAGCCAGGGAACTCGGAACTTTTCTGTAGGTCCTAAAGATGAGATGTAGAGGTAGTCGTCCTTCATATCTATTGTGATCCTTGGGTGTTATGGCAACAAAAAAATGCAGTGGGAACATAAGCATGAGTACTCTAAAGATTTTCATTACCAGAAACTTGTTTCAGTTTGACAGGTCCAGAGCCATATTCCAAGAACCATCCCTTCATGGAAACAAACAGTTTACAGTAAAATTCTGTTCCTTATCCTTTTGGAGGAGACCTTTCTATATCAGCAGATGTCGGGAGCTGTTCTACCACTGGACCTGCTGACATAACCTGGTATTGACATATATGAGTCATTCCAATGATAGATGGGAATCTCCTGAAGTCTATTTTGTATCCCAACATAATTAAACTTCCTCATTCAAGTGTCTGCAGTCGGGGCAGACCATTAATCTTTGGAAAAAGGCTAGTCTTCCTCCTTCAAGATAAACATGAGAGTGAGGATGATGGACTTTAAACATATTAAGGAAACTGCTTTACAACATCTTGTAAGATCAGACATGTTTGTAAACAAATGTGAGGCTTTGGATGACAAGAATATGACTGACAAAAGAAAAAAAGAGCTCAGAGATGGTGGTAAAGTTCAAGAATGCTCAGACTGCAGACTCGCAGCATAATTTACTAAATGGGGACACTGAAGAGAAGCTGAAATAATGCAGGGACCTGTTCACTGCTATTACTAAAGAAAAGACTGGCCTTAAGTACTTCAAGGTGGTTAGTTTCATAATGCAGTGCAACACACATTAGCTGGAGCTCACTAGAATGGATGAGGAAGCATAATAATGTTGGGATCCATAACAGAGTTCAGGAGATTCCCACCTATCATTGGAATGCCTCATATATGTCCACACAAGGTGATGTCAGCAAGTCCAGTGTTAGAACAGCTCCTGAATTCTGCTGCTGTAGAAAGGGTTCCACCAGAAGGTGAAGGAACAGAATTTTACTCTAAACTGTTTTTGTTTCTGGGAAGGGATGGTTCTTGGAAGCTAGTGAGGCTCCTCACTAAAAGATTACAGGGCATAAGTAACATGTCCTATGCAGGCCACCGCAAGGCCCTATCCCTGTACACTGTCTGCTAAAGGCTGTTGAAAGGAGATCTATGTCTAGCATACAAAGTATATTCAGACTCCACTATGACAGACCTCCTGCATATCCATAAAACAAACAGCAACAGAATTACCCATTATAAAGACTTAAACATTGCCTGTGATAATAAATACAACCTGCTGGAGAGACAGGTATGTAATCCCAAAGAACATCCCTTTCTGGAACAGGCTCCCTGTCTATGTGAAGCAGAGTTCCTCTCTAACCCAATTCAACTGAATGGAGAACAAGAAATTCATCCCTGGTTTGTCAACTATGTCTATAATGGAAAAAGATAACCTGTAAAGGGTTGATCTTTCAGGCCTCTGTTTGTAAATGTTTCATCCTCCAAGCTCCTGCTTACCATTACCAAGGGTACCAGAACTTGTCAGAGATTTGAGATGTACGTCTAGGCTTAAAAAGATCTTTGTGGTTGTTAGCCTAGTAAACACCTATGAACCTATGAATTATGAGGGCATGCAAAATATTCTAAGTGAAGGACACAGTCAGATGGCTGAGCAGTGACTACATGAAGCATCAGGCCTATGATAGCATTAATCATAAACTGAGACAGCTCCAGCACAGTCTAAAGCAGACTGAGAAACAGTGCCTCAGTATGGGAAGCAGCTGGTACAGCAATTTTGACTTCAATTGGAGTTTAGAAAAACACTGAAGGAATTGTCAGAGAAGCCACCTGCTTATTCTAGAAAATGACATGTACATGCAGAAACAAGCACTGCTACAAGTAACAACAGGCATGACATTTTCCACTGTGATTAATGAAACTGTATTTTCACCAATTTCACCAGTTGACAACATTATACTAAAACCTAAGAATCACTGGCAAATAACTAAGACTCATGGTTGTACACCATATAACAACGTAGAGCAGCTGATTTCACTTTCATAAGGATCAGAAAGAGCACCACAAATGCGATGTTTGTTCTGACAGTGTTGGAGAAATATAGAGGTCAGAAAGAGCTGCATTGGGTCTTTGTAGACTTAGAGAAAGCATATGACAGGGTGCCTAGAGAGGAGTTGTGGTATTGTATGAGGACATCAGGAGTGGCAGAGAAGTATGTTAGAGTGGTACAAGATATGTATGAGGGTAGTGTGACAGTGGTGAGGGCTGCAGTGGGAGTGACGGATGTGTTTAAGGTGGAGGTGGAATTACATCAAGGATCAGCTCTGAGACCTTTCTTATTTGCAGTGGTGATGGACATGTTGACAGATGAGATCACACAGGAGGCCCCGTGGAATATGATGTTTGCAGACGACATTGTGAGAGAGTAGGGACCAGGTTAAGGAGACCCTGGAGAGGTGGAGATGTGCTCTAGAGAGGAGAGGAATGAAGGCCAGCAGGACTAAGACAAGAATATGTATGTGTGAATGAGAGGGAGGATAGAGGAATGCTGAGGATACAGGGAGTAGAGTTGGCAAAGGTGAGTGAGTTAAAGTACTTGGGATCAACAGTTCAGAGTAATGGTGAGTGTGGAAGAGATGTGAAGAACAGAGTACAGGCAGGGTGGAATGGGTGGTGAAGAGTGTCAGGAGTGGTTTGTGAAAGACAGGTACCAGTAAGAGTGAAAGGGAAGGTGTACAAGAGGGTAGTGAGACAAGCTATGTTACACTGGTTGGAGATGGTGGCACTGACAAAAAGGCAGGAGTCAGACCTGGACGTGGCAGAGTTAAAGATGTTTAGATTGCACTGGGTGCGAGGAGGATGGACAGGATTAGGAATCAGTATATTAGAGGGTCAGCTCAGGTTGGAAGGTTTGGAGACGAAGCCAGAGAGGCAAGATTGCATTGCTTTGAACATGTGCTGAGGAGGGATGCTGGGTATATTGGGAAAAGGATGCCAAGGATGGAGCTGCCAGTTAACAGGAAAAGAGGAAGGCCTAAGATTAGGTTTATGGATGTGGTGAGAGAGGACATGCAGGTGGTTGGTGTGACAGAGCAAGATGCAGAGGACAGGAAGAAATGGAAACAGATGATCTGCTGTGGCGACCCCTAACAGGAACAGCTGAAAGAGAAGGTGGAGGATCATATTCTGCGGATGTAGATGCAGAATGCAACCTGAACTCATCCCAGGGCTCACTTAAAGCCCACCCCTTAGGCACTCCTTCACTGTTACACACCCAGTCTGCAGCTTTATGCGACAAATCCTGAGCTGCACTAAGAACTGCAGCTAAAACAGCTGTGAAAAATATTAGTGTTACAGTCTGTCAAGAACCATCAAAGGATTCAGAAGAACCATTTAAACTCAAATCCATCAACAGAAGTTTCTACAAGAGAAAACTTCTTTACCCTTCCTTTTTATTCCTCCAGACGCAAAGATCTGTATAGAAAGTAGAAGTGAACAAAAAAAAAACTCTTGTGAAATTAAAACTTCAGAAAAAAAGAAAGAAAAAAAAGAGTGTAAAGACACATAAAATCAGACCTTTGTAATTCTGAAGAAAACAGATTTTGAAATACTATTTTTCTGTACGCTACAACAGGACTTCTTATGGAGAATGGTTAGCTTGCTAACCTACAAGCTAAATAAAGATTGAAATCAAAATTACATTTTCATAACTGCTGAAAACAGCCATAATATTAAGACAGTAACAGTCCTGCAACAATTTCAGTACTTTCAAACTTCCTGACCATAGCAGCTGCCACTTCAGCAAACCAGAAGTGAGGTGTTACAAAGTTCAGATTTGCATACTAGTTTCTGTTCTGTAGCTGCCTACCAGGTGTGAGAAGGGCATTTTAACTCAATCACTGCAAATTTAAAGATGTTTTAGATTTTTTTTAAACTATGGTACCATTCTCATTAACCTTGTGCAAATAAGTGTATCTTCTGTTTGTAACAAACCGTCCAGTTGTTAAACACTTTCCTAGTATCTCCTGAGGACATGACATTATACAGTCTATAATGAGGGCCACTGTCCTAAACGGTTAGGACCCAGACTCCCCTTCCTCTGCCCTACGGCTTAACCATACTTCTTCACTTTCTCCAATGGCCTTTTTTCATAACTTCTTCTGCTTAAACTGCTCAGATTTTACCTTTTTTCTATAAAGGGGAACATCATTTGGTGGAACATTTTCTGTAATGCTTAGCAATAAATGAGGGAAATAGCTGCTTCCCCATTTAATTTTTTTTTGTCCTTTTGTATTAATATTTAAAGACTTCAAGGCTGAGAAGCAGGCACTTATTTAAAGAGGAAACAAGGATTTGCCCCGGACATCTTCATGCAGAGCACCAGATCCCTAACCATGCCTGTTCTCCTAATATTTTACTACAGGAAACTGCAATGACAAATGCATCTGCGTCAGTACATTCCCTTCTCGAATGCTGTCTGGACCAATTTAGGTAACTTTAACCTGGTTCTGTGGTGCAGAGGGATGTCAGCACACCACAATTGTGGCAAGGCGCTGAAAAAAAAAACAGTTGGGAAGGATGGGAAATGAACAGAAGTTTGCTCACTCATCCTGGGGTGGGAGGAATTGGTGGTTTTCTGACAGCTAAACATTCTCATGAAAATGGAGGCTTGCTCAATGGGCAAGGGTCATTCCCAGGGAAGTCGAAGATATAGGTTTCAGACTCCTAAGCTGATGATGGTCGCCCTTGAAATGTATTTGTGGGACTGTACATGCATCCTAGGAAGGGGAAGTAGGACCCACAGTGAAAAAAGTGCATACTGTCAGCCAATAACGCTAGGAGAGATGAGCGAATACATATAATTACATCCCTTAGCTTATGTCTTGGTGAAAAACTGTATGACAAAAGGAGGATAGCACTGTGTACTCTTCAGGGTAGTGTAGGGCCCATTTTGAAACACAGACTGTCTCAGTCTGCAGTAGAGGTGAAGCCATACTCCCTGAAGATGCCAGAGGAGAGTATCGCCTCCACGGCAGAGAAAGGCTGGAGTGGATATCGGAAGGGGGACAAATAATTTTATAGTTGCCTGGAGAAGTGCCCCTTTGGACTGCTCCTGCCTCCACTACTGATACTTGTGGAAGAAATAATGTCCTTAAGTCTACCTGGAGAAGGACTTGAAGGTTGTCAGAGAAATGGGCAAAAATCAACTAGAAAAAAAATTAGGTAACCTTAACCTTAAAGAAGTTAATGAATCTGAAAGAGTATACCATTTCTACCATCTGCTTCAAATGTTCTCTCTGATACTGCACATTTGGCGACCAATGGCCATAATGCCAAAGATGGCTGCTGCAAAAACGTTTTTGTCAAACCTAGTCAATGGCCAACCTGCCTTCTTTGTCATTAGGAAGGATGTTTTTTAGAAGGGCCAATTTGTATTCTCCAACTGCATCCAGGAAGATAATAGCAGGATTAGCTGCGGGATTTTTGTACACATACTTTGCCTTGTCCTCTACCCTGTAAAACCGGTCCAGCTTTTATGTAGTTGGAAGCTAGGAATACAGCTGTAGAGAGGCATTTTTAAAAGCATCCTTGAATGATTACAACACTATAGATGAATAGTGGTTGCCTTAGATTCATCAATATCTAGCAGCCCCCAAATACTCATCCTGTAGAAATCAGACCTCCTTTGATTCCCTATTTGAAATTTTATTTTATTTATTTTTTTTATTTTACATTTGTTGACCGGGCTAGTCTAACTGGACATATGTCCACTTTCAGTAGAGGCCCGGGGAGAAAAGCTCCAAGCATGAAAAGTGACAAAGTTAACAATATATAAAAAGACATGTAAAATCACAATACAGAGGCTGCATTGGTCAAAAGAAAAAAATAATAATAATAAAATTATAAACTTTAAAAATTATACTAAAAATTATACTAAAAAATTATACTAAACACAATAGTAGGTATGAGCAAGACCCAATAAAGAGAGAAAAGCCCTTATATTTTATCCTCTTACTATGAATAAAAGAGTAGTAACTAGATTTAGAGGAATAAGTAAGAGGAGTAGGGAAAGGGGTAAGAGCAGGAAAGGGAAGAAGATATTAGTCTGGGTTAGCACATGGACAAAGCCAATGAGTTTTAAGATGTTCTTTCAGATTTTTTTTAAAGAGAGAAGTAGAAGCAAGGGTTGATAAATCAGAAGGAAGATGATTCCAGTTTTTACCTGCTGTGTTTGAGAAAAGTGAGTCACCAGCTTTGTTGATGGATTTAATCGAGGAAACTAGGAGCTTATTAGCAGAGCGTAGTGTAGCTAGATGTTTATATGGTGTAATCAGATTAGTGAGGATAGGGGTGTTGTTGGGGTGGTATAGGATCTTTTGAGTGATGAGTAATTGTTGACAGAGAATAAGGTTCTGCAGTTCTAGCCATTCAAGTTGTTTGAGGTTGAGGCAATGGTAAGTTTTAAAGGGGGAGCATGTAATGAATCTAGCTATGCTATTATAACAGGTGGAAAGCTTGGAGAGGTTGTTTTTGGATAGGTTAGTATATATAGCAGAGGCATAGAAAAGGGTAGAAATGAGGTGGGTCTGGGCAATAGTTTTCCTGGCAGTAGGGGTAAGGAAGGGTTTAATTCTATAGAGGGTACCACGTTTCTTGTTAACTGATTTTATGGTGGAGTTGATGTGGTCATCGTAGTTGAGACGATTATCGATTGTTACACCTAGTAGGCGGGTTGTAGTATCTGGGGTTATATATTGGCAGCATTGTTAGAGGTTATAGAGAAGAATGGATTAGGTGATTTAAGAGTTGGAGTAAATAGCAGTAGTTTTGTTTTTTGGGGGTTTAGGAGGAGATAGTGTTGCATGAACCAGTTTTCAACATTATGAAAAACAGTTTGGGTGAGGGACTGGAGAGAGACTATATTCTTAGCTGTACAGATTAAGGTGGAATCATCTGCATATTGAATGCAGGTGGCTTGAGATACGTTCATGTGTAGACCGTTGATAAATAAGGAAAAAAGAAGGGGACCTAAGATAGAGCCTTGGGGTACCCCAATACTTATGGGAAGTAATGTAGACAGATTGTTATCCCAAAGTACGGCTTGCTGTCTATTTTCCAGATACGACCTAAACCATTGTAATGCTTGTGGATCGAGAGAAAGGGCCTTTAGTTTGTCTAGAAGCAAGTTATGGTTAACCATATCAAAGGCTTTTGACAGGTCAATAAATAGTGCAGAGGAAAAAGAGTTATTGTTACGATTTTTATTTACTGAGTCGGTGAAGGATAGTAGGGCAATTTTTGTGCTATGAAATGGTCTGAAGCCATGTGGCAGTTTGCTAGGAGGTTATATTGTAGTAGATAGTTTAGTAATTGTTTGTGAATACATTTTTCCATTATCTTAGCTAATGGGGAGAGTAAGGCAATAGGTCGAAAGTTAGAAAGCTCAACAGAAGATCCACCTTTATGTAGAGGGATGATGTGGGATATTTTCCATATGGTAGGGATTTTGCCTTCTGAGATCGTTCTGTTAATAAGGATAGAGATGGGATAGTCTATGGCTTTTGTGGCAATTTGTAGGTATTCAGATGGGAGATGGTCAGCAGAAGGGGTGCAAGGTTTCAGTTTTTGAAGTAGCTTACAGAAGAGATGTAGGCACAGCTTTTATTTGAAAGGTAGGAGATGAACTCTTAGAGGTATTTAGTGGGGAAGCAGTAAAAGGTGGTAAAGAATTGGCTAGGGTTTGAATGGCTTCTGTAAAGTAGTTATTAAAGGCTTCAGGGATCTGGTTGGAGTTATTATGATTGAAACCTGCTGGGGCCGGAGTAGTAGAGTGACCTGGCTGAAGAAGTTTGTTTATCCCTGACCAAAATTTTTGTGGAGTTTGTTGGCTAGTTTGTTGGAGATGAAGGTAGAAGTCTTTTTTGTCCCTAAGAATATCTTTCTTGGTGGCATTTCTTAACTGTTTAAAGTGGAGGTGATCTGATGGACATTTGGTGGCTCTCCATTTAGCCCAAATTTTATTTCCGAGGAGCCTCTTTTGCCTAGTTTGTTTTGTGAGCCATGGGGCAGATTTGGTTCTTATTCTAGTAGAGCAATAAGGAGCATGGTAATCTAGGATTTGAAGAAAGTTAGTGTTAAAGTAGGTCACAGCCTCATCAAGTTCAAGATGGGTCAGTGGTGACCAGTCACATGCTTGCAGTTCATTTAGGAAGCTGTCTGAATTAAAGAATTTTTTTGAGCGGGAGGTTCTGAGATTAAGGTTATTTGGGATATGGACTTTTTGTCTAATAATGTAGGTAAGCATATGGTCACTGATATCATCGGGAAGGGTTCCTGGAGTATAAGTTTCAGGGTGGCTGTTAATAAGGATCCAGTCAAGAGTAGTTTCCTTACTGCTAGGTTTGTGGATTCTAGTAGGAGTGGTTATTAACTGTGAGAATCCAAAGAGATTTATGTGATTAGTAGGTTTAGGGGAACTGCAGGTGGACCAGTCAATGTTAAAGTCACCCAGTACAATGTTCTCCTGGGGTAATTGGGTAGAGAGGTAACTAAGTAAGTTTTCAAGAGTATTGGTATTGTTCCCAGGGGGGAGATGCATACAAATTAGACAGATAGATTTGGAGTTTGATGGTCAGGATTTCAGATTTGGTGTCTAATGATGGAAACACATTAAAGGGGGAAATTTGGAGATTAGATTTATAGAGAATGGCTATACCTCCACCTTTTTTGGTTTTACGGTCACATCTAAGAATGTTATAGCCAGGAGGGTTCATTTCCTGGTCTAGAGTACATGGTTTTAGCCAAGTTTCTGTAAGACATAGAATATCAAATGAGTGCACATCAAGGAGTGAATGCAAGTGGGAAATTTTATTGTTGATACTTCTAACGTTAAGGTGAGCTATCAGGAGGGAGTTAGGTGGTTTAGTTAATGTAGAAATCACAGGCAATGTTAAATTGTTAAGGTTATAGGTAAAGTCAGTATTGGGGCCAGGGTTATGAATGTCACCGTCTAGGAGGGTGTGTTGCTGGGGATATAGTAGAGATTTATGGATTTTGTAGAAATTATTAACATTCTTTTTGGAAGTGAAGTAACATGGTTTGCTCTATGATATTTTGGTAGTATATAGTTAGGGGTACAGGTTATGTTACTATGATTAAGGGAGTAGATGAAAGAAGATGTAAAAGTTTGTTGGAAGTTATGGTTTTGTTCAGGTAGAGAAAGATTTTCAAAGAAGGTGAGTGAGTAAAGTATAGTAAGAGAGGCTATTGTGGTAGTTAAGAGTAGTATGTTTGTGAAAATAGTTCCCTTATAAGAATGATGATCTGCCAACAAAGACATATTCAGCTAAAACCCCAGAGAAAGATATTTCCTTATATGCGTTTTATCCCAAGTGAGAATTCATCTGTATCAAGTATGCAAAACCCTGGTCCTTCTCTTCCTCACTGTTGTTAGACTTTTAGTAGGAGCAGTTCAGTCAGGGAGCTCTTTTCCTTTAAGCTGGAGGCAAAGTACCAAATTATTTTTAGAACTGCAATAGAGAAAACAGAGGCAATAGTCCTTTGTCAGGCTGCTATGTATTCTACAAAATTTCTGTCATCAAAGTATGTCAGGGCAAGCATCTGAAGAAGAGATGTTCCTGGGGTAGACATCTATTCCATAGTAATAAATGTTACAGGTTCCGTCAGTCTGAAAAAAATGTTTACATTCAGAAATGATTAATGGTTGACCTAGACCTAAAGGTTCTATCCCAATAACAAAAAGAAAACATGGCAAAGGAGAGCATTCTCCAGTGACTTGGGCCATGCACTGGGCTCATGGCAGACACTTGCAAACCAACATCTGGTTGTGATACAGTGATAACATTTGGCAAAACCAGGTGCAATACAGTCAGATGATAATGCTGACCTTCAGAGACGCTTCAACAAACAGGTGCCAGAGTCAGGGTCTTAGTAAAGGTGCCTCCATGAAACTCATTTAAATATTCCAAATATTCTAATAACCCTATAACTATCTAATTAATAATGTTCGAATTGCATACCATAAATACCATGTTGAACATTATAAACTAAAAAGTATGAGATCAATTAAATAACTAAGAATATTTGGAAAACATATTTTAGTACACTTCACTTAATATACGAATGAAGTTAGAAGGAATATTTTAAAATATATATTTATATACATTTTTATATATTTTTTTACTGACATTCTCTAAGAAAATGTCTTCATTTTTATGTACTGTGAAGAACGTTAGTTATATAAATTTTTTACATATTTTTTATGTTGTAGTTTGATAATTATTTGATTAGTAGGAAATTATGTCACTAATTTGGACAATGAATACTATTTAAATGAGTTTCATTTGTATGACTTTTTAAGGTCTGATGAAGCCTATATGGTGAAAGCGCTTACCGTTGTTATTAAAGGCATTTTTATACTACGGATATTTGTTTTTGATTTTGCCCTTTGAATATGTTGGGACTGTTGTATACAACGTTTTTGAAGACATATAGAACTGCCGTGTTAGACCTGTGGATGCTATTAGTATTTGTCTTTCATTTATACAAATTAAATCAAACCATATTGACATATTTTCCGTTGCAAACGTTATACATCACTTATAATCTATCCAGTCATTGACAGCCAAACATTACACAACTCATTCAATTTCTGCCTTCCCTTAAACCTCATTCTTCCTCCAAAACATTATTCTGCATGTACTGTCCTACAATTCCCATTTGTCTATGTAATTTGCTCCTACCCTTTTCTAAAGATCTCACTTCCAGTTACTTTATCTCTGTCACTATATTCACTAATTACAGTACAGTTGGTTTAGACTTTGATTTCTATTTTCTACCAACTGCTTTTTTGGCAGCCACTAGAATTAAACTCAGCAAGGTGTTATGTCTAGGCAATTCCAATTCTTTATCACAACTTACATAATTTCCTTAGTTACACCAATTTTCTCATCCAATAGTTCTGTCAGAGTAATCTGCCAACTCATTACACCTCCAAAATCATGCTCCCAATTACCTCTTCTTCCCCATTACATCTCCAACATTTGCAATCTACCTGATGGAAAATTCTTCTGGAGTCTGCTTGGGGTATAAAAATACCTATGCAAACACTTCCAAGCAAATATCCTACATATTCTAGACTTTGTTGCATATTTGGGAGCCATGCATATATCCTCCCCATTGTGTTTTGTGAATTGCTTATCCAGTCTCTCTTCCCAGTGCTTTCTAACCTCCCCTGACTTATTCTTATAGTTAACACAAAAAGTAGAACAGTGCAAACCCAAAACAAATAACCAAACAAGAAGCACTGTTTAGAGGAGAAACCAAGCACTGGACCAAGGTTTACTGAAACAAAAACAACGTAAAACGCTTTACGAAACACCGCGTTT
Organism: Protopterus annectens; assembly: GCF_019279795.1. Taxonomy (NCBI): domain Eukaryota; kingdom Metazoa; phylum Chordata; order Ceratodontiformes; family Protopteridae; genus Protopterus; species Protopterus annectens. The sequence continues at coordinate 1,801,444,175 of NC_056728.1, forward strand.
TTCGTCTATGCAACAGACTTCATCAGACCATTCTTATGGTCATCATTCTATACTTATAGTTAAGCAATATTTTATACGCTCTACTAATTATCCCATTTTAACAGCAGCTTCTGTTCTAGATTCTACTAAAAACTGTACCAGTGATGGTCTTTCACTTAGGATCCCCGTTTCTCTCTACTATGATATAAATCTTTGATTGGGAAAACAATCTCTAGCCTGCAGTCCAAATGAATTCTGGGCCTCTTCCCATTCTATTAACCTTCCCTTTCTAATGATTTGCTCTCCATAACTTGGTCCCTTTGCCAGTTTTCTCCAGTAAATTCCAGCTTCCTCTTTTTTATTCTCTGTACTCTTAACTGCAGTCATCCATATTGGCAGAATCTCCTTTCTCCATTTCATTGTTGGCTTAGTTCTTAGAATACTTTCTGCTACTTTATGAATATAATATTCTGTATGGTTATTGTTATTCCCCTTAAGGATGTGCATCCATAATCCCAGTCTCTTACGTCTTGAGCCCCCCCCCGCCCCCCATTTTATCATCCCTTTCCACTTTAGAATAATAGCTTTTTGCTTGTGCTATGCACAGGAGCCTTAACTGTGTGCTTTGAAATACCCCTTCAAACCAGGTAATCCCAAACCATCTTGTTCTATTGGAAGGATCAACTTATCAAACATGACTTGGTGACCTCTTTCCCTCCCAGATAAAATCCTTCAACCTTTTATTAACTGCTAAACGCAATGTCTCTTCTGGTTGATAAATATATGCTTGATCTGTGTATAAAACTACAGGGACTAGGAACATTTTCACTGTTTGTATCTTCCCACATATCCTTAAATGCCATAACAGAATCCTTTTAATTCATACTCCTAAGTACTTCATTTTATCATGTCCCCATAAATATGGGTATTGCTGAACCAATCTGTGTGTGGGTTTCACAGTTTACAGCTATTACCTTTGTTTTATCTTCATTAATTTGGCATCAAGAAAAGACTTGAAACTGTCTCAGAATATTCCACAACAATGAAATGCCCTTTTCTGTTTTTTATCAGGTATAAAGTAATCATCTTCTTCTTTCGGCTGCTCCCGTTAGGGGTCGCCATAGCAAATCATCTGTTTCCATTTCTTCCTGTCCTCTGCATCTTGCTCTGTCACACCAACCACCTGCATGCCCTCTCTCACCACATCCATAACCTTTATCTTAGGCCTTCCTCTTTTCCTGTTACCTGGCAGCTTCATCCTTAGCATCTTTTTCCCAATATACTCTGCATCCCTCCTCAGCACATGTCCAAACCAACGTAACCTTGCTTCTCTGGCTTTGACTCCAAACCTTCTAACCTGGGGTAACCCTCTAATATACTTATTCTGAAACCTGTCCACCCTCGTCACACCCAGTGCAAATCTTAACATCTTTAACTCTGCCACGTCCAGCTCTGACTCCTGCCATTTTGTCAATGCCACTGTCTCCAACCCATATAACATAGCTAGTCTCACTACCCTCTTGTAGACCTTCCCCTTTCACTCTTACTGGTACTCGTCTGTCACAAATCACTCCTGACACTCTTCTCCACCCATTCCATCCTGCCTGTACTCTCTTCTTCACCTCTCTTCCACACTCACCATTACTCCAAACTGCTGATCCCAAGTATTTAAACTCATCCACCTTTGCCACCTCTACTCCCTGCATCCTCACCATTCTTCTAGCCTCCTTCTCATTCACACACACATATTCTGTCTTAGTCCTGCTAACTTTCATTCCTCTTCTCTCTGGAGCATATCTCCACCTATCCAGGGTCTCCTCCACCTGTTCCCTACTCTCACTACAGATCACAATGTCATCTGCTATCATCATAGTCCACTGGGACTCCTGTCTGATCTTGTCTGTCAACCTGTCCATCACCAGTGCAAATAAGAAAGGGCTCAAAGCTGATTCTTGATGTAATCCCACCACCACCTTAAACGCATCCGTCACTCCCACCGTAGACGTCACTGCTGTCACACTACCCTCGTACATATCCTGTATCATTCTTACATACTTCTCTGACACTCCCGACTTCCACATACAATACCACAACTGGACTCTAGGCACCCTATCATATGCTTTCTCTAAGTCCACAAAGACACAATGAATCTCCTTCTGACATTCTCTGTACTTCTCCATCAACACTCTCAGAGCAAACATCGCATCTGTAGTGCTCTTTCCTGGCATGAAACCATACTGCTGATCACTAATCATCCCCTCCCTTCTTAACCTAGCTTCCACTACTCTTTCCCATAACTTGATGCTGTGACTGATCAATTTAATGTCTCTGTAGTTACTACAGCTCTGCACATCACCCTTATTCTTAAAAATCGGTACCAAAAGACTTTTTCTCCATTCCTTAGGCATCCTCTCACTTTCCAAGATTTCATTAAACAATCTAGTTAAAATCTCCACTGCCATTTCACCTAAACACCTCCATGCTTCCACAGGTATGTCATCTGGACCAACAGCCTTGTCATTCTTCATCCTCTTCGTAGCTATCCTTACTTCCTCCTTACTAATCCACTGCACTTCATGATTCACTATCCGCACATCATCTAATCTTCTCTCCCTCTCATTCTCTTCATTCATCAGTCCCTCTGAGTACTCTCTCCATCTGCTCAACACACTCTCCTTGCTTGTGAGTACATTTCCCTCATTATCCGTTATCACCCTTACCTGCTGCACATCTTTACTAGCTCGGTCCCTCTGTCTAGCCAATTGGTACAGGTTCTTTTCTCCCTCCTTAGTGTCCAACCTTTCACACAGCTCTTCATACGCCTTATCTTTAGCCTTTGCCACCTCTCTCTTTGCCATGCACCTTATTTCCTTATACTCCTGTCTACTTTCTTCATCTCTCTGACAATCCCACTTCTTCGCCAACCTCTTTCTCTGTATACTCTACTGTACTTCTTCATTCCACCACCAAGTCTCCTTGTCCTCCTCCCTCTTTCCAGATGTCACACCAAGCACCTTTCTAGCCATCTCCCTTACTAGCTCTGCTGTAGTTACCCAGCTATTCAGTAACTATGCACTGCCACCCAGTGCCTGTCTTAACTCTTCCCTGAACTCCACCTCACAATTACCCTTTTTCAATTTCTACCATTTGATCCTTGGTGCTGCCCTCACACTCCTCCTCCTCCTCTTCTTGATCACCAATATCATCCTACAAACCACCATCCTATGCTGCCTAACTACACTTTCCCCTGCCACCACTTTACAGTCTTCAATCTCCTTCAGACTGGCCCTTCTATATAAGATATAATCCACCTGTGAGCATCTTCCTCCACTCTTGTATGTCACCCTATGCTCCTCTCTCTTGTTAAAATACATATTCACCACAGCCATGTCCATCCTTTTCGCAAAATCCACTACCATCTGACCTTCTGCATTCCTTTCCTTAACACCATACCTACCGATCACTTCCTCATCCCCTCTGCTCCCTTCACCAACATGCCCACTGAAATCTGCTCCAATCACCACTCTCTCACCCTTAGGTACAGTCATCACCACTTCACAGTTATCACCACTTCATCCAACTCACTCCAAATTTTTTCTTCCTCATCCATCACACACCCAACTTGTGGAACATATGCACTAACAACAAAAATAATATCGCAAATAAAGCCAACTTTACTTGACTACTATACCAATTACATCCTTGAATTTCTGAGTCCCTTATTTTTTTTGCCAGTGGTTCTAAATATAATGCAAATAACAAATGGGAAAGAGGACACCCCTGTCTAGTTCCTCTGCTTAAACAAAACTTATCAGAGAAGCGACCCCTACCTAGCAGATGTTGTCTTTTTCATCTAGCTTCATTCTATGGGTTATCAGATCCAACTCTAATCCAAAGCCAGCCATTCTAGAGTTTTCAGCCTCAGATAAACACCTCCTCTACCTACAGTACTCTGCCCTCCCCTTCTATCCTCAGATCTTGTTTGCCACTTTAGACAGTGCATTGTGGTATGCCAGATCTACACAACACATCCTCTCTTGTGCTAAATGTAGCTTTGTCACCGGTATCTTCTACCACAGTTTTAGTGTTAAAACAGGGTTTATATAGTGCTGGTGTTACTTTGTGAGCATTAGGTGTTGGTTAGAGATTTTCTCTGTAATGCTGTTTACTCTGCTCAGGGCATTCCCATCTTTTTATGTATAGTCTTACAGTGCTTAGTGTGTAAGAACTTTTCTTACTACCTTAGATTTACAGCTGTTATCATTACAGGGTATTAGACTGTTGCATAACTAAGTTTTTACTGCTACGGGAGTTAAGTATATATTTGTTGTGATTACTGTTATTTGCTGTCTCTTTCAGATGGAGAAAGAGAAAGGGAAAAGGTTTAAGAAGTGTGTGGTTTGTGGGCATTAGTTGCCCCAACAAGACACCCATGATTGTTGCATCTTCCGTTTGGGCGCTACCCACCTTGAATCTGATTGTTCTGGGACCCGATTTTACAAGTACTGGCCCAAGTTGGATCTAAAAGGGATGCACCCTCATTCTGCAGCTTCTTCTTCCTCCCCTTCTCCCAATAAAAGGTCTGATAAGATGGACACAGCATGATCCTGGGACAGGGACTCAGTCTCAATCCAAGGATCGAGGGGACTTTGGCGCCTCCAGCTCCAACTCCATCGGCCCTGACTCTGCCTGTTTGGATCTGATCACCTGGACTGCCATTGTCCTTAATTCTCAAGTCTCCCACCATCAGCATCAGCGTCCCTTCTTTGCTAATGACTCTTCTGCTTCTGTGGGTAGGTTGCATACCCCATTTCTGCCAGTTTCACAAGCAGAATTGTCCCCAGAATCACCCATCCCATTCCAGATCTGAGCTTCCCTAGATCAGATCCCTCAAACCCCCCATGACAAAAACTCTTTTGGCGATCTACTGGAGTTGAGACAGTGTGGGAGATAGTCCACAGGAAAGCTTTCCCCAGAGCAGTTGGTGTTTCTGGCACATGTCCATCCACGTCCTGGCTACTCCCCCCCCCCAATGTTCTTGGTGTCCCTGAGGGCTTGGAGGAAACCGATGTCGTGCAACCAAATCCCCAGAAACTGTATAGGACTTTGGTCCCACATAAGGACAGACCCACTGGAGTACGGGTCTAGCAGGTGATACTACTGTGGTAGCGGCTGCTATATAAAAAGATGCTATCGGAAGAGAGTTCATTGGTCCAGCCACCCAACAGGAAGTCTCAGGCTCTGTGCCAATTAGGAAAGCGCCCATAAACTTCAGCATGTGCTCAACTACTATAGTTAATTAACAAAGCTTCAATGGAAACTAGTGTCTTAAGTGTCGAATATGGTGAATACCCAGTAGTCCCCAGAGACTTAAAAGTCTCTGGAGACTCAACTGTCCACTAGAGGAGTCGAGTCTATCATGTATGTGCCCATTAGGCTGTTGTCCAACATCTCGCTCAACAGGCACCAGCATCGCCACGCATCAGTGTGCCTGAATGAGTTTGTGCACTTTTGGAAACTGCTTTAAGGCATCCTTCGTCAGTGCTCTATATGGTTATTCCCTTTTTGGCCAAAAGGTCAAGGTGATGTAATCTTACTCCAGGAACTAGAAAGGGGGCAAGAGTCTCTTTTTCTTTGTAAAGCACACCAGCCTTTCCAGGATTCTCCTGGGGAAGGTTCTCCCTGCAGCAAAGGGAGGAAACATAATGGACACCATCCATGGGGCAGACGTCTGCAGAACCAATGCTTCTGAAGAGCTTTTTCTGGAGGTCTTTTTAGTGCACCTGAAGGGTTGCCCAGCTGCTGCACTTTGGAGGTGGTCAGGAGTCACTTGGCTCTCCACCCCTAAGCTTGGGAGGCCATCACCTCAGACACATGGGTATTTATAGAATTCTGAATGGAGGCCATATAATACCCTTCTTTATAAACTGTAAAGGATTCTAAGAAATCTCTTCCAGATGTGATACCCTGTCAAAGAAAGGATGCAGCAATCGAAATCCAAAATCTGCTAGCCGACAAGACCAGCGAGGATCAGGGGTCTATTCTAGATTCTTTTTAGTGCCAAAGAACAAGGAACTCCGACCATTTCTGGATCTCAGAAAACTGAATTGCTTTATCAAACACACTAGTTCCAGATGGTCATGGTGCAGTTCATTCTTTCTCTCCTGGGGAAGGACGAATGCATGTGCTTGACAGATCTCAAGGTTGCCTATCATCACATAAAACAGTGAGGCAGTCCAGGAGATTTCTGTGCTTTCAGCTGGGGGCCAATCATTACCAGTTCCAAGTTCTGCTCTTTGGACTCACCACAGGTCCCTGGGTGTTCAACAAATGCATGGCAGTAGAGCCAGCCCAGCTCAAGCTGCAGGGATTTCAAGTGTTTCCATACCTAAATAACTGGCTCCTTCCCCACTTCCACAAAAGCACTGCTCATCAAGACTCGAAACTCCTTACTCTGGCTGTGTTTGTTCTTAGGCAATACAGTGAATCATGAAATTCCAGTCTAGAACCAGTAGAAGTATTGGAATTATGGTTTCTCAGACAGCCAAACTCTCGTTGTCCAGGCTAATGTCCCTTCACCATCAGGCATCCTATATTCAACAGGTTTCCCAAACCTTCAGCAGCTGCGGATATATGGCTCCTTGTCATATGGTAACGTCTATCTGCCTAGTTCCTCAAACAAGGTTTCATGAGAGTATTGCAGAGGACTCTAGAAGCTCAGTGGTCTTACCTCAAACATCCCATGGATTTTCCATTTTCCGATTTCTCACCTCCACATTTGGTGCTGGTTGGACTCACCGCTGGTTATAGCAGGTGGACTTCTCATTCTTCCTCATCCCTAGTCCACAGTCAATATGGACACTTCCCTTCTGGGATGGGCAGGTGGGGGACATTTCAAGGGGAAGTCAGTTCAAGGGGCTTAGTTGAGTTTTGAGGCCAAACTTCCCATCAATGTCTTGGAGATGAGAGCAGTCCTCCTTGCACTGCAGGCCTTTCAGGACTATCTCTCCAAGGGTGCGACTGCCATCCAAATGAACATAACGTCTGTGTCTGGCACCTGAACAAGAGGGAACTCACTCCTATCCCCTATATTGACAGGCTATGAAGGTCTGGAAATGGAAGTCATCCTCTCAACGGTTTTTGACTGCAATGCACATCCCAGAAAATCAAAGATTCTGGTGGAAAGTTTGAGCAGGAACATTCTCCTACCTCATGGGTGATCCGTGAACCTGAAATCAGCAGCTCAGATTTTTAGTCACTGGGGCACCCCTTGCTGCAATCTTTTTGCCTTCTCATCCAAAATGATGTGCAGCAATGTTTATGTCCTCACGCTCCAGAGGGACAATCACACAGGGATGCTCTGCTGCATGTTTGGCTCCTGCGTCTCTGGTATGTCCACCCCAAATTCCCTTGATAACAGTTTCTTCAGAAGGCACCCCACTGCCAAGAGATGGTCAATCCTCATTGCCCCATTCTGGCCCCAAATGTAGTTCCTCTTTCTTTGACCTTACTTATGCTACTCTCTCTGGGTGATGGATCTGCTCCCGGGTCTGATCTCCCATCCGGCAGGGACAACTCCACCCAAACTTTGCTGCAACAAATTAACTGTATGGTTTCAATTCCAATGGTGACCAGGAATCCTACGTTTTCTGACAGTTATTCATTTTTCTTCATCATCCCAAAAGCCCTCCACGACGAATATACATGCTAGTAAGTGGAAATGTTTTGCCATTTGGGCCTATTCCAAATGTCTAGATACATTTTAAGACCCTTTGGATGCTACCCTGGTCTTTTTCATTCTGGTTTAAGTTAATCTACTTTTTAGGTGCAACTGATTGCCATTTCCAGTTACTACACTGGCAAAGATAATACGTCTTTGTCAGCTCTTAAAGTTATCTAAAGCTTTCCTTAATGGCAACTTTTTGTTGCTGCCCGCTATCTGAGGTCCAATACCTCCAAGGGATCTTCTTCTGATGCTACAAGTGCTTGCTGGTCCTTCTTTTGAACCTTCAGATATGCTGTCTTTAATGTTGTTGTCATGAAGGACCCTTTTTCTTGTGGCTGTTACATCTGCCAGAAACGTATCTAAGTTCTTAGCACTATCCTCCATTCCTCCTTACTTTATTTTTCATAAGAACAGAGTTACTTTTAGGACAAATCCCTTCGTTTTGCTCAAGGTCATCTCAGAGTCTATTCTGAACCAGACAATTCACTTGCCAGACTTCTTTCCAAATTTCAGTAACAAGTTAAGAGTATTTACTTCACTGTCTGGACATGCATATACTACTCACGTTTTATTTGGTGAGAACTGAAAGTTTTAGAAGATTTGACAAACTGTTTTATTTCCTTTTCTAAATTGAGACTCTGGAAGCCTGTGCCCAAACTGAACCTATCCAAATGGCTCTGCACCTGTACTTCATTTGTGTATTCCTTGAAGGGAACGACTTTACCTACAAAATCAAGAGGTCACCAAACTAGAAAAGTGACTACTTCGACTGCCTTTTCCTTGTAAGCTTCAAATGATGATGATATTTGTGCTGCAGCTACCTGCTCTAGCACTTTCACCTTTGTCTCCCATTACAAACTGGATGTTCAGTCAAGGTCAACAGCTTCAGTTGGGCCTTCCCTATCAAAAGTATAGGCAAACAGAAAGAAATAGGGGACTCCCAAGTAAAAGACCTGTACTGGAAGAGTTTTTATTTACATAGGAAAAAATGGGAATTGTGGGAACAATACATGCAGAGGAGGAATGAGGTTTAAAAGAAGGCAGGATTTGAATGAGCTATGTAATATCTGACTGAAACTGACTGGATAGTTTATACATGATGTATAATCTTTGCAACTAAAATTATGACAATATGGTTTGTGATGTATAATGTTTCCAACAAAAATTATGTCAATATGGCTTGTTTTCATTTATATAAACGTATGACTGCCTTTGTCATGCGTGATAATTTAATAAAGATGTTTTATGACTGCCTTTGTCATACGTGATAATTTAATAAAGATGTTTCCTGTTTAAAAAAACACAGCTTTAGTTGGTTCCACCATTTTCCAAATGTTCTCTCCTAGGGCCTCTCTAGGGTTATTTCTAGCTGCAGACTATGTCCCACAGGTTGAAGCCAGACAGAAAGGACAACATTGAACACAAAAGTTATGTACTTACCACAAAGATAGAGCCATGTTGTTTTCTTCCATCTAGTTCAACCATCCCTCCCCACCATTCCCCCTTTCAAATTGTCATGGTGCTTAGCTGAGTGCTCCTGACTGGTCTTGCAGCCAGTCTAATTTCCTGTTATCTTCTCCTCTATTAATATGTTAGACGGCAGAGAGGGGGGAACTCTAGATGAAGACTGTAGAATGGCTGGTTTCAGATCCAATAATAACAATTTTATGATTTTGTCTCAATTCTAACAAATGTTATTATGTTTATGTTTTCATCTGCAATTTATGTTCAGTGTTTGTTATTGACAAACAGGGGAAATAGACAAAATCAGTCAGGTTGGCAGAGTATTCTCCACCTGGATTAAATGACCATTTATAAATTATTATATATATTTAAATGGTATCTAACACCATATCTATTTATTCACACATATGTTTTTGGAAGTGCATTTTCTTTAATGAATGTTCTGTATAATTTAATGTCTTTGACACTATATTTATATCAATAAAGCCTTGTTTCAGATCCAACCCAAATCCAATAATCCACAGGTTGAACTGGATGAAAAAAAGACAACATGGATCTATCATTATGGTAAGTAAATAACTTTTGTAATCACTAGCAAGCAAATATAAGGCATGAGTGTTTATAGAGGTCACTGGAGAAAATAAAACCTCCTTATGAGGGACTTCCAAGATGGCTGAACACTGAGCAATAGCTTGATTTCATCTCTCTCAGTCTGGAAACAGAAAATGAAAAAAAAAAGAAGGTCATTATAACTCTCATTTTAGGTAAAATTCACTTACTGTCTAGTAATCATACTGCCTGGACGCCAGCAAAGAAGAATTTTGGAGAAACTGAAAAAACACTGATGAAGGGTGAAGAGAAAACTGTCTGGAAAGAATCCTACAGCTGTTGCGTGAAAAGCAGTTCAGTTTTCAGCTGGCTTTCAGTAATTTACAGTAAAAAAAATCAATCAGATATATTCAGATGTCTATAAAATAAATGAAAGATTGAAGGAATATTTCAACTCAAATAACTAAAGACTGGAAAAATGGAAGAAGCTTTAACTAGCTATTCAGATGAACTGATAGAACTGCAAAAATCAGAGGCAGAAATGGAGAAAAAAACACTTCTATAGAACTGATCCTAAGTGAGATTATTTCTTCAGCTTACGGAGTGACTACATTTATAATGAAGAGCACACATGGTTAAGGCAACTCTGTCTTACTTACAATATCTAGTGTATTTCCAATTGGGAAGAGTGTTTTTATGACAACTGCATGCTTTGCCAAAGATTAATAGCTCTTTGGTGACTATGGTGACTGCTTTGCAGCAAGTAAAATGACAGAAGTACTACAATCTTTTTTTGGGCCAGGAGACAACAAAGAATTTCATTCTATAACCCAAGAAGATTTGATAAGTGTTATAAAATGTTTTTAATCCAATCCCCAAAGTCTAGCTAATAAAAGTATGAACTAAGACACGACTGGTACAGGTAATTTTAAAATAATTACAGTCTCTGGCTGTTGGAATTCTCGTACATAATCCCTTCTATCCTGGTTACACTAAATCTGAATGCTTAAGAGATGACACAAAGGGAGGTGGCCTATTACTCAATCCATGAAAGTATCAAATCTTCATTAGTATCAAGTGATAATTTATTACAACAAGCAATTGTAGGCTTGTATGATGTCTGCTCGGGTATCTGCCTAAGTGATTTCTGCATTACTGTAGCCTTAATATTGACAAAAGTACACACTGGAACCAACTATACCAGACAGCACAAATGGGAAAAGAAATCTAGTAGTCCGAGGTGATCTTGATATACACTGGAATAATCGGTCAGCTAACAGCTTTTACTCTAAACACTACTTATTTGGTATTGTTTCATGGATTACATCAACTGATTCAAGAAAACACCAGGAGAGCTCATTTACTGGGCAATATTGCTACTGATGTGCCCAATACTGCACATGACATCATTAGGTACCTCCACACATAAGAAAAGCACTTCCAGTGCCACAGTTCACACACAGAGTTAATGATACGGTAATACAGTTTTTACATGTAAAATATTTTGTGGACAATGTGAATAGGGTCTCATTCAGAACCTAGCAGTGAACAAGTTTTTGTGCGCAGACAGCACGCATCCTACCCATTTATTGAATTCTTTACCATATGGTGAATACAGGCGCATTGGTAATAATACTTTTGATAAAAAACACAGATTCAAGAGGAATTCGCAAAAGTTACAGAGAAGTTAATCAAAAGGGGTTATTCAGTGGACATAGAGACAAGCTAAGAGAAGGGCAACAACTGTACTTCATGGCTCTCATGAAATATATAATGGTGGAGAAAATTCTTGGTCAGGATATAAAAACAGAATTTTCAAGGATGACATTTTTTTGTAAATAAGTATTCCCCTTTTTCACAGGTCCTAAAGGAAGCAGTAAATAGATTTTGGCCAATTGTTAAGCAGGATAGCGAAGTGGAAGATCTGTTTCCGGAAAGGATTCTTTTTTCACATAGTAGATTCTTTAATGTCAAGGAAATTTTAAATCTTAGAACACATAGTAGTAAGGGGTAGCATGGGCACTTACCCATGTGGAAAGTGCAAAGTTTGTGGAAAAGTCAGAAACCTTTCAGGTAGCATGATAAATGGCAAAAGGCACAAGTCACAGGACTATTTTGACTGCAATACATGTGGGGTTGTGTACATCTTATGATGTGATTGTGAGCCTTGCATTGGTCAAACAAAAATGATAGTAAAAAAGAGAATAATGGAACATATTGGTGATATTAGGAATGGTAGACTAGAGAGATCTGTTGCTCAACATTTTCATAAGTTTCATGGGGGTTCATACCATAGTTTGATTTTTAGTGTATTGGCAAAATCATATGCTATATAAGGCATTGATATTGTGAGAGCATTACTAAGGACGGAAACTAAATACATTATCAACTTTCGAACACTATGGCCCAAGGGCTTGAATTTCGAGTTAGATTTAAGTGTGCAAATTTAAGTGGTAACATTGCTATTTTTGTTGAGACGTTTTGTATCATGCTTAGGATTCTGAAAGGGAACAATGAATGTATTTTATGGGAATATTTTGTTCATATGTTATTTCAACATTTTCAGGTCTTTTCAATTTTATTCATGCATTCATCCATTCAAATTGTGTGGGAATATTCAAATTGTGCAAAAATATTTAAAAATAATATGTATTTAATAGATATGATTAAGTGGGTAGTACTGTTAAAAATTTTCCAGCAATGTGGCTATAATGGGTTCAGGTTTCAGTCACTGTGATTTTTGAATGTTTGGTTATGCATTGGGTGGAATTTTAATGATTATCAATTAACAGCAATAAGGATGTAATTGGAATGTGTATAAATGAAGTGATATCCTTGATGACTATTCATTCCCTGAAGGTGTTTTGAAGCAGAGGTATTAGGAAGCATCATTAAAATAATTTTGGATATCTGAATCGTGGCTCTGGAAGTGTTTTTCTTATTTTTTTCAGTTTGATGTGGTGTTTGTTTATGGACAACCTTCACACATAACTCAATACGATTTGAAACACGAAGATAAAACAAAATTTATTTTGAAAAAAATTCAACAAAGTTTTTAATACTATCCACTATTTCCAAAGAATTATCAGAGGAGGATACCTATTATGGTCAATCAATCCTTGAAATTATTCTTAAAAAAACCCAAAACATGTAAAGTACTGTATCTTACAGATCAATAGGTAGCAAATCTAACCTTCCTCAGTGGTGGTGCTGTTAAAACTTAAAATCTTTACAACAAATAGAAACCTGTTTTCACACACAAAAAACATCATAACAAAAAGAAGTTAAAATTAGTAAGGACCTAAAACTGAAGATACTAAGTTAAATTAGAAAATGAAAAAAATATAGGAAAATATAAGCAATAAGAAAAGGTACTGTAAATCTGTACATACAAAAATGATTCTACTTTGTGATCTTCGTTAAAAATTTTGTTAATTTAATGGTTGTAAATGGAATGAGGGGAATGAAACAATGATACAACATATTCCAAATGAAACCTCATGCCTTTATATTAGCATCATTATATAAATAATAAGTAAGGCAACTGTTACAACACACACAGCAACATGGGTGGTCCTGATATCCCACCATAGATTTTTGTTATATTGTCAGACAACAATATGTTTCACCACTTCTTAATATTTTCTCTACTGTTGACTACTGTTCATGGTATGGGTACCACATATCAATATCACAGTTACCTCTATAAGAAAAAGAATAAGGATAAGGCTAAAAATTAAAGACCAACCAGCCTGACATCAAATCCTAGGCAAACGGTTTTAACACTGTGTTGTCAATATTATCAACATAGATAATCTGCAACTCCCTGACCCCTCCCAACATGGCTTTTACAAAGGAAAATTAACATTATCATATCTAATAGAAATCTCTAAACAAACATCATATGCTTCAGACACTGGCCACTATGGCAAAGGCGTTTGAATTAATTCTCCAATTCCATCTCAGTTATATTAAAAATGCTTGGATTGCTACAAATGTAGACCAGTCTATCAGAAGATGGGTCAAAGAATGGTTGACAGGTAGATCACAATCTAGTAGAACATGGAGGCAATTCTATGTATTTGCCAGTGAAACTTTGCACTCCAAGGATTAGTTTTAGGTCCTGTTTTATTTAAAATAGTACTTACCTGTATTCCTAAAAAATAAATATTGCTAGACAGGTACGTAGATGACCTAAACGTCTGCTTTGATATCTTCAAAAATAGCTATTCTGGAATAATTAGCTCCTATATGTCAGAAGTCTGCTCTTGGACCAAGCATGGACAAATGCCAAGTGATGTATTTTGGCAAACCTCAAATTTATCTCAAGACAATTGTTTTACTGAAATGGATGTGTTCAGGGACTTTGGTATAACCATCAGTAACAACTTCTCATTTGGCAAATACGTACATGTAAATTAGATGACAAGCCATGAAACAACTTGGAATTATGTTAAAGAACCTTACAACAAGGGATATTAACTTCATACAACCTTCTACAAACTGTATATAAAACCAGTGTTAGTGTATAAAATACAGTTGTCCAAGAACTTAGCATAACAGTAGATGTCTTACTTCTCACTGCTGCAGTATTCTTTACTCTTGGGATGTCCTGCTGAGGATAGCAGAACGTCCAGCCAGCATACCAAAGCCTTTACAGCTTCCAGGCGACATACATCGGACATCTGTCCTATGTGCACGATGTAGGTGCATATATGAAGTATGGTAAGTGCTCTAAAAAAAGAGAACCCCCAGAGAAAAGCAGTTGCAGTAACATATACATCCAAGAAGGATAAAACGATGAAAGAAGGACCCTTCAGCCAGAAGGAGGGCAACAGAAACTAACAGGGAGCAGGATGGAGAAACAAAATACTGTAACAGTGAGAAGTAGGTCATCTACTGTTCTGGTAAGATCTTACATAACTATGCTATGTCCTCCTTTGTCACTGTTGCACATACCTCTCAACCTGTTAGTGTAAGACATCTGGACAAAGCCTGACATAATGAGGGGACAAAGGCAACAAAATAGGGACAGATCTTGAATATTGCGGTTATAAACTTAGAAAGCTGCTAGAATAAAAGGATTTGTGTTATCATGCATTTTATGAAGGATATAAAGTCTGAAACTCGAACGTATGTCACTACTTAGTGACTTCAATCTTCAGATCATCGCAGTGATTTGCCAGAAAACCATAAATTTTATAAGGAAAATGACAAAAATCTGGACAGTTGAGAGGTTTTGCTGTTGCAGTATTCTTTACACTTGGGAGAGTACAAAGGCTATTGGAAAGTATGGGAGGAGGCGCACACACACACACACACACACACACACACACACACACACACACACACACACACACACACACACACTGGATTATCGAACTCTTTGAACTCCTTCAAACTTAATATAGATACAAGGACATTCAGTACACTTATTTATTTATTAGCATTTGTTTACCTGGAAAGTCTGAATAGGCAGTGACCATTTTCAGTGGAAGCAAGGGGAGAAAAGAACTATTATACAGACATCATGGACATCATTTGCATTGTTTCATCATTTACAGTCAATTTCTTTCATAAGCAACAGTTCCATTAGTCAGACATCCTTGACATCATTTAAATCATTTACTATTTCAAGTAAAAATAACAGTTACATGGGTTGTATATGAATATTTTTTAAAAAACATGCAGTGCAATATCACTATACAGTGGATATAAAAAAGTTTACACACCCCTGTTAAAATGCCAGGCTTCTGTGATATAAAAAAATTAAACCACAATAAATCATTTCAAAACTTTTCCCACTTTTAGTATGACCTAAAACCTGCACAATTCAACTGAAAAAAACACACAAATCTGTTAGGGGAGAAAATAAAAAAAATATATAAAATGTACAGTAAACTGGTTGCACAAGTGTGTACACCTTTAAACTAATACTTTTGTATGTGCGCACTCAAACTAATACTTCGTTGAAGCACCTTTTGACTTAATTACTGCATTCAGTCTTCTTGGGTAGGAGTCTATCAGCATGGCACATCTTGACTTGGCAGTATGTGCCCACTCTTCCTTGCAAAAGTGCTCCAAATCTGTCAGATTGCAAGAGCATCTCTTGTGCACAGTCCTCTTCAGGTGACCCCACAGATTTTCTATTGGATTTAGGTCTCGGCTCTGGCTGGGCCATTCCAAAACTTTAATTTTCTTCTGATGAAGCTACATCTTTGTTGATTTGGATGTGTGCTTGGGGTCATTATCATGCTGAAAGGTGAAATTCTTCTTCAGCTTCAGCTTTCTAACAGATGCCTGAAGGGTTTTAGCCTAAAGTGACTGGTATTTGGAACTGTTCATAATTCCCTCCACCTTGACTAAAGCCCCAGTTCCAGCTGAAGAAAAGCAACCCCATAGCATGATACTGCCACTACCATGCTTCACCGTGGGGGTGGTGTTCTTCTGGCGATGCAAAGTGTTGTATTTGCGCCAAACATACCTTTTGGAATTTTGACCAAGAAGTTCAACCTTGGTCTCATCAGACCATGACACATTTTCCCACATGCTTTTGGGAGACCTGATGTATTGTTTTGCAAATTTTAGCCAGGCCTGGATGTTTTTCTGTGTAAGAAAATGCTTCCATCTTGCAACCTTATCCCACAGTCTAGACATATGGAGAATACGGGAGATTGCTGTCACATGTAGTACATAACCAGTACTTGCCAGAAATTCCTGCAGCTCCTTCAGTGTTGCTGTAGGTCTCTTGGCAGCCTCCCTGACCAGTTTTCGTCTTGTCTTTTCATCAATTTTGGAGGGACATCCAGTTCTTTGCAACATCACTATTGTCCCATATTTTTTCCACTTTTTGATGACCGTCTTCATTGTGTTCCATGGTATATGCAATGCTGTGGAAATTTTTTTTGTATCTTTCTCCTGACTGATATCTTTCAACAATAAGATCCCTTTGATGCTTTGTAAGCTGTCTGTGAACCATGGCTTTTGCTGTAGCAGGCAACTGAGTAAATGTCAGGAAAATCCTACTACGACAGCTGAACTTTATTTGGGGTTAATCAGAGTCTCTTTAATTGATGGCAGGTATGTACCCAAGAAGACTGAATGCTGTAATTAAATCAAAATGTGCTTCAATAAAGTAATAGTTTAAGGGTGTGCATACACAACAAACTATTAGTTTAAGGGTTTGCACACTTATGCAACCAGAGTATTATACGTTTTGTATTTTTTATATTGTTCCCCTAACAGATTTGTTTTTTAATTGAGTTGTACAGGTTATAGTTCAAATTAAAGCTGGGAAAAGTTTTGAAATGATTTATTGTGGTCTCATTTTTTTATATCACAAAAACCTGGCATTTTAACAGGGTTGTGTACACTTTTTATATTCACTGTATATAGACTGTCATTTTTTTCATAATATTTATTACTACAAAGACTCGTTCAAACTCTAGAACAAAGGAAGATAAAATAGAGAGTTAGAACATCCAAAAATTGGGAAGGAGAGGGGGAGGAGGCACAAGGAAAATAAAGGAGATGACATGATAGGGGACTGAATAGGTGGGATAATAGTACGTTAAGTTTTGTGCAGCATTTCAGTTATGGCACAAACTCATACAGCTATATTAGGGCCAGTTTAACCAGGGGAGGTGCAGAGACATTTATCCATCAGATATTGCTTAAGCTGGCATCTAAAGTCTTTCAAGTTGGAGACTCTTCTTAAGTGGAGTGAGATGGAATTCCAGCTAGCAATGCAGTGTAAATACAGGAAGTATCCTGCATTTTTGTTCGGTTTAGTTATGAAAAATACAGATTTGTAAGTCGATGATCGATGACTGGTCAGTCTAGGATGCTGACTCAGTAGATTTCTCTTTAGTCTCTGACCTGGGCACTATCCCTTGAACTTATGAACACACTATACGCTCTTAATGATATACATAGCCATTTTAGGCATCAGCTGGGAAAAAATGTACAGGCCTGGGTATGTCCTCTACAATTATTTATCCGACAAAGAAATAAAGCCAATAACACCCCGCCCAAAAAAAAAAAAAAAAACAAACAAAAGAAAGAAAATTAGTTTTCTAATATATGTGCAAAGTCTGCCCCTCCACTTTCACCACACAGCCAAATTAAATGCTGGCACAAAGGACTCAAATTCATATATACTTACTACATGCCAATTAAGTTTATGAAGCTGTATGGAAAACAGCCTGAATACAGACAGCATACACTGTCAATATACAGACTGTGTTTAGGAGTCTGAAGGACTGCTTCAGTTCTATTGAATATACCTAATAAAGCACTACTGGTGGAGAAAAGTAAACCACATTACTGATAATCAAAATGCCTTTTCCATTTCTCAGGTTGAGAAAGAAAAGGCAGCCATGCTGTGCAAGGGCACAATCTCCATATGTTGCATTACCTTACCAGTGTTTTTGTCCTCTAGTTTGATATACGCCACTTTCCCCTTAGCAGTAATTCGAAGTCTGCCAGTCCATGCTGGCTGGTCCAGTTTCCAGTCAGCAGCCCTATGTTAAAAAAAAAGAAAATAAATGACAGAAATTAACTGACAGCAGAAACACTTTTCAAGGAGGATGACCATTGCTTGCTACAAAACATATGAAGTATATGCTTTCCACGCAATAATTAAACTTGGCAGAATTCCAAGCACAGACCATCTAAAAAAAAAAAAAAAATGAAAAACAAGTATCTTCACAGTTCCTTATTTTAGTTTCCCAAACAAAAGTCACTCAGTGTTTGAACACCAGCAAAAACAAAAGGGGTCTTCTGAAATCTTACTTTACTTTTGCAAATCAACAAACCAATCAAAATATTTCAGACAGGCAATATTTAGAAAACTAAAACATTTGCCTCTCTCATGTCAAAAGAAACATATTTTAGGATAATAAACCTTCACTTCGGCGTGTTAACAGTTCTTATTACTTAACAGACCACAAATGGATTGCTGTATTCAGTTCAAACCATTAACCAATGACTCAGACCCTAAAAAAAATAGACGTTAGCAAACTTCACCAAAAGAATGACAGTGAATCTAATTTGCTAAATGTTAATATCAGTGCTAACATCTTTACTATAAACAATACTATTAAGTTGCACCTTGAGCAAATAAACTATAAAGATGTTTTAAAAAAAAAAGTTCTGCACTGAACATAAAACTAGATACAACTTACTTAACTGGAATGATGAGGAATGTAGAGGCAGCTTGTAGCCATTTTACATTCTGAGTTTTGTAGGACATGATAGCTTTGTCTGGGAAGGAGAAGGGTATGAGCAGTTTCAACAGTACATACCACTCTAACGCAAAAGTGATAAGAAAAATGTCTGCAGCTCTAAACACCTTTCAGGATTTTCACTGAGACAGTACATTATCTTGGCACTCAAACTGTCTAATTGATCAGTTCAGTCAAATGTGGTACATCTTTATTAAATTATAATGCATGTCATAGGCAATCATACAGTTATATAAATGAAAACAAACCATATTGACATAATTCCAGTTACAAACATTTTACATCACAAACCATACTGACATAATTTTAGTTGCAAATATTATACATAAATTATAATCTATCCAATCATTATCAAACACAGAGCTCATTCAAATATTGCCTTCTTTTAAACCTCAGTTCCCACAATTCCCATTTTCCTATGTAATTTGCTCATACCCTTTTCTAAAGATCCCAATTCCAGTTGTTTTACTTCTGTTACTATATATTCACTACTTTTAGTACAGGTGGTTTAGACTTTGATTTTCATTTTCTAGTAAATGCTTTTTTGGCAGTCACCATAATTAGATTCAGCAAGCCTTACTATATCTAGGCAATTCCGATTCTGTATCATAGCTCAGAAAAATCATTTCCCTAGTTACACCAATTTGCTCAGCCATTATCTCCTATAAAGTTGTCTGCAGGGAATCTTTAAAGTCTGCCAATTCATTACACTCCCAGAAAAATGTTCCCAATTACCTCTTTCTTCCCCACCACACCTCCAACATTTGCTGTCTAACTGAGAAAAAATTCTCTGAAGTCTACTTTGGGTATAAAAATATCAACGTGGACAATTACAAACAAAAATCCTAACTAGATTTTGTTGCATATTTGGGAGACATACATATATATCACTTCATCCTTTCTAACCTCCTCTAATTGTTTCTTATACTTATCATGCAATATTTTATATGCTCTACTAATTATTCCTTTTTACAGCAGCTTCTGTTCTAGATTCTACTAAAAACTCTACCAGTGCTGGTCTTTCATTTAGGACTCCTCTATTTCTTTCTCTTTGCCTACACTCAGAGATCAATCACTGATAGAGAAGGCAACCTCTAACCTACAGTCCAAACACATTCTTGGCATCTTCTTACTCTATTACCTTTCTCTCTCTAGTTTAATCTGCTCCCAATACCTTGGTTCCTTTGCCAGTTTTCTCCAATAAATTCTAGCCCCCTTTTGCCTGCTGTCTGTATCCCTAACTGCAGTCATCCCCATCAGCAGAATCTCCTTTCTCCATTCCCGTGTTTGCTTAGGTCTTAGAATACTTTCTGCTACTTTATGAATATAACATTCTATTTGATTATTGTTACTCTCCTTAAAAGTTTGCATCCAAAATCCCAGTCTCAACTCGTTTCTTGAGCTTCCCCCATTTCATCATCATCACATTCCACTTTGAATTGCAGGTTTCTGTTTGTGCTATGTATAGGAGCCTTAACCGTGTAGCTCTGAAATACCTCTTCAAATCATGTAATCCCAATCTGCCTTGTTCTAATGGAAGATTCAACTTATCCCACTTGATCTTGCCATCTTACCTTCCCAGATAAAATCCTTCAGCTCTTTAGTAATTGCTATCCACAACTTCTCTTCAGTTTGATAAAAATATGCCTCACCTGTGTATAAGATTAAAAGGACTAAAAGCATTTTAACTGCTTGTATCTTATTATCCATATTCATATAACTGAGCTTCCAGTTTCCCAGTTGTTGCATTATCTTTTGCTTAGTTTCATCCCACATATCCGTAGCTGCCACACTGGAATAATTTTTAATCAATACTCCTAAAAACTTCACTTTATCATGTCCTCGTAAATATGGATATTGCTGAACCAATACGTGTGTGGATGCATAATTTTCTGCTACTGCCTTTTAGCTTCATTAATTGCGTATCCCGAAAAAGATATGAAACTGTCTCAAAATATATCAACACTGTAAGGTCCTTGTTTGGTTTTATCAGGTATAAAATAATAATATCTGCAAACAGCCAGTTTTTCTTGACTACCATACCAATTATATGACTGAATTTCTGACTCCCTTATTTTCTTTGTCAGTGGTTCTAAATACAATACAAATAAAGGGGAAAGAGGACATCCCTGCCTGGTTCCTCAGCTCAAACAGAAATCATCAGAGGAACCCTCCCATTTTAATTTTCACCTCCAATCCCTCAAATACCCTCCTAATCAGCCTTATAATTTTATCAGAATGGAAATGCTTCCATTGCCCTACTCATCAAGTCCCAGCTTACTTTGTTAAATGCTTTCTCTGCATCAAAATCCACCAACAATAGTGATATTTTCTTACATTCTACTTCCCTCTGGATCATCAATGTTCTGTTAATGTTGTTGAATGTTTGCCTCCCTCCACAAAACCACATTGATCCATATCTATCTATTTTTGGCATCACTTTTGCCATTCCTTTAGCCATTATAGGCATAAACACCTTAGAATCATGGTTTGGTATTGAAATGGGCCTATATGAAGCTGGATCTGATGTAGCTTTACCCTCTTTACATATTACAGCTACCACCACTTCTTCCAGGATGTTGGTACTTCTCTTCTTAAAATACTGTTAAACAAAACTTTCCAGATCTTTATCAGTTTTCCCTCCTAGCTTCCAAACGTCTACCGGAATACCATCTATTACTGGGGACTGGTTATACAGCACCATTTTTTTCTCATCTCCTACTATCCTGTTAGTAACTGAGTCTCATCTACCTCTAACCTTGGCATATTTAATTTTTCCATAAACATTTCAATTTGTACCCTTTCTTGATTTCCATATTTATCCGTTTTATACATACTTTCATAGAATTTCTGAAATATTTCTATTACTTCTACAGGATCTCTTCTTATATTCCTTGTTATAGGCTCCTTTAGTCTGGCAACAGCCCTTTCTACTTTTGGTTACCTAAGTCGTCGTGCTAAAAGTTTTTTGTGCTCTAGAGTCATCATCAAAAAACAGTTGCTTAACAGCAATCTTTCAAAACTCATGCATAATATCGAGGTAATCCCTCATTTTCTATTTAGCATTCTGCAGTTGCTCCCCTTCTTGTTATGTGAGGTTCCCCCTACTTTCCAATACTTAAACATTTGTCGGTCCCTCAAAATACCTATTGTTAATTCTCAACCAGATCTCCCTTTCTTTTATTTCCACCCTAAACTCCACTTTAACTTTATCCCACTCCCTAACTATATTTTTAGAAGAAATTTCTGTCTTCTCTAACAGCTCCTGAATAATTTCCATATCCCATTCCTTAAATTCCTCTTTTTTCAACTGATAGGTGAGAAAGTGCCAGCGTCTCATTTTTATTTCATTACCCTATATTTTTATTTTAGTTATTATTGGCACATGATCTGAAATAGTTATTGGGTGCGTATCAAGACCTTCAATTAAATGCACATTTTCCTGTGAAATATAAACTCTGTCTTACCTAGCAAAACAGCACAGCTGTTCTGGTCAAAGAATACAAACTACACATAAATCTACCAGAGACAGTTTCCAGCCTAGCAACATTCCAAAACAAGTTATGAAATTTGTAGACCCCATATCACTGGCACACACAGGCTACCTACACGAAAAACACAACTCAATGCAGCTAGAAGAGAAAGAATACATTAAAAAAAATAATAGTAAATTTCATAAATTGCTCCAAAGTTGCATTTTGTTAGAGGAAAATGAAAGTTATGTAGATAGATTGATGTGGCCTTTTTATCCGGTTCAACTTTTGGGTTATCGGATCTGACCTTGGAGCCTTTAGAAACTGTGGATCCAGGGGTGTGACTTCTCCCCTACCCATAATCCCTCTCTGCCTACAAAATACCTCAAGATTGAGTTTGCCTATTTGTCAATAAACAAATTTTAATTACCCATTAAATGGTGACACCTAAAATTCTACACCAGAACCTGACCTGGAGAAAAATCAGCCGAGGTTGTGTAATGACATGGTTCGGGATTAGGTACACTTAATCAAAGAGGAGCACCAGGTGAGAAATCTGGAAGGGGGATTGAGGGAAGGATGCTGAACTGCAAGAAAAGAAGACAAAGCAGACATGAAAGTTATGTACTCACCATAACTATAAATCTGTGTTGTCTATTTTCATTCTTCCTCAATGAATGGGTCTTGGATACGACCCTCAGATCTGACTCTGCCGCTTTTCACTAGATTCCAGGATTATACTCATGAGATCCTCCCATTACCCATACTGCCCCTGACCACTGCAATACCTCAGCTAGAGTTTGCTGTTACTACACTATCTTAGAAATATAAAACATTATCATATTACTGCAGAAAAAGTGAAACAGTAACAGAACAGGTGCTCAAACAGGAAAGTACAGTTTTGTACCTACCATAAATGTAGATGTTCGAGATCTGGCAAATAAAGAAGCAGGAGCTGACAACATGCTTTGCAAAACAGCTGTGGCAAAACCAGCCCCTTAACTTAGATAGATAGGAAGGTGATATAATGCTAGAAGTATGCACTGAACTCCAAGTAGCTGCTTCCAAAATATCCTAGGTGGTTCTGCTGTCTAGCCCCAACATTTGGGGAGATCCATGCAAGATTAAGCGCACCATCTGCCTAGGAGTTCTTGCTTGCCTGCATAGATCCTGAGAAGTAAGTAGGAGTTGCTTAGATCTGTACCACATGAAAAGCTTGGAGTGCATAGAGGATAAGGATACCCCTGCTAAAGTTGTTGCTTGACCACCATTAAGTTGTGTTGCTGATTAGAATTTGCCTTCATGTTGGAATGTAGACTCGCTTAAAGCCATTAATGCAAACTGGACTGCTAACATCTCCTTCATGTTGATATGTAGATGCTGTAGTCTGGCAGGCCACTTGTCTTGTATCCCACCACCAAGCGATGAGCCATGTCACTTTGTGTATACATTCTGTTCCACCACACACTGAATCTGGCGGGAGATCTAAGAATCAGTTTCTAATGACGGTTGCAATTCTCCTGGCAGTAAAGTGTTTTTACAGGCAAGGTATTGAAGGAAACACTTTTCCCAATTCTAAGTTTCAATGTTATTTGCCACTCCCATACAATTGTAGCTTCCCCTGTTGCTTGAGGACTCATAAAAACTTTGGCATAAGATTGTGAGATAGTTAATGCTTCCAGAACTTGAGATGCTTCATGCTCGGGACTGATGAGGAAATCCTGGAACTCATAAGGACTATAGACCCTTTAAAGAGTAAGTCTTTAGGAAGGCCATTAAGGCTGCTCATTTCGTAGTGCCAGAAAGCACATGTCTTGAGGGAGCTTGACTGGACTTTATTCAAGATGCTGAATTAGGTCTTTCACACAATGCCCTATAACAGCGTCCAGATGGCGTCTTCATAGATCAGCACCATATGAAGATTGTTTCTTAAGGTTCCTGAGCAGGATAGCACAGTCGAATACTATGAGCAATATGATAGAAGTCTGAAGCAGAACCAAGAGCAACTCTGAAGCAGTTCCCTAGCAAAAGAACCCATGACCTACAAGATAATGAAAAGCCCACTGAATGGTAAAAGAGATACTTCAGAGGGCAGAGCCTTATAGGCACTTGAAGGATCTTAAGATTGAGATGCTGACTTGTATTAGGGATGTTCAACCAGCGAGCTTTGTGATATTCATGTGCATGTGGTAAAAGCTCTTCAAGGAGAGAAAATTGTTGAGGGACTAGTGATCAAATCACTCTCCGTGAAGAAAATAAAATATACTGCTAGCACATATTTGGGATGCTGTAGAAGCCCTTCTGATCTTGAGCTAGGCTGAAATTGCACCCCATCTGGGCCTTTCTTTGTGTGGAGGTGGGCTGATCTAAACCATCTTGTGAACCTGGCTTCTGTTTGGAGAGGGGCAATGTATGGAAATGGAATGATATCCAAACTGCATG
The DNA here is from genome assembly GCF_019279795.1 of Protopterus annectens. Classification (NCBI taxonomy): domain Eukaryota; kingdom Metazoa; phylum Chordata; order Ceratodontiformes; family Protopteridae; genus Protopterus; species Protopterus annectens. The sequence goes on from NC_056728.1 coordinate 1,801,469,053, forward strand.
ATCTGAAACACCCATTGAACTTATAAAATTTAAAAAGAATGAGTCTGATCTATGAAACCAGTCTTCCTCGAGAAGGCACTCCCAATCCGGAAATCTTGAAGCAGCTCATAGTCCAGAAAAGAAAAGTCTGAGAGAACGTCTCCCAGCCTGAAAGACTCAGAAGGGCTTCCTGAGCTTCTGAACCAAAAGTTCTAGGCCTGTTCTAAGTCTGGGCAGGTGCCCTACCAGTTCTAGACCTAAAAGAACCTTGAGCCCTGCAAGGATCATGGAATACAACCCTTAGCAGAATTATTAGCAGGCACATTGGTAGCTGCACCTGTGCCAAAAATCACTAAAGCTTTATCCTCTTTCCATGAAAAAACTTTTCTTTAAAACTGAACTCAAAAGAAACATCACAAACTTCTTTAAAAGAAAAACAGTTGTCATCAAACAAACTTCTTTTAACAGAGCTCCTCAAATAAATCCTCCTCTCAGCAGCATGCCTCTCTGGACTAGAAAGAGAAACAGCAGCAGTACAGCTCTGCTACTGGCACAGCATCAAACCCACATTCACTTGTTGCGACCCACTTGTTCAACACACATGAACCAAATCCAGTCCAACTTTGCACTCAATACCTTCCGCCAACGTTTTGTATTGTTTTAATTGTGTGAAAGGAGATACCTTAGATATTTTAGCATGTGGAACTATAATCATCAGCTCTCATGGAGTGAGTGAACACTTACAGCACCCCACCTATCCTGGAGTGCTGCAAAACTGTCTCTTCTTTATCAGTGGGAACACACATTTTATAAACCACCTTTAGGCTTTCTTGACTTAAACTCTGGATAGTTCTTTCCTTTAGGCCCCCTGAATACTTAAAAGCTTATATATGACTAACCCCTAAATACCTATCAGGGAGCACAGGATACTCAGGCAGGGAGTTCAGGTTCAGCAAAGCCTCTGCAAGCAAGACCACCACCAAAACACACTTTCACCACATTCAACACAGGGGGGGTGCTAAAGGGAATTATGTGGGGTTTCCTGCCATATTTAAGAATTCCACACTGGGAGGCCTTTAAATTTTAAAGTGCTCCCTCATGTGCTGCCTCATGTCTCTGAATGAAAAAGGAGGGAGGAGAAAAGGAGTGGAAGGAGAATCATCCACATCAGAATTTAAGATAGACTTTCCCAAGTGCAAGTCTTCCGCAGAATTCAGTCCTCTGAACTAACAAAAAAGACCAGGATCAAAAACTATCAAACTCACGGTTATCAGGAGCCTCTGCAACCTCTAATCATTAATCAAATCATCTCTCATCATTTTAAGCATGCATTTCTTCCTTAACATTCCCGAAATGCTAGAGGAAGCCACACTAGAAGCTGCCTTGCTACCTCTCCAAAGAAGTTCAAAGTTTTGAGGAGGGCTCTAACTACTAGGGAAGAGGAGAAGAGAGGGAAGGAAGAAGCCCCCCAGCCTGGCAGCTACCTCCTGAGAGGCACATCCTGTAACAGTAAAGTTTCTGCCTGAGACTCCATGGAAACTCCTGGCAAGAAGACTGCAGCAATGGGGAACGAAGAACATCTATGGTTCCTAACAAAAATCTTCATCAAATCACTCCCTAAGGGAAGGGAGGGGTTTGTGGAAGAATGGAAATGGACAACACAGATTCATAGGTATGGTGAGTACTTAACTTTCATACTGGATGTGGTCATTTTCATTCGTTTCTCAATGAAAGGGACAGAGTCCTCAGCTACAGTAACCCTGGGTACCCTTCACGGAAGGATGTTCTGGAGAACCTCAGAAATAAATGCAGACCTGTTTCTGCAGATGATACGCAACTTGCAATGAGCAATAAATGTAGGAGCATTAGACCAAGCGTCAGCTGCACTAATATCAATAGAAGCTCTGGCCCAATAGGCAGCTGACAAAGCCACTGACATAGCTGAATATGCTTTTCGTTGGTTTGACAAGGTTAAACCTCTTGAAAAGTAAACATGAGAAATGCAATCTGTTATCCATTTGGCTATTGTAGTTTTTGAAAACAGTTTTCCCAATTTGTTACTGGCAAAGTTAGCAAACAACTGGTCAGATTTTTTAATTTTTATTATTTTGACCTAAAAAGATAGAAACAAAGTTATCTATGTACAGCTAAAAGGTGGAGCATGTATTCTCCTTTACTGTCAAATTTAGGAAAGAAAACTGGCAAGTTGATGACTTAACTGATGATTGATTATGAGGCAACTTTGGGTAAAAAGGAATGATTAATACACAAGGTAACCCTGTATTTATGGAAAATCAAAGGCGGTTTTGAAGACAGCACTTGAAGTTCAAAAACTAGCCTCACAGAAGTTACAGCCACAAGAAAGACTGTTCGTCAAGAAAGAAATTTGAAATCTGCTGTAGCCTCCAAGAGAAAAATCTCTACATGATTATTCAAAAGATCCTTGAGATTTCCAGAACTACACCTTCTTACCAGCATCTTGATTTCTAGAAAAAGGTCTCTGTTTGGTAGAAGAATGGATTCCCATGGCAGACAAGGTCATTCCATCTTGATCACTGCAGGAAGGTGTCTCTAACAGTGGGCCCAAATAGGGAAGATCCAAAGGGAGCGTTGATGAATGACTCTTTAAAGGGTTCCACAAAGTCACACAATCCCATTCAGGTACATCTCCCAATGGTTATGCTTGAACTTGCAGGCCATGAGGAACCTTCAGCTGCATGAAAGATTAACCTCATGGCTGCATTCAATACAGCTTGTAGGGTGGCCAATCATGAAGAATAAGCTTTCACTTCCTCCGCTGACATGGACCCAGGGATACAGTTAGAGTTCCTTAATGAAGCCCCTATGTAATCTAGTGAAGTGTGCTAGGTAGTTTAGTGACCATAAGACAAAGGACATTGAGGTATAAACTCAAAGGTATCTGGTTCCTTCCATGCCCATTGGGAGACAAGCTCTTTAAGCTGATCCATCGGGAGGGGGTAACCCAAGATGAAAATGGGCAAGACCCGAAGGCTTCTAGGAACACTGTCTCCTCCTGGGAAGGGGTTTGGGAAGACCAAACATCTTTCTGGTGTAGGAGTTCTAGAAGGACTCCAAAAGAGGTGTCTTCTGGTGGAGATCTAGGGGACCCTTCCCCTTCATCAAAATCAGTGTCTTCTGTCAAAGAGTCCTGAGGGGACTTTAAGTGCCTAATTTTTCACAATCTCTTTTGGGAGACCTCCTCAGTGGAGTGCTCTGGAGAGGTATTGGAAGAGGAGGGGAGTTCCCTTACTGGCACTGCATGGAAGCTCTTAAGGGCTGGCTGTCCTGTGGCATAGGATGAAAAGACTCAGACACAGGATCTTAACAGGAATAGAATCTGAAGAGTCCAGACCTCTCTCCAGTGAGAGTGCGCCCTCTCCACCATCTCAAAGGCAGAGGATCCAGGAGAAGCAGAGGCCAATATGACCAAAGCCAAAATTCTCAGATCAGACAAACCAGGGCCCTCTCTGACCCTCTAATTTGAAGGAAGAGTCAGAGCTAAGCTGTCCAGCACAGAGGTCCTGAGGGGTAGCGACTGCTCCAAAAGCTTTGGAGTCGAAGTCATTCCCTCAGATCCAGTGCTGATGCTTTGGCTCCAAGACACTCCCAAGGGGTGTCAGAGCTGAATGGACCAGGGAAGTAGTTGGAGTCGATGATAAAAGCATCTTTGGATTAGACGGTTCAAGTCTTGGAGATCTCGGATCCGAGGACTCTGAAACAAAAGGTCGAATCAGAGAAGGAGTAATGACTGTATGTGAGGGAGGTTTAAGGATCACAGATCTGATGGAAGATGGAGCCAGTAAGACCCCTATCTGGATCTGTGTTTACGAATTTTCTCATCATTCTACTCACTTCTGATTCAGAAAGACTTTGGGAGGACCTGATTGAAGAGGAAGTGGAAGGAGGTTGAGAAGATTTTCTTGGAGTCTCCTGTAGGAAAGGAGATCTCAGTCTAGGAGACAATGGTTGTGGAGAAAAGCAGGGGCTTCACAGCAAAACAGACTTTGAAATAGCAAGCTTCTTGATCTGAGGGTTTCAGAACCAAAGTGTATGGAAACATTAGCTCGTGGCTCTGATGTTGGAGCAGACTTGGGAAACCTGACAGGAGAGCACTTTCTATCTTCTTTGGGCTTCATGGACTTAAGATTTCTGAGAGAGGGTTTGAGCCCCTGAAGTAGAAACAGCAGAAGAAGGTGCAGAAGCAGGGATAAGGCCTTTAAGTACTAGCTTGTTTCGATAATCGCTGATGGTTCTGGCATTGAGGTCAGCATAAACAGTACAAGAAGTCTCAAGATGAGAACGGCCTAAATAACAAACACTCCCTGTGGGCATCAAAGTTTGGTATCTTGTGCCCACAGGAAGTGCACTTTTTAAATCCAGTAGGCTTGTTGGCCACAATTGAGAACTAAGCCCAACGGCAAAGTCAAAGAGAAAATTAAAAAGAAAGATTTTTTTTTTTTATTTATACTAGTACAGAAAAGTTATACCAACAACAGTAATAATTATAATAATAACAACACTTTACAAAGAAGGTAAAGGAAAGAAAAGGTAAAATACCAGCAATTCTAAGAAAGAATACTAAAGGATGTTGAAGAAAGACAAATTAGACTGGCCAGTAAAAAGAAAGTATTATAAAAGGTTATAAACAAGAAAGAAAGTTGAAGTCTAAAGTTTTCACTCACTATCCCAAGAAAAATCATGATGTTGAGCTCGAGAAACTGCAATCCTGACTAAATCGTTAGAGCTGCAAATGAAATATGAGGTAGTGCAGTGGTCAGGGGCATTATGGGTAACAGAAAGAGCTCAAGAGTTGGATCCTAGAATCTAGAGAAAACCAGCCAAGTCAGATCAGAGGGACAGATCTCAGACCTATTCACTGAGGAACTAATGAAAATGACATCAGATCTATCATTATGGCAAGTACATAACTTTCATATCAGATGTCTTTTTTTGTCTGATTCAGCCTTTGGGACAGATTCCTTAGCTGTCGCAAAACCCTGGGAAATATCGAGGTAAGATATTCTTGCAAATGGTGGAGGCAAAAGATGTACAGGATCTTGACTGTACATCCAGCCTGTAACGTCATATGAATGTGTGAACCGTGGACCAAGTTGCTGCAGCACAACTTCTATCTATAGGAACTCTATGCATAAAGCAGTGGTGCATCAGTTATAGCATTGTCTCCTCACAGCAAGAGGTTCTCCACTTTGATTCTCAGCTGGGGTGCCTTCTGTGCAGAGTCTGCATATCCTCCCTGTGTTCGCGTGGGTTCTCTCCAGGTGCTCTAGTTTCTGCCCACATCCCAAAGACATGCATTAGATGGACTGGACACTCTAAACTGGCCGTAGGTGCGAGTGAGTGGCATGGATGAACTACAGCAGCAGGGATAGCCACCCGGTGGTGTAAATCTTGGCTAGAGATGATTGTCATTGTTGAAAGTGACACCCTGACCCCATGTGCAAATGGGAAAAGGGATTGAGGATGGACGGTTGGAACATTTGCCTCAGTAAGGCTCCACAATGATTGAACGGACTGTGAAGATGAAGTCACTGAAGGTGGTCTCGATGAACGTCTTTTCAGAAGGAAAGATGAATGGAGCTAAGGACTGACTGGTTCCAGCAAGAATGAGGAGGAGACATCTGTGATCGGATCTAAGGAGGAGTTAGATCCATATGTCTAAGAATTTTGGGTGCTGGACCCAAGGGTTCTGACTGGACCAGAGACCGTTTCCTGGTCTTGTCTGATCTCTTTTCTCTCTCTCTTTTTCCTAGTCTTGTCTGACTCCTTTTCTCCCTTTTTCCTTAGGTTTCTCATTTTTGTCTAGGTTTTTCTCACATTTTAGCTGGGAACACAATGAGTATAAATGGAATTAGAAGCCTGGGTATATAGAACTGTAAGTGCAGGGATAAGACCATTTAAGACTAATTGGTCTCTATGATCCTGAAGGGCCCTAGTACCAAGAGAGATACCCCACCTCATATTCAACATCAAGATGAGCGGTCTCCGAGCAATAGACAAAAAGGGAGTGCAGGTCCTGTGGTGGAATCTTGTAGTCTTAGGCTGTACACTTTTTAAATCAATGAACCTTATCTATTATCTAGAGACAAGGTCTATATTAATTCACTGAAGGTTCACGTCAGCAAAACTTTCTTGATCGAACCCTAACCAGTGAACATTCATTTCAGCGAACATTCATATACAAAAAACATTTACGTAGGAAAAGGAAGCACTGGGCCAGCAGCACAAATTTGCCCTTTTTTCCACTGTAGTGTAATCTCGGAGTTGGCATATATAGTTGGGGGGTGTGGACAGAGAAACCACCCACTTTGGTGGGTTTTACATACTGTGGTGTCTGTTCCAGTCTTGTTTTGGCCAAGTGCTTAGTTTCCCTGTTTACATTTTTTTCGATGAGAATGTTTGCTGAAATTAATGTTTGATAACAAAAGGTTAGCTAAACTGAACCTTTGATGAATTAATACAGACACGGAGAGGCATGCTATAGACAAAATACCACACTGTCCTGTCACAAAATAAAAAAAAATAATCACCATATACTAGCAAGCTGTATATAAATCAAGAAATTATGCAGAAGTAGTGGCTTTTAAGTTAGAAGATTTAAGGTACTGAAAGAAGCACTAGAAAAACAAAGACGTACCTTTTATTTTTAAATAATGTATATAAATATTACGGTGGTGGTGAAAGATGGAAAGAAACTACTGGAGATGGTACTGAGACAAAATGCTAATGACTTTGCTAAAAATATGTGTCAGAGCCCTTGAAAACTTGTCCTCCTTGATCGGGTAGCAAATGAGATCAGAGTTTTTTTGAAGGAAAAGAGGGATTATGGTTAGGGAGGAGTCACAGCCTTGGATCCACATCATCTAAAGATACCATGGTCAGATATGATAACCCAAAGGTTGAATTGCACGAAAAAGACAACACGCTGGAACTAAATTTTATTCCTGTTTATCAGTAAAACTAATTGTCATTACCAGTAAGGGTCGCACACAAATTAAGCTAGCAAAAAAAAACATGGATAAGCAACACAATAGCAACACTGTTCTCTTCTGCTAATTTTTAAGCAAACACAAAGAACAGCAGTGCAGTACTTCATTTTTGTTATCAAATTCATTGGCAAGACCGGTACAATACACAACTGTAAGCAACTATGTGGACAGCACTACAGCAACACTTAGGGGCAAATAAAGTGGTAAAGCAAATGGAGAACACTACAGCACAATTCAATACAAGCCATCAGGTCTGACAGATGGAAATGCATGCATGGCACTTATCCATCACTGCCAGTCCTATCAGCTAAATGTATTCAAGCAATATAAATCCAGAGGCCACTAAGGGAAGACAAAAGCAATAATAATGCTGAAAACAAAAACAAGCGTATTAAAACACAGCCACCTGACGTCAGTTTAAATTGAAGCCTCTGCTGTCACAGAGTTTGGATGACACAGTGGTGCAGAGCTTTGTGGTACTAACTTAAAAACAGTGACAGGAAAAAAATCAGGAACCAGTACTGGGGAGAAAGACAATCCTACAGAAAACGCATACACACCACAAAGGACTTTCTCTGCCTCATCTGCTGCTTAATGAACAGGCTCCATTTCCCTCAAAATAATGAGCAGGTTAAGTGGGCACTGAAAATATAAATAAATGAAATATGACCATGAAATGCTTAACTAAATGCTATAACTGCTGGTTGATTGCTGGCTTACTAAATGAGGATTGAAGGGAACCCATATGAAAATATACAAAATGCTAATTATGGAGGTAAGCCTCCCCCATCAATATATTATACGATCAAAGGTTGACGCCACCAAAAAATATAAATATTTTTAAATACAGAATGAGTTTGTGTGACAATGACTAAATTAAAAAATAAATGGGGTTAAGTAAATATGTCAACTACTCCCTTCTCAAACTTATGTGGATGAAACTGAATCTTTACTCATATTAACATTCCAATGGACAATAGGATAATGGAAAGTGTGTCATGTTAAAATGACATGCTTTAATCAGCTAAGCACTGTCTACATCCTGACCTCCTCTGTGGCACTGTCTACATCCTGACCTCCTCTGTAACCCAAGTAGCAGTGCAGTATTTACAATCCTGAATGAATTATTCATATTACAGAACAGATCATCTTCAACATGGAGTATAACCAAAATAAAAAGGCAACCCATTAAACTGATTCTTGTGTATGCTAACGCATTTACAAAGGAAAACAATTTTTAAGACAACCTGTCAAAATCCCACCCTAATGTATGAAAACTTCTCTTAATTTGTTTTAATTAATTTTTTGCCATCATCTTGCCTCACCCAGCAACAGTAACCATTAACTTTTGCTGCCACCCTTCCTGCTGCACGAAGCAAACATGTCACCAAAGTGAAAGAAAAGGAAGTAAAAAGGTGAAAGGGTTAATCCAGATCCCACTCCACTTGGGGGAAAGCAGGAAAAGTAAATGCAAAATGTAATAAACTACCAGGAAGCATTTGAAAAAATGCTATCAGTGACATTTTGAAGGTTTAGCTGCTCAATACAGTGCTGATTCAGTTAAACAAGCAGAATGCATCCGTAAAGGGAAGCATTTTGATTTGAAAACAATAATGCCAGACTTATTCAGTGTCATTAAGTCATGGAACTTCAGTTTTACAAACAAATTGAAGCCTCCTTAAAATTCCTTTGGATAAATACTTTGAACTGTTTCTGTAATGAGACAGTTACATGAAAGTTCAGCACTTTATGACTGCAAGAAGGTGGTCAATTTTCAGTAACCTTTAGGAATGATACCACATGCATTAGTACAGTTTTATTTTATTTATTTTATTTTACATTTGTTGACTGGGAATGTCCGAGTGGAGCATAGTCCACTTTTAGCACAGGCCCGGTGAGAAAAGCTCCAGGATAAGCAATACAGATAAAAATAATGATAAAAAATACACAAATAAAGCTAACAATAGTTACAAATTCATTGGGATAGAGTACAGAAATGAGTATACAGGTTCATAATAGCCTAGAGTTATATTTCAGCTAAAAATTCCTTTGGAAGAGGTAGGAGACTCTTAACAGTTGCTGGTAAAGAAGTAAATAACATTCCAATGAGTAGCTTAGCCAGGTTTATCAATGACATTGCCAATTATATTCCAGGTGTTCTTTAATTGCAGTTTTAAACTGGGCTAGGGAGGGGAGCAGGGTTATTTCAGAAGGTAGTGGATTCCAGATTCGACCTATCGCGTTTGCGAAAAGGGCAATACCAGCAGCATTGTTCATTTTAGTAGTCTGAATTTGCAGCTTGGTTTGTTATGGGGGAGGATGAAATTACTAAGGGCTGGCATATTTTCAGGTTTGTGGAGAATAGTCATGATCAGGGTATTACATTGAATAAGATTAGATAGTTCCAGCCATCCAAGCTGTTTAAGGTTAATGCAGTGGTGGGTTCTAAAAGGCAAGCCTGTTACAAACCTGGCAATGTGATTGTAACAAGTTGTAAGTTTGTTAAGATTAGTTTTATTACGATTAATGAGAAGGGGGGATGCATATAAGAGCTTTGAAAGGAGGTGTGATTGGGCTATGGCCACCTTGGCTGTTGGAGTGAGGAAGGCTTTGATTCTATACAGTGGCCCAATTTTCCTATTGATATTCTTGATGGTTTGATTTACATGGTGGTCAAATTTTAAGTTATCAATAATGACGCCCAGCAATTTTGTGTGAGGCTCAGGGGAGATATGTGTCCCATCTTTTGCATTTATGGTAAAGGTGAAGGGTACAGACTTTTGGGTAGGTGGAAAAAGGAGTAATTTATTTTTTGGGGATTAAGTAAAACCCGACGGTTGGACAGCCAATTTTCTATGGTAGTAAATGTAGTCTGGGTATCAGTCTCTAACTCAGTGGGAGTAGTAGCAGAGCAGATCAAGGTGGAGTCGTCAGGGTATTGGATACAGCTGACATTATGAATGACAGTGGGCAAATCATTAATAAAGATTGAGAACAGTAGTGGACCTAATATGGACCCTTGAGGTACTCCAAGGGTGTTTGGTAGTAGTTTGGAAAGCTTATATTGCCAGAGGATGGCCTGTTGTTCTCTCTTTTAGATAGGATGAGAACCAGAGGAGGGCATTAGAGTCTAGGCAAAAAGTTTGCAGGGTACGAATAAGAAGTTGGTGATCAACCATATCAAATGCCTTAGAAAGATCAAAAAAGAGGGCAGATGATGTTCGGTTGTTGCGGTTCTTGTTTATGGTGTTGGTAAATGTCATTAGGGCTGAGGTGGTACTATGATGAGGGCGGAAACCATGCTGGGTATTAGACATTAGGTGATTCTGAATAAGACATTGCATGAATTGTTTATGAATACATTTCTCCATAATCTTAGCCAGAGGGGAGTGTATAGCTATGGGTGTATAGTTAGAGTATTCAGTAGAGGAACCACATTTATGTAAGGGAATTACATAGGATGTTTTCCAGATGGTAGGAATACAGGCTTCTGATATAGTGCGGTTGATTAGAATGGAAATTGGGTAGGCAATGGTATAAGCAGAGATTTGAAGGAACTCAGCTGGGAGTTGGTCAGTGGCAAGTGTGGAGAGTTTTAATTTTTTTGGCAGACTACGGATAAAAGATGTAGAGATAGGCTTAAAGTTGAATGAGAGTTGACTATCAGAGGTGGGGATATTAGTATTGGGGGGCTAGGAGGTAAATGGGTGGCTAGTGCTTGAATTGTTTCTGTAAAGAAATGGTTGAAACTATCTGCCACCTCCTCTGGGGTTCTACCAGTAGTGGCAGCGGGAGTAGGTGTGGATGTTTTGCCTGGATGTAGTAACTTGTTCAGCCCAGCCCAAAACTTTTGAGGATTTTTCTGTCTGTCTGTAACCTGCAATAGTACTGTTTTTTATCAAGTAGGATAAGTCTTTTGGTTTCATTCCTAGCGTGCCTATATATATTATGATCATGGGGATCTTTAGTGAGGCGCCAAATGGCCCAAAGTTTATTTCTGTAGGCTATTTTTAGTCTGGACTCCTTAGAAAGCCAAGAGAACCATTGGTTCTCTTTAGGCGATCAGGTGCATGTAGATCTAGAATTTCAAGGAATTTATTGTTAAAATAGTTGACTAGGGGGAGGTACTTAAGCTTAGTCCAGTTGCAGGAGTTAAGTTCCAGTTGAAATTTGTCAGGGGCAAAGTTACTTTTGCTTCTAACTTTCCTGAGTAAAGGTTGTTGTGGGGTAGTGGCTTTGTGTTTAATTATGTAAGTGAGGAGGTGGTCACTTAGATCCTCAGGGAGGGTGCCTGCAGTGTACATTTGGGGGTTACTGTTTACGAGTATCCAGTCTAATATAGTACCTTTTTGGGGGGGTTTACCCAGTCTGGTTGGGGTGACTATGGTTTGATTAAATGCATGCAGGTTTATGTGGGTGGAGGGGGATTCAGAGGAGCAAGAGGCCCAGTCAATATTGAAGTCGCCTAGGACAAGTGTTTCCTGAGGGAAATGAGAGAATAGCTAGTGAAGGGTGTCCTCAAGTGTGGCAACATTGTTACTGGGGGAATGTAAATACAGATTATAATAATACTCCTATTTTTGTTAAGTTGCAATTGAGTGGCTAGTATTTCAGAGCTGTTGGTTTGTGGTGGTTGTATAGGTTCCATTGTCACAGTGAGCTCAGATTTGTAGAATACGGCTACCCTCCTCCCTTTCCTAGACACACGATCCAGCCTGTGTATGTTATAACCAGGTGGTAAGATTTCACTGTCTATAGTGGAGGGTTTTAGTCAGGTCTCAGTTAAACATAGTATGTCAGGAGAATAGACAGTTAGGAGGGCATGCAGTTCATGAGGGAGTTTGATGGTCTGGTGATAATTTTGTGATTCAGGTGAGAGGTAGATGGATGTGAGTAGGGGGAAGTAGGGCCTGGGTTAGGGTGAATATCTCCACTGAGTAACAGTTTAAGACTATACTCAGCAAGGAGTCTCTTGAGTTTATTTAACAGTTTGCAGTATAGTTTGGCATTGGTACAAATGTGATGGGAGTTATGGTCTTGCACTAGTGGTAATGATGAAATGGTGTGCCCATGGCTCAAGGTGTGACTAAAGTTGGGTAGCTTTTCATCTAATGGTGAGGTTTGGCCTATAGTGGGCTGATACCCAGTAAGCTGTTGATTCTCATACAAAGTAGGAGCATAGGGTACAAGGAGAAAGGGTAGTAGAGAGTAGTATAACATTGTGATGGAGAAGGTTAGGTGGTTGCAACAGTCTTGTGAGAGAGCAGGGGATATAAGGCGGATGCTTTCAAATGTAAGGTGAGGAGCAAAAGAAGAAGATTGGATGATTTGTAAGTAGGAAGTGGGGTGGGTGGAGTAGGATTGATAGGAGATAGTTGATAGGATGTTTGGGCAGGTGGGAGGGGGTAAGACGGATTGTTTGATAGGTTATACAAAAATAGGGGTGTGACTATATGCCTAGGTACTGGGGGCGGGTGAGAATTGGGGGCAGGGAGGAGCACGAAGCAAGCCCAGAGTGAGGGCGAGCAGAGCGGGGCTATTCCAGGTAAGACTAATTAAGCAGTATAAGGTTTGATCTCCCCAAAAGTCACAACTCCTCAAAAAGTTACAGGTATACCTAATACAGAAGTCCAATTGTTGATTTTATTTTCCTTCACTGTACCCAGAGTTGGATTTACCGTGCTATGGACCCAGTTCAGGAGTTAGTTCAGGTAAAGGGTCAATTGCAAATAATTTTAAACTGAATATTTAAGTGTGAACTATATTAATTTATTAACCTGACAGTTTTAGTTCACAGAATCTAATCACGTGAAATCCGCTCTGGTCAGGGCTGTCTTCTGCAGACAGTTGTGTCTTTAGCATAGAAGACAGCAAGGGAAGTTACTCATGTATATTGCCTTCAGTTAGTGAGCCAGGGAGGGGTAAACCTGGAGAGTACAGATGCATACACTGTGTTATTCACAAAACACACTGCTAACTAGTAGAATGAAGCATACACCAATATTCAAGCAACAGTAGTTATATTAAGAATCATTGAACTAAGCAATTATCCACCAACTGCGCAGCATATTAAACTTTCCAAGGCTGCCTGGCACTCTCCACCTTCCCATCTTTTCTCTCACTTTCTAGTTCTTCTGTATACAGCAATGACATAAGGGATGAAGACAAAACACAAAGGAAAGAAGGCAGAGTTCCTCGTCAAAAAAACCTTAGGTTAAGCATGGAAGGTGGGCATGTTGTTACAGAAGATGAACCTTCTTTGTTGCTACCTGATAAGAGAAGATGATTCATCTTTGGTATCTTTTAGAGCAGTTACTAGCTTATCTGATTGGAAACATACTGTAGACAACAGCAGCCCTGTAAGAACACCAGCATCTAGAAATAATACCCAGCTTATAATGCCTTGCAAAAGTGTTCAGAGAAGACCAAACTGTAGCTGCAAAGATGATATATGAAACAGCATTATGAAAAAAGGCAGCTGAAATAGCTGCAGCTCAAATTTAATGTGCCTTGGGAGCTTACAGAAAGGGGCTTCCCATACTTATTGTGAAATAATTCAATACAATTGGCTAAATGAAAAGCTTTTACTTTATTGTGCTTGGATTTAACAAAGCAAATTAACAAGAATTACATAATACCATATCCATAAAACACGGTCTATAAACAATTATAATTACTCCCGATAAAAAAAGCAAATACATTAACAGAAAGGCACAGATCTGACTAGGTTGTGTTTTTTGGCATTAACGACACATTAGTTTTAAAGCACCACCTTCTCCTTATGAGAAATTAAGCAAGGGGATTTGAAAGAGCTTACAAGTTAAAGATTCACTTAGCTAAGGTGACTGCTACTAGGAAGAGTTTTGTTCCAAAACAGGTTCAAAGGGTGGAACAGTAAACTTCTCAAGCATAAAATAAACGACTCTCTCATTTCTAACCCAAGTGCTGGGACACAAGGTGCTATTCAAAAATGTCTTACAAACAACATTAACAGAGGAAAGGTAAGAAGAATTCAGACAAGAAAGATTAAAGATGATTGCCAAGTGGAGTATCCCACCAGCATCAAAAACTTCATATGCTCATAGTTATATACTAGGCTAACGACCACCTGGGCCTTTATGAGCCTAGCCATGCAACCCAACCCAAATGTTACTCTATATACTATGGGCGCTTATTGTGAGGGGATATGTCAGGAAGTTTCTAGAGGTTATGTAGGAGGAGTGCTAGTTTAGGTATTACTGTCTGCCTCAGTTTATCAGAGGCATAGGGGTCAGACCTGTGGTGAATTTCTGATTTCCCATCCACTGGTCAAGGTTATACTTAAACAGGGTTAGGGATGGACTCTGCATCACATGGATGGGGATCCGCTGAGTCATATCTGTCTCACCAACATGTCTTATTTATGATGCAAGCAAAATTTAAATCTTTGGATCTAGTGGTTCTGATGCTGTTCATTTTGCGGATGTGTAAAAGGTCTATCAGAGCTGGATCAGTGGATGCCTTGTATGCCAGGTATATTTCGCCCCTCATTAACCTCTAGAAGACAAGAGTATAGAAATAGGGCTTTAAGGTGCAATGTGTTTACACTCTGGATTCTCCTGGTAAGTAACCTTTGTGGGCATTCCAACTATTGCATATGCCTGGTCAAGTACATACTGAAGGGGGCATTATGCTCAATGATGAGTCTGATAAGGGCCGAATAAAGTGACACTACGATTTCCTTGGACCTGGATACCATGCCGTTCCTTATAAGTTGGGTGACATAGAATGACTTTCTTACTACCTTGGCCACATGTTGGTCAAAGGCTGGATAACTGTCTATGTATGTTCCCAGATCCCTGACTACTGGGTCAACTCTTAGGGATGTCTTACTGATGGGAGTTATTAGCCTAGGTGGCAGTTTTCCCAAAAAGGCACTATAACACATTTCATGGAAATGGGTTTTAGTCCTTGGTTTGCTACCAGTCATTTGTCTGTGTTAGATCCTCTTGTAAGATGTTTGCATCACGGGGGAATCTATGATAGCTCCCAATTTGCAGTCATCTGCAAACCTGGTCATCCAAAGGTCCTTGAAGTTAGCCTTTGCCTCCAAGAAGTAGATGCCCAACAGGAGGAGTCCCAGCAGGGATCCCGGAGTTACTCTGCTGGTGACAGGTCTCTTAGTGGAGGTGGTTTCACCAATGTTGATTTTCTGGGTCCTGTCTGTGAGCCATCTGGCAATCCAGCAAATTACTTAGGGAGTTGTCGCCCGATTAGGTGAGTTTATTAACTATACAAAAGTGGGTTACTGTATCAAACACCTTAGCCATGTCCACATAGGAGGTATGCACCGTTATCCTCTCATCCATTGCCTTGGTGATCTTCTCAAAAAACTCCACCACGTATAGGAAGGCATGATCTTCCCTTGACAAAGCCAGACGGGTTTGGGTCCAGTGTCTGAAGGTCGCCTATGTCCTTCTTGAACATTTCCATGATAATTGGTCTTCTAGCAAACACCAGGAACCCTTTCATTTAGCTTCATAACATTGCTGAAAGCCATTTTGAAGGGACAATCTACAGCTAACATCCTAATGCTGCATTTGATAACAAAAGCACATAAGGAATGATCTTATGTCCTACTGAAGGTTTAGTGTGGAGGATGAAATTTCATACCAACAGAAGCTAGGGTCTGACTCCCCCTTTTTCTAATTTTAATGTGTTGGGAGACTTCAAGTCTAAACATAAGGGGCCTTTGGAAATGAAAATGTAAGAATGCCACCTCGACATCCTCTATGAACAAGAACAAGTGGAGTAAGCAGTGCTGCAGCATAGCAATGCCACATCCTACTGCTCTGGAAACATTCTACAGCATTACAAATCATTAGGAAATTAAGACTACCTAAATTACATTGGGTAGTTGTATTTGGAGTCCTGCTATTTTTTTTCAATGGGCTCTCAGGCAACTTCTCTTTACCACACACACTGCATTTTATCTGTCATACCCCTTGGTGTCTAATGTACCACCTACAAAAGTGAGAGGCTGAGCTAGGTGCAAATGAGAATTTACAAGGCTATTACTCCAAGAGAAGAAAAGAGAAGCAAAAAAACTCATCTAGCAAACCATATCTACCTGAAAGAGGACAGCAAGAAGTCATTCCTGGAGAATATGTTGGTTCTCTGTTGCCTTTGGTGAATTGTAACTACTGACAGCACTTGGCAAACTCTCTGGAGGAAGAGGCAAAAACAAAGGAATGAGCCTTGAAATGCTAATTACTGGATCAATCCGAAAAGCCCAGAAATCCCATTGACTACTTGGCTATTTTGATATGGAGGGTCTGCATCTTAGAGTTCCAAACAGTGCATGTAGTTTCCTTCTGACAGTTAAGGATGGAATGCACTGTGACTATCTGAACTGTTGGGGGGGGTTGTGACATTTAGGCTGAGAGCTAGAACTACTTTGAGGACCTTTGTTTTCTTTGGCTCAACAAAGTATATGGAATCTGTTAAGCCCTTCAGGTCTGCTAAAACCTTTTGGATGGCTTTTTTTCAAGCTACTTGTTTCTAATGTGGTGGGACATCTGGCAAGAAAAGTGACAGAATTCCAGGAAGAGTGAAGATGATACTGAATAATTTCTGGAAAGTACTGTCTTCTTTACACAGTGGATATTCTTTTCAAAGTACTGAAATGAAGGGAGAATCAACCTCCAACTTTATCCACAGTGGAACAGCTGGGCAAACCTTCAAGACTGAGTCGATCCACTTGCTACTAGCCATGGTCTTCTAGCAAGCACCACGAACCCTGTCATTTGGCTACATAACTTTGCTGAAAACCATTTTGAAGGGACTATCTATCGCTAACATTCTGCTGCTGCTGCTGCTGCAGATAACAAAAGCGCATAAGGAATGATCTTGTCCTAGTGAAGGTTTTGTGTAGAGGATGAGACTTCATATCAACATCAGCGAGAGTCTAACCCCAGCCCCCGTCTAATTTTAATGTGCTGGGAGACTTCAAGTTTAAAAATAGGGGGCCTTTGGAAATGAAAATCTAAAAATGCTACCTCGACATCCTCTATGAACTAGGACAAGTGGAGCCAGCAGTACTGCAGCACAGCAATACCACATCCTGCTGTTCTGGAAACACATTCTACAGCATTATAAATCATTAGGAATGTAAGACTACCTAAATTACATTAGGTAGCTGTATTTGGAGTGATGCTATTTTCTTTCAATGGGCTCTCAGGCAACTTTGTTTTAACATACGCTGCATTTTATCTGTTATGCCTCTTTGCTAAAACATCAGATTGGTGAAAACATTTAATGCTCACATAAATAAACTGGTGGATATGAACACATCCATCTTTGGAAACCTTGTTTGGTGGATGATTAATGGGTCTCTGTAGTGCAGCAGCCTTGCATAGGGGCCACTGCACAGTTGGTGTTTTGTTTTGCAGCCCACTCAAATCAAACATTATCTTGGAGGCTCCAATATCTGGTAAGCCTTCTTTGGTACAGATGCTGCTCTGTCTGGGTTTTCCCAAGGTACTTTAATTACATCTTTCAAAATGTCTTTCACGGGGGAACAACCAAATGGACCCGATGAACTCTCCAATGTGGAGAATGAATGCAGTCCACGGGTCAGCCATTCCTTGACTGTATCATTTGCAAACATTTTCCATGTTTTGGCTCATATGAAGATGATGGGAAGGAAATGGCTGTACCCTACTCATCACAGTCCTCTGCTGGAGGCCGCAATGGAGGATCAATATGTTAGGCCTTGGTCAGAGTTTCTAGGATTTTCAAATGTGTCAAAGCTCCCCCTTTTACAAAAGAATAAAACAGGATCCAGGGAAACCTAATGTATAGTACAACTTGGGGAGGAAGCCTTGACAGATCTCTATGTGCAAAAGGTATTAAAGAGGTGCCTAATGAGAAGTTTACCAAGGAGATGGCAAAGGGGCTGCCAGTGTCAGAACTATCACTATGAGGGAAACAGTATACCGGGTCCAAGAAGTCCAGTTCAGAGAGGCTAAATATCACAAGTGTAGTATAAATATCACAAGTGTAGCATTATAAACACTGGTGTCAGTGCAGTGTAAACAGGTGCTGACATGTCTGATAAAGGGTAATGAAGAGCTACAAGTATCAAAGCAAGGGAAATTGCATAATGGGCAGAGGTCAGGAAAGACACAATTTGAGCCAGAAGAAAAGATACTATAAGGTAGGTGGCAGAAAAGGCCACTGGTGCTGGGGACACCAGTGCTGTGGGGTAAAAAAGTGGCTTACAGCAGAAAATTATAAATGCCCAACTGCCCTGAATCAGAGGAGACAGAAGACTGTAGACTGCCAACTCTGTAGTTTGTGAAAAGCGTCCATCAGTTTATCATAGCTGGTACGTAGTAAGCATTTCAGAATTGGACTAAACATATGCACATGAACAGCCATAATAGTACAAGAAGTGAACTAAAAAACATCTGAAGCAATTTTCAGTGGATCCAATGAGCAAGCAGGCAATTACTTTAGAACAAGTTTAGGAAAAAAGAAGTTATGTACTCACCATAACATTCCATGTTTGTAGCCAATCTCACCCTTCATTCTTACTTATGGGTTCGGAGCCGATCCTTGGCTCCAACTCAGCCTATTACAAAGCTCAAAGTCTTAGTTGGCTCGTGACTAGGTAGGTATCCCATGGTGCACTAGTACAATCCCCAGATCTTGTTTGCTGCTAAAACTACACATAGACAGAACTAAGGTTATCCAGAAAACAACAATAATGAAAGGTCTCCACCCTACAAAGATACGACTATCCTGTCTCCAGATCCTTCCAGGATGGGGTAGGTGGGTGGGTTCGTAAGAATGAAGGGTGAGATGGACTACAAACATGGACCGTTATGGTGAGTACATAACTTCTTTATGTTCTGTAGTCTTATCTCGCCTTCATTCTTACTTATGAGACAGCGTCCCTATTCTGGGTGGTTCACAGGAAAATACTCCTGAGTACCGTGGAAACAAAGGAGGCTCTATCCCTTGAGATCAGGTCCAATTTGTAATGAGAGATAAAGGTATGAGGGATAGCCCAAGTTGCTGCTGCACAAATACTGTCAATTGGGGCTCTGGCTTGGAAGGCAGTAGATGTGGACTGGGATCATGTAGAATGAGCCTTAATCTTGAACGGTAGAGTTTTTCCATTGCAGGAGTAAGTAAATACAGCTCGAAATCCAATTTGATAGAGTCACTGTGGAGAGTGGCAGACCAAGTCTATAATCAGAAAAGGATAAGAACAATTGGTATGGCTTTCTGAGTTCCTGAGTCCTGTGAAGGTAGAACCCTAGCTGCTTATGAACATCCAATTGATGAAATTTGTATTCTGCTGCGTTAGAATGATTAGGGAAAAACACCGGTAGTTCAATAGTTTGGTTCAGATTAGTGTGAGAGCAAACTTCAGGGATAAAGGAAGGATTTGTATGAAGAGAAACTCTGTCTGTGGAAAATCAAATAAGGAGGCTTTATAGACAGTGCTTGGAACTCTGATACTCATCTAGCTGATGTGATGGCTACTAGAAAAAGTCTTCCAAGACAGACATTTCAATAGACACGAATGAGCAGGTTCAAAGGGTGGTGAAGTTAGCTTGGACAAAAAGTTTAGGTCCCATGAAGCTACCAGTTCCTGAAAAGGGGGTCTCAAAGTAGCAACTTTAAGGAAGGTTTTACACAATCTGTGGGACATCAGGTTAGACTCATGTTGACCCAGATGAAAATTTGATATCGCTGCCAATTGGACCCTAATTGTGACAGCAGCAGACCCCCGATGGAAAAGTTCAGACAAAAATTCTAAAACCACAGGGATGGATACAGTGTAAGGATCTACACATTCCTTTCTTCAGCCCAGATGGAAAACCTTCTCCATTTGCTAGTGTATAACTTCTTAGTAGAAGGTTTATGCGAGGACGTGAGGATGTGGGTCACACCAGGCGAAAAATCATGAAGCCTGACTAGGGATGGAATTGGAGCAGCCACGCTGTCAAGTTGTGGGTGTGGAGGCAGGGATGAAGGGAGCCTGACGTGTGTCAAGAGGTCTGCACTGGGTCCAGAATCCAGGGATCATCTAATAAATGTGGCCGGAGAAAGGGGAACCAAATTTGACGAGGCCAGTATGGAGTGATGAGAATCATTTTGCTTCCCAAAAGCTTTGCTTTCTGAATCACTTTGGATATGAGAGGAAAAGGAGGGAAAGCATAAAGTCCCTGGGACCAATCGTGAACAACAGCATCTCTAGGTGGCTACCCTGGAGGGGGGATTAAAGGAAAAGCAGCTGCTGCATTTGGAGTTGATTGACTGGCGAAAAGATCGCAGCAAGGCTATCCCCATTTCCAGAAGAACTGTTCTGCTACTTCCTGATTCAGAGACCACTCGTGAGGCATCAAGATTGCCCTGCTGAGCTTGTCAGCTATCGCATTGGTTGTCCCTGGGATGTGCGTTGCCACCAGAAACCGATGAGAAAAAATTACTCACTCCCAAACACTAAGTGCCTCTCGACAAAGCGGGTACGATCTGGTTCCTCCTTGCTTGTTGAGATACCATACCACTGACATGTTGTCTGACTGGATTGCTATCGTCCCTAGAGATAGAAAGTCGTGAAGTGCTTGCAATGCTAGAAGCACTACACTCATCTCTAGGACATTGACATGCAGGTGAGCCTCGTGATCTTGCCATGTGCCTTTGACAGTCCTGTTTAAATAATGCTCCCCCCCACCCTATCTGTGAGCCATCCGTAGTCACAGTAGCAACAGGTTGGCGAGGAAGGAATAGAGTGCCTGTTGTTAATGGTCAGGTTGAATCCACCAATGAAGGTCCTTTTTGCAAGACTCTATTATGATAATGTGGTGAGATAGAGGCAGTTGTTGAAAGGACCACAGGGACGACAGAAGTCATTGAAGAATTTGCATATGTAATCTGGTGAGAGGGATAAACGTTATGGTGGATGCCATGGTCCCCAAGAGTTTCAGCACTGTCTTTGCCTGGACTTTCTGTAGAGGAAGTAGACGGAGAATTTGTTGTCTGAGGTTCTGCACTCTTTCTGCAGGTAGACGAGCTAACATGGTGACTGTCTATTTCTGCGCCGATAAAAGTCACAAATTGAGAGGGCAATAAGGTGGACTTCTCCCAATTTATTGTAATCCCAAACAGGGAACAAAGCTGGACAGTGGAATTTCTGGTTTGTAGGAGTAGATGCCTGCTGGTGGCAGTCAGGAGCCAGTCGTCCAGGTACGGAAACACTCGGAATCCTAGACATCTCAAGTGAGCTGTCACTACTGCCATACATTTGGTGAACACCCTGAGGGCTGTGGTGAGACCAAAGGCCAGAGCACAAAACTGGTAGTGATTTGCTCCCAGCCGGATGTGCAAGTGACTCCTCGGCACTGTCCATTTTTATATGGTAGTATGCATCTTGGAGGTCTATGGAGCACATATAGTTGTGTTTCCCTAACAGAGGGAGTATAGACTCCACCGGAACTTGGCCTTCTTTATGGATTTGTTTAGTTTGCTGAGGTCCAAGATGGGCCTCCAGTCCCCTGTACATTTTGGCACTAAAAAGAATCTGGAGTAAGTCCCGAATCCTCTCTGGTCTGCGGGGACGGTTTGGATGACTGTTTGGGAGCAACTTTTGCACTTCTACAGTTGCTTGATCCCTGCGATTGGGTGGAACATCTGGGATCATCTTGGGAGTGTGAGGTGGCAGAGAAAAGGGTATGGAGTAACCTCTGGTGATTATTCTTTGTACCCATTTGTCTTGGGTGATGTTTAGCCAGGCTTCTGGATACAAAGATATGCGACCCTCGAATGGCTCCAGAGAAGCACAGCTGGGCCCCACATCAGGAGCGCTGATAGGGACAGCCTCAAAGCGAATCGCGGCCTCCCTGGTTCTATGGACCCCCCCCCGCCTCTAGGGTGACGTCTACCATTAGCTCCTCCTTCCCTGACTCTGAAGGAGTCACCCTGTGCATCCGGGAAAAATCTCTGGGACTTCTTGAACCACATCTTACCACCTCTCTGACCCTTAGGATATGGTCTAGAGAAGAGAGTAAAACGTACTCCCCACGGCAGGGAGAGTTTTCCCTTCTTTGCACCTGGTGATTGTATCCTTTACCTTCGGTCCAAACAATGAAGAACCGTCAAAGGGGGTGTTTGTAAAGGTAGATGAACAGCTCCACAAAATTACATAAGCGCATCCAGGAGTGTCTTCTAAGGGAAACTTCTGAACCCGCTGCCCTGCTCGCTCCGTCGGCTGCATAAGAGATCAGCCTCATGGAGGAGTTCAGGATGGAATTTAAGGTGGACAACTGAGCAGACACCTTCTCAGGGACTCCCTTCAGTAGATGTACCTTGAAGAGCATCTCCTAACTCCTTAAGGAGATATATTTGAAGCCTCGTAAAATGTGTTAGATAGTTCAGCGATCTGAGTGTGAAAGCTGTTGAAGAAAAGATACGTTTCCCGTATCTATTAATCTTTCGAGACTCCTTATTCAGCAAATGGACAGATGAAGTCTCCGCTAGCTCCTCCTCAGTGCCCGCCACCACCATGGCATCTACAGGCATGCCCTTGGACAAAAATTCTTTTTTTTTTTTTTTTTTTTTTTTTTTAGGGGCAGACAGAAATGTATTGGGTCTTCTGGGAACTGCCTCCATGGCATCAGGAGTCTACCACACCTTCTGACTAACCAGGTCTAACAGTTCATCAAAAGGTGGAGACACCCAGCAGGCTGAAGTGAGACCCAAAAGCCTTCAGATACACTGACTCCTCATCAGAAGGGGTGACAGTGGGCCAGCCGCCTCTCTGCTTAAGGATCTCTAAGATGTCTACAAAGGAGACATCATCAGAGGACGACTTGGGGGACCCTACTGACTCCTCGAGGTCAGTGTCTGAAGTAATGAACTCATCTGGGAAGTCTACATGCTTCCTCTTGCATGTCCTCTTCCGAGGAGGCTCCTCAGAAGAGTACTCTGGGGAGGTCTCGGAAGACTGGGGGCCATCCAACGGGGGCTCCTGAGGCTGCGGGTCTCTGTTGTCGAGACAGTAGGTGCTGAGACCGAAGTCGGTGCTTGAGGAGGAACAGCATTGGCACACTTGTGTGGAGCTGATGAGCGAGACAGCACACTCCTCATCATCTCAAAGGCGGATCTCTCCAGCTTTGAAGACCGCCCCGGTTCCAAGGAGATGAAGGTAGTCATCAACTCCAGAGCAACCAGCTCCGAAATGGATGTAGGGTCCGAGCACACCCTAGCCAACACACCAAGAGGGAGACTCGGAACTGAGGAGGTTCGGGTCCAAGTGTCCCTGTCGGGGCCGACGGTGAGCTTCGGCTCCTAGACACCACGGATGGTGCCGAAGGTGTCGGAGCAGAATTCGGCTCTGAGACAGCCACGAGGGGGGCTGGAACAGAGGATCCACAACAAGTGGTACTGAAAACTCTGGCTCTGAAGGCCTGACTCAGCTCGGAGGAACCACAATAGGGAGGATGGACTCAGGAGGCTCCAGAACTGACTGGGTCGGAGCCAACAACAATTTAGGCAAAGCAGACGACTTCAGGAGTCTAAGCACTACTCTCTCAACATCTTCCTCTGACAGGCTCTTGGAGGATCTGGATGACAGGGTAGGCAATCTAGATCTTTAAAGAATTGAGGATCTTAAGGTTGGGGAGACCAGGAAGGAATCTGTGCATTGGCTCCAATATAATTTTTCAGTAGTCTGCTCCAAAAGGCTTGAAGCCGACACTGACGTACCAATATCGACAACCTCGACCGGCTCAGAGGACAGTGGTGCCGAGAAGGCAGAAGTCTGATCAAGTTTAGATTGTTTCGGAGGACATTCTGATACACTAGTCGGTGTCGGGGAATGCCTTTTGGTCAACTTAACCTTCTCTTTCTTGAAAGAATGGGATTTGGATGAAGAAGATGAACTCGCTAAGTCTTCCTCGAAGGAAGGCTTGAGGAAACCTTTCAAGATTAACTTGTTCTTCTGCTCCTGCAGAACTCTAGAGCTAAAGAAATGACATAATGGGCAAGTTTCCTCCAAATTAATGGCTCCGAGACAATATACACAATTACTATGGCCATCCGTGATCGACATCTTCTGGGAGCACTTTTTGCATTTTTTGAAACCCAAAAGTTTGTGGTCTTTGGAGTCTTTAGACATGTTTGAAAGCCAAGTAATAAGCAATACACAACAGATGCACGAGGACTAGGTCCTCTAACTTAAATTGGCCTAGCCTTGAGGAATAAGAAAATAGCAGAGGACTAGGTCTTCTAACAAACAGCCCTAGCAAGATATGCTAAGCCGTAGAAAAGGTCAGAAAACTAAGCAGTCGAAACAGCGAGGAAACAAAGTACAGTTGTGTACACTTACCATAAATGTAGATGTTCGTTCGAGTGTATTCACTGTTGCAGTCATTACATTTGGGTTATCTACTTGCAGGTAGCCCTCAGCCGGTCTGAATATCAAAGTCTTGGATTCCTGCATCGGATGCTTTCTCTTCTTCCATGACATCAGGTAGCCAGGGGTATAAAACATGCCAGCCAACACCATTACATCAGTTTTTCTTGCCCCAGATGTCAGGTGCCCCCATAATGGAAAGCAATTATATGTTAGATTACACCTCAAACAAAAAGCAAATACACCAGAAAGCTGAAATACACTAAACAAGAAGAAAAGTATAGCCAGGAGAAGTCAGGGGACTGGAGGGAGGGTAACCAGGACCGCAACAGTGAATACACTCGAACATCTACATTTATGGTAAGTGTACACAACTGTACCATGTTCTTCGTATTTCACTGTTGCAATCATTACATTTGGGTTGATTCCCAAAGCTAAGGAAGGGAGGAGGAAGTTAGAGAGCATTAGGACCAGCTATTAAGCCTTGCAACACTACAGTGGCAAAACCAGCTCTGGATTTAGAAAAAATAGGCATGTGGTAATGCTTGGAGAAGGTATGCACAGAGCTCCAGGTAGCAGCTTCTAGGATGTCCCTTGTAGGGACACCTCTGAGAAAGGCTGTAGAGGTAGATGCAGCCCTGGTGGAATGTGATCTTATCCCCAGTGGGGTAGGTTTTCCATGGTGCTTATAGCAGAAATTAATGCAACGGGCTATCCACTTAGAAATGGTTTGCTTTGAAATGGCCTTCCCCTCTGACCCTGCAGCAAAGCCAACTAGCAGCTGTTCAGATTTTCTGAGGCGCTTAGTCCTGTCCAAATAAAATCTAAGTTGTCTGTGCGTGTCCAAAGAGTGCAGTATTCGTTCTCCTTTGTTTTGTGGATTTGGGAGAAAAGTAGGCAAATGAATGGGACTGATTAAGGGCCACACTAGACACAACCTTGGGCATGAAGGAAGGATTGGTCCTGAGGGACACCCTGTCTGCATGGAAGATGATGAATGGCTCCACTGCCATGAGGGCCTGTAATTCTGACACTCTTCCTGCTGAAGTGATGGCTAGAAGGAAGGCTGTTTTCCAAGAAAGAAATTTCAACTCTGCAGTTGCAGCTGGCTCAAAAGGAGGTAGAGTGAGCTTTTCCAATACAAATTAAGGTCCCAGGCTGGAGTAGGAGCTCTCCCGGGGGGGGTCTTAAAATTTTGGCCCCTCTGAGGAATTGCTTTAGCAGGGGTGGATCAGTATTATGTGCTGAAATGGCCGAGCAATGAATTTTAATTGATGAGAAGGAAAGGCCCTTGGGGAGCATCTCTGTTAAGTACTGCA
The DNA here is from genome assembly GCF_019279795.1 of Protopterus annectens. Classification (NCBI taxonomy): domain Eukaryota; kingdom Metazoa; phylum Chordata; order Ceratodontiformes; family Protopteridae; genus Protopterus; species Protopterus annectens. Next base: position 1,801,494,786 of record NC_056728.1, read on the forward strand.
GAATATGCGATAAGCTGGGCACCGTTGTGCCCATCCCCTGAGTCTGGCTCCAGGAACATAATCTTTTCCACTTTTCAGCATAGAATTTTCTAATACTAGGCCTCCTGGCTTCCAGAATGACATCTAGCACCTGCCTACTGAGGGATGCTATTGGAGAGCTCAAGGAATTAGCCAGGCTGCAAGGTTCAGGGTTTGAATCTGATGGTGCAGAATCTGGCCATCCTGCTGGGACAGCAGAGAAGGGGTCTGAGGCAGATGCCATGGTTCCAGTAGTGACATACTGCACAAGAGGGGTACCAGTGCTGGCGTGGTCAGTCTGGTGCAATCAGTATTGTCATCGGTTTGTCCTGTTTTATCTTTAGCAGAACATTCAAGAGGAGAGGCAGAGGGGGAAGGCATAAACTGAGAGGCTTTCCCAGGTGAAGGACAGGGCATCCACTTTCCAAGCTGGACTGTGGGAAGTTCTTGTGCAGAATTTATCCAATTGGTAGCACTGAAGGGAGGCAAACAGGTCTATCTCTAGATTCCATTTGTTTCTCAACAGGATGAATACCTTTGGTTCCAGTTTCCACTTGTGTGGGTCCACGAGATTTCTGCTTAGATAGTCTGCCAGTGAATTTAGCTTGCCTGGCAGGAATTGAGCTTGTAGGTGCACTTGGTAGCTCAAGGCTGTGTTCCACAGAGCCATGGCTAGTCTGCAGAGAGAGTAAGAGTGCGTTCCCCCCTGCTTGTTTATGTACCTTTGGTAACCACATCGCCACAGTAGTCAGGAAATCCTTCTACGTGGCACACCTCATCATAAAAGGCTTCTCATCCAGGAAAAAGAGGTCATTGTTCAACTCTACTCATCATTCATTAGACCCAGTATAGAGTCACAAGACATCTACAACAACTGGAAAGGCCACTGAAATACCTCACAGAGGATTACCAGCCTCAAACAGATGCCCTACACAGACCATCTCAAAAAACTCCAGCTTTACTCTGTTGCATATCGCCTACTCAGAGGCGATCTCTGCCTAACATACAAAGCTATGTCAAACCCAGAGCTGTTGGACATGCTCCACATAAAGAAATCCCAATCCCTCCGAGCTACACGCTCTAGGGACCTAAACCTTGTCACCACAATAAACAGAACATGCTGGAGAGATACATTCCTTTCTCAGAGACTACCCATACTCTGGAACAAACTACCTATCTATATCAAACAAAGCTCCTCATTAGCACTCAAGAAAAATCTTGATGATTGGATGGGAGATAGGAAATTCACCCCGGGGATCACTTCTGTGGCTCTGCTTGATAGGGGCATAGGAAAATAATTTTCTTGGGTGGCAAAAGCCAGGGTACCGTTTGGCTAGGCTTATATAGGCCCTAGGGCCAATAGCCTAGTACCTACCTATGAACCACATAACAGTGGTGGTGTCTGTCTTTACCAATAATTGTCCTGGAAGAATGTGGTCCTTTAAGGCTGTCAGGGAATTCTGTACAGCTAAAACTTCTTTTTGATTGATATGCAGGTGCATCTGACTCTGGTTCCATTTGCCCTGAATGCACTGCTCTGCCAAGTGAGCCCCCCATGCATAGTCTGATGCGTCTGTTGTTTGGTTGTCAGGGGGTAGAGTGAATGGGAGCCTCTTGTTGTGGTAGCAGGCCTCTGCCCACCAAAGGAACTCTGTCTTTATACAAGGAATGATAGGAATCATTGATTCCAGGTCCTGAGAATGTTGACACCATAGGCTTTTTAGATACCATTGTAGTTTCCTCATATGCAGTCTTGCATATTGAATTAGTAGAATGCAAGAAGCCATGAACCCCAGGGCTTGCAGGATTTTCCTTGCAGATAGCTGGGTCTTTGTGGCCAGTAGTTTGAAGTAGGCTGTCAAACTTGTTTCTCTGGCATGAGGTAAGCCATCTGGGAAGATGTGTTCAAGCTTGCTCCCAGGAATACAATTTGTTGGCAGGGTACTAAATGAGATTTATTTTTGTTTATGGTGTACCCCAGTGAGGTTAGGAGTTTCTTTACAAATGCCAGATGTTTTAGTAGCATGCCCTGGCTTTCTGCCTGAATTAGACAATCGTCCAGGTATGGATATATTTGAATATGTCTTTGCCTGCAAAATGCAATGACTGGAGCTAGACACTTTGTGAATACCCTGGGCGCAGTCGATAAGCCAAAGGGAAGTGCACAGAACTGATGGCGCATGGAGCCTGCTCTAAAGCGTATGTATTTCCTGCAAGATCCCCTTATTGGAATGTGCAGGTAAGCTTCCTTTAAGTCCAAGGTTTCCAACCTGGCATCTTTGCCTAGCATAGGAAGCAGCTGTTGAAGTGTTAGCATTTTGAATTTTGGGATTACCAAAAAGGTGTTTAGAATAGAGAGGTCCAAGACAGGACGCCAGGAGCTGTCTTTTCTGGGTGACCAGGAAAAGACTGGAGTAAAAACATTGTCCCCTTTCTTCTGCTGGGACAGGCTGAATAGCCCTGATACTTAGAAGAGAGAGAACCTGAAGTTGAGCCTCTGCCCACTGATTTGGGGGTAGGTCTGGCCAACCATTTGGGTTTGGTAAGGTGTGGAAGTGGAATCTGTATCCCTGGAAAACTATATTTAAAACCCATTTGTCCTGGGTAATGAGTGCCCAGTTTTTTGCATGTAGGGCGATCTTTCCCCCTAAAGAAGCAGACAGTTGAGCAGGGCTTGGAAGGTTTAAGGTTAAATCATTGTGACATTTTTCCAGAGGGGGGGATCTTACTACTTCCAGCTTTGGAAGTGGGAGCGCCCCACTGCTTAGGCCTGTGAGTATCTTGAGACTGTAGCCCAGGTGGTCTGCTGTTCCTGGGTTTGGACTAAGACCAGGAAGGGACAGGAAAGGACCAATTCTTAGAAGGCCAATGCCTACTAAATCTGGGAGGCTGTACCTGCAGGAAATCTAACAGTCTGCATAGATTTAGCTTTTTCCTCTATCTTTTTAAGGACTTCTGCTTTGTTGCCAAACAGGCGGTCTTGGTTTAAGGGAGCATCCAGTAATTTAGATTTAACATGACCTGGCAAATATTGCTCCTTAAGCCAAGCATGCCTTCTAAGAACAGACCCAGTGACAGCAGCCCTGCAAGATGCTTCTAGAGTCAAAACCACATTGCAAAGTTTACCAACTTCTTCAGCAGAATGATTTAAATCCTGTAATTCTTTGTTTTCAACACAGTCTGGAAACAACAACATTTTCTGTTTAAGTAGTCCCGTAATATGCTGCTGATACTTTAACATATGAAACTGGCAGTTTAAGGCTCTAACGGCCAAAGTAGTAGTAGTGTATACCTTCTTATCTCATCTGTCCAAGGCCCTGGAATCTCTACCAGAGGGGGGTAAGGTTTTTGGCAGTAGCAGCCTTAATGCCTTTAAGTCCATGGGAAATGGTCTCTGGGTCCGCAGTAGGGTTTTTGAAGAGGAACTTGTGACAGTCAGGTACTCTGTAACATCGGTCAGGTTTCCTGGGAACTGGAGGTAAAGTGTCTGGGTCCAGGCTAGAATCCAAGAAGGCATCATCTACAATGTCCTGGCTTTCCCAGTGGAAAAGCTCCCTAAGAGTATGCAAGGTTTCACCAAAAGAAAAAACTTCTGGATGGAAAGCAGAGGGAATGGAATCCTCTGCATCAGAATCCTCATAGGTAGATAAGGGCAAGTCCTGGTAATCAGAAGAAACAAATTTCAGAATCCTGATCAGAAGAATCAGAAGGAAAATCGGTTCTAGGTCTCTTAGATGGAGAAGGCTGGCTTCCACTAATTAAAGTAATAAGGTCTTCAGCCATTCTTATCATTTGTTTTTTAGGCATATGGGCCTGACCATGTGGTTTGGATCAGTTTTCCAGGCGTAGGTCGAGTTTTAGGCCTTGAAGAAGATGCGCCGGTTTGAAATGCAAGTCTGTAGGCCTGAATACACCCTCAGAAGCTGGTGCCTGCACAGCGGCTCCAGACCCATCCAAGGTAGAGACATCCGCAGGTTCCATAGTCGAAGAAGCATCTCGCGGCATACCGGACTCCGAATGGGTCTCAGTAGAGGCCTGCGAATCTCAAGTAGCAGGTATCAGGGATTGCAAAGCGCCTCACTGAGTACCGGCGAACTGGCGACTAGTTTAACGGAAGCATCGTCAGCAGTTTTGGACCTATGCGGTCTGTGTCTGTCATTATATTTATGTTTTTTCGGAATGTTGGTAGTCGGAATGGCTCACCGAAGCTATTTCTGGATAGTTGAACTGAGCACCAAAATAATTTGCTGCAAAAATAAACAGACGACGAATAGTTCGGGGGTTGAATAAGGCACAAAACCAACAGCGAGGGACGTTATGGTCTGGCCTAAGCAAGAAATGCAGTACGAATGAAAATCTTTATGAGGTATTTGCTTTCCACAGGTAATACAATTGTAACTTTTACTGACATCGGTTAAGAGCAAGAAAAAAGATCCTCAATGGGGTACTCAGCTTTTTTGAAGACTTCGGTTCTGAAACTCGAAAACAAAAATATCAGGAGTCGGCCGACCAGCAATTGCGAACTGCTTCTGCTTCGGGCACCGCGCGGCAAGAAAGACTGATGTAATGGCGTTGGATGCATGTCGTATACCCCTGACGACCTGACGTCATGGAAGAAGAGACAGCGTCTGACGCAGGAATCCAAGACTTTGATATTCAGGCCGGCTGAGGGCTACCTGCAGGCAGATAACCAAAATGTAATGACTGCAACAGTGAAACACGAAGAACATTACTGCACACAAGCTTAACTTTCTAACTAGAAAAAAAACACAGGCCCTAAAAGTGGACTGCAGAAGAACTCTGTAACAAGACTAGCAAAACACTGCACACAATATATATGAAAAAATATATACAAAAAAGGCTAGAAGACAAGGTCCTAAATAAGTGCAGACCTAAGAAATAATAATATTAACAAGAACTAGCACCCAGGATACCTACGGAGAACAACAAGGGCCAACCAGTTCTCAACAAAGTAACTGAATTGACAAGCAAAAAACAGTTCTAAACTATTCTAAACAGTTCCAATGCTATTTAGCACTGTCTAATAATGAAACAATTCACTATGGAAACAGTAAAGTGCTTCTAGACGCGGCAAACGAGATCTGGGGATTGTACTAGTGCACTATGGGATACCCACCTAGCCAGGAGCCAAGTAAGAGACTTTGAGCTTTGTAACAGGCTGAGTCGGAGCTTAGGATCGGCTCTGAACCCATAAGTAAGAATGAAGGCGAGATAGGACTACAGAACATGTTCTGTTCATTACATTAAAACGAGTTTAGGAAAATACTGTTCTTGACAAACAAGTAGGATGAGGCCACCACGATAACAGAAGTCAGTGTCAGAGAAGATTTCCATAATAAAACTTTCTTTGGCTTTCTTTTAGGAAGAAAAGGAATCTAAGAACATTGAACAGACAGTTCTGAAGTGGATCACTAAGTCAGACAGTGAATTCAACTTACACAACAGATAAAGCTTTGGAAATCAAGAAGGCTTGAAAGAGGCGTATCTAAGGTAGGGCAAAATATTAGGGGGTGCAGTTGGCAGATGTCATACTGAACCAATTGCTCTTCAGTGCAACATCTGCATTCAGAATGTTAGAACTGTATTTGCAATCGGAACTGAAGTGCTTTAGTGCTTCATGTGTGGATAAACTGTAGCAGCTGCTTGTTACAGATGCAGCAAGAAGTTTGCTACAGTTTAAAAGGAGAGAGCTTTTTTTGCTTTTTGCTCCTTAACTCATAGCTAAGCAGCACAGATTATGCAGAAATTACCTGGCTAGCTCCTTAGATGAGGAGCACCACAGATCAGGGAGGGGACTTTTTTTGCTTGTTACACAACTTAAAGTGGGGTTGGCACCAGGTCATGGAAGGTACCAGCACCAGAATAGCTATAACTAGCCCCACCTCTGGACTTGAGGCTTCTACACCCATGGCAAGCAGTATCACTAAAGCTGTAACAAAGTAACATGAAATGTACGATCCACTTAGGCACTAAAACCAAGAGTTTACCTATCAAGTAAGCAGAATGGCATGACCACAGTCACATCTCTGGAATGATGGTAAGGATGTCAAGAATCAGAGGGGCTTAGGACCAAACGCACAAAAATAAGTACTAATTCTGACAAAAAATATCCAGAAAAGAAGTCCTGCCTAAAGGAAGGACTCAAACTGAAAAAAACTAAATCTCTTGTACAGAAAGAACCACGAATCTTTTCTTTGAAGGCAGTCTGTGGTCATTTTCTTCTGGTTGAACAATGTGCGTGACAGAGGAGAACAGAAGAGTGAATAGTAAGTGATGCATGATGGGAAGAAAGGTAGTGTCACACAGACTGAAAATGCTTTCTCTGAGAGTGGTCCTAATGCCTGTGGCATCAGTTCTATAAATCAAGGATGCACCTCTTCTAATCAGATCACTAGATACGAGTTACATGTTAGATACCATTATACCAGATACTGGCATGAATCTCATGTCATTGTTTTGAATCCACATGTCTTTACCAATGTACTTTCACATCACAACAACAGAAACATAAAAGAGCTGTGAAAACTACAGACCAGTTATAGTTTAACCAAAATATGATAAATGACAATTATTTTTAAAGGAAAGAATGGCTGATTAATTACAGGCAAGTACAATTCAACTGCCTTAAATTGTAGCATAATTTAGTCAAAAGCAAACAAAATTAAAACTTTGATGCATTAAAAGAAACCAAGGCATTTCATACGACAGAAAACCCTATCAATATTTAAACTGTACAACCACTGATTCATAGATTCATAGGTTAGTACTAAGCTAACTACTCTTGTGAGCCATTTTAAGCCTAGCCATTCACCCCTTGTGATACTTAAACCCTGCACCTTGTGTTTGTAAGGCAAACACCTGAACCAGTAGGCCACCCTCCCAAACTGATAGAGAGTATACATCTCTGATCCATATAACCACTGTAGGCTACCCAAAAATATCTTGGTGTACATTACCCACAAACAAACCAACTTAGTATGGTGTTGCCTATATGGCCTGCACAATATTTTGCCGATTATATGACTTATTTTTTAAACATCTATTGACATCACATACAGCACAGTGCCATGAGTGCACATTCAATTATAAAAGAGAAGATGGACTATTTTAACGCATTTTTTTACTTCAACACATTGCACACATATGACTTTTGTCTTTACAATTAATCAGATTAACACTATACAGACTTCTCTAGTCCTGCCCTTCCATGAAATACCACTCTTCCTGAGCATTATTCTGTTATGTATTATTCCCACATATTCCATTTATATGTGACTTACTCCTTCCCTTTTCTAAATATCCCGTCTCCAGTTCTTTTACCTCCTTTGCAACAGTCAGTACTCCAGTTACAGATGGTTTAGTTTTTGATTTCCATTTCCTAGTAATTGCTTTTTTGGCAGCCAACAGCATTAAACTTAGTAAGGTCTTACCATGTCTAGGCCATTCATTTTTTATATTCCAGCTCAAAAGAATCATTTCCTTAGTTAAAATAATTTGTTCCCCTAACATTTCTGACAAAATACCCTATATGGAATTTCTACAATTTATCAACTCAATATATTCTCAAGCGACATGTTCCCAGGTACCCCTCTTTTTAGCCATCACATCTGCCAATTGTACGACTTTTACTATGATTTACACATTATATTCCAAATAGTATTACATTCCCCAAATGTTATGACTATATAAAATTTAGCAACAAGGAAATCATTTATGCTATGAAAAAGCAGCTATTCTTGTCAAAACAAGGGCATCTGCACTACAGAGGTTAGCTTACTCTATGAAGCAAAGTATCTGTATAGATTGGGATTCAGAAACTTTGTTGATGCACTTACATAATGGCAAAACAGCAGCACTACTGAAGTAGCACAATGTAGCCTGAAGCTGATAAACAATGCAAAAGGAACCAATGAGCATGATAAAGGAACTGATTAAGAAATGCCTGTTGAATACTCCCACAGGTTATGTAAAGACCAGCAGCCACCAGTTGGTCCATCAAGATCAGTGTACTACCCTAATAAACGAACAAATGGTACGATGTCTGCCACATGACTTAATGCACCACAGCTGACAGCCCTAGTAAGGGCTTCACAACAAAGTCCCTAGCAACTTATTGCTACAAATGGAAAGAAAATTGAGTGGATAGAATAGTCATAAAGGGAGAAGAGCAAGCACAGGAGCAGACAGAAGGGCAAGAGGAAGGTAAGACTAGTATGGGTTGGTGGGGAAGCACAGTTATGTTTTTGTGAGACAGATACCCATTTTCCTTTTTTTCAAGGAGGGTTTTATATTCAGAAAGGAAGAGGGGGAAGGTGGTAGCCACCTTATGAGTTATAACCAACACACTCATGTATGCCTTGCACTGGGCCTCAACAGCCTGCTGTGCTGATCACATAAATGACCAGGGTGCACGTAACACTGTACAGTGGATATGTAGTTAACATACCTATTGTTTGTTTGAACCTATTTTGCTTGCAGGAGACCAGCAACATGCAGACAGAGGTAGTACATGCCACTGCTGAGGGAGGTGGACAAGTTACAGGTTAGCTGTAGTAATGAACGCGTGGTGGACAGAAGTGTAGCTGGCTCCAGCGTCTTGTGCTGGTGCAAAAAGTGAAGAGCAAAAAAAAATAATCAACCAGGTGGAGAAGTATGAAGTACACAACACACTCTCCTGCCCCAGCCAATCAGGTCCCAATCCTGTGCCCTGCTCCCAACTCTCCTTTGTTTTTGTTTTTTTACTACAACTCTACACTGTTTTAGCAATTTTGTGAAAAAAAATCCTTATTTCTTTTAAAGTGTAACAGACTGCTTGTTGCAAATGTAGCAGACAGTTGATATAGTTTATACCCTTTCATTAAAAAAGAACAAATCTTTTTTCTTTTAAACTGAAGAAGACTGCTTGCTAAAAAATGTAACTAGCAGTCTGGTACAGTTTAAGAGAAATAAGATTATTTTCACTAGCAATTGCTACAATTTACACCATGCAAAGACCACGCTCAGGTTTAAGTGGAATTTTTTTTTTTTACTTTTAAACTCTAACTAGTTGCTACTAGTTTAGTCTACACACAGTGTACTTCAGCTCTCAGATATGACCGCAAATGCAACACCAGCTTTTTAAAGCTAGTATACGTTAAACAGTGATTGGGATTGCCTGATCGCACCCCAACACTTTTCGCCTTGGACAGTTGCTCCCTTTGCCTCACCCAAGGTATGGGGACATGTTGCATAAGCCACAAGAACAGATGCAGTGGAATCCACACACTGTCATGGCAGGTTTCTCTAGAACATACTGGACAGTGTGTTGTGATAGAGTCAACTGTCCCATGGCAGTAACCTGTGGCGATGGCTTGTACAGCTGAGTGGGTCAGACACTGTACAGTCTGTAGACCTCTGAGGCAATGGGAGTGGAGGTGGAAGAAACTGCAGTGGTTCACTGATTACCATATGTACATAACATTTTAAATAAACAGAGTTGTTCTCAAAAACTGAGACAGCCATCCAGATGGAGGCCTTCTGTAAACATGGCTAGCAAATCCTGCTAATTGACATGGCAACTGAGTCTTAAGTGGCCATGTATGGCTAGACTTTTTGTGGATGAAAATGCTATTGGCAGCCATAAAATACTGACACAATAACTATGTCACAGGGTCGCCTACACGCTCCACCATGCCAGCAAACACCGCAACCTCCCTTGCATGAGAGAGGATGGCCATGAGTGGGGGTCAACCTAGACAAACAAGAACCAAGGATGAGTTCCTCGCAACTCTACCAGACAGAGAGACTGCTCCCCCATACAGGTGGAGGTCTGGACACTGGTGGAGAATTTTGTCCACTACCACAGGAGTTTATGGATGATGCTCCAAGTAGATATGCCCTTACCTATGCCCCATACAGTGCAACAATCTAGAGCAATAAACTGTCCAACATTAAATACTGTCCAATGCTAAATACAATTATATCGTCTTTACAGGCACTTCAGAGCTACAGTTGCCATGGGAGTTTGCACAAAGTACAGGGGCTTACATTCTTTGCAAGTCATATTATTATAAAGCTGTTCTAGCACTGAAATCTGACATTCACTTATTAGTACTGATACACTAGGGAGTTATTCTGTTTTCACATGTGATCTGGTGCAGAGGTCAATCCACCATGGATATCTGCATGCCTGATACTGATTAAATATCTGACCCTGATGATGACAGCAGCCAAAACATTGTACAGTCCAGTGGCCAGTGTGTCATTGTCAGGTGCAGGTACCATAAGGGCACATTACCCTCACCTTCTACTGACATATCTACAATGTCTGTGCAGTTCACCCCTCATTCCCAGTTTAACACTGAATGACAGGAATCAGTCAACAAATCAGCCCAGGAGGAATCCTTGTCCCCTACCTACCAGGTAGTACAGGGCAATGAGCCTGTGGCCAGTAATGTCTTGGTTCCCATCTCACTGCCAAGCTGGATGTTTCCATAGCTGTTACACAATGGATCTGCAGGGCAATTATGCAGACAGAGGCTGATGGCACATTGCCAGTGCAAGGCTGATCAGTGTTGTGCAAGCACTTGGGCTTCAGACAACATCAGACAGAGAAAAAACTTCACTTATTCAACTGTCGTTTTATGAAGTTCACCAGGAGGAGTCTATATTTTCCAAGAGCCTCTCTGCTGCCACATGCCAAGGGCAACAGTCCCTCTTCAGACTCCAGTGGTAAAACTCATTGTGGGATGGCTACAGCATAGTCACCGTTCCAAAGCACTGTGTCCTCTACCACTGATGCATGCCGACACGTATTGGGTGTACATGTTGGACATCATTGCAGCACTGCCCACAGTTTCCACTCACATAACATGCCATCTTCTCAGCCAGTTGCTGACTGTGCCAGTCACAATCCTTAAACAGGACATCCCTGAGAATGGGGACATGCACAGCTGGTGCACAAACTTACTCAGGGCACCCTGGATTTGTCACAGAGAAATATATATAGTTTGGCTGCATACACAATCTGAACAGACCCATATCCCTGAACACTCAACCTTACACTGGCTGCACTTGTCCCTCCTGGCAAAGTCAGCTAAGGTCTCCACACCCACAAGGCTCTGTTACTGGGATAACTTGTGTCAGATGCACTGCATGACTGTCCACACTTTGCATTGTATAGTACAGCCTGGTTAATATTACTCTGTTATGTCTAATCTGGCTCATTACTATGAACCAGATGTTGTCTTTTAGCTAGTGCATCAGCAGACAGCACCTCCCTCAACTTCACATTGTCACCACCTGCAGCCAGGTCTTCCAGAAACTCCTCACCAGGCTTCTCATCCACTGTTGGCTCTAGCAAATCCTCTCCTCCGATGGCTATACCCTGGTGTATCTATCTGCATACTAACACTATGCACAAAACAAACAGTTTGCTGCAGGCTTCCAGAACACATTGCATGTAATGAAAGAATCAAGCCGTAGCTCCACAGCTGTTATAAACTCTCTTTCACTGTATTTAAGTACGTCAACCTTTCAGTCCAAATATATGTAACAAATTTCACCAAAAAAATGATTTTCAAAAGACCATTTGGTCCTGTTTTATTAAAAAACAACAAATGGTCTTTTGAAAATCATTTTTTTGGTGAAATTTGTTACATAGATTTGGACCGAAAGGTTGACATACTTAAATACAGTTAAAGAGAGTTTATAAAGTACAGTTTTTACCTACCATAAATGTAGATGTTCGAGTGCTAATACAGCTGCAGTCATAACAGATGGGTTCTCCTGCCGTCAGGCGGGTCCTCGGTCGGCCGAATTCCAAAGTCTAGGTCCGGCGTCGGTTGTCGTCGCTTCTTCCCTGATGTCAGTGCAACAGGGGTATAAAGGAACCAGCCGACGCCATTTTCTTCAGTCTTTCTTGCCCCAGATGTCAGGTGTCCCCAGAAGGAAGGCAATACATAAAATAATGTAATAATGCAATGCAATACAATCAAAAAACAGTAGTTGCAAGCAAATACACCATAAAAGAATACCCCTAGAGAGAAAGGTGGGAGGGAAACCTGGACTGCAGCTGTATTAGCACTCAAACATCTACATTTATGGTAGGTACAAAACTGTACTATGTTCATCGTGCATACAGCTGCAGTCATAACAGATGGGTAGAATCCCAAAGCTAAGAAAGGGGTGGTAGGCACTAGGTGGAGCTAGGAGGAGCCAAAATGCCCTGCAAGACTGCAGTGGCAAAGCCTGCTCTAGACTTGGAGTATAATGGTAGGTTGTAGTGCTTAGAGAAGGTATGCACAGAACTCCAAGTGGCTGCTTCTAAAATATCCTTGGTGGGAACTCCTCTGAGGAAGGCTGCAGAGGTGGCTGTGGCCCTGGTGGAATGAGTTCTAATGCCTGTAGGTACAGTTTTGCCATGAAAGGAATAGCAAAAGCGTATGCAGTGGGCTATCCATTTTGAGATTGTCTGTTTGTATATGGACTTTCCTTGAGCTCCTACCGCATAGGCCACAAAAAGCTGTTCTGATTTTCTGAAAGGCTTTGTTCTGTCCAAATAATAACGCAGTTGTCTGTGGATGTCCAAAGAATGCAGTAATGTCTCCCCTTTGTTTTGAGGATTAGGATAAAAAGTAGGTAAATGTATGGCTTGATTTAAAGCTACCCTGGATACCACTTTAGGCATAAAGGACGGGTTGGTACGTAATGAAACTCTGTCCTGATGGAAGATGATGAAAGGCTGGACAGCCATAAGAGCCTGTAGTTCTGAAACTCTACGAGCTGATGTGATAGCCAGAAGGAAAGCTGTTTTCCAGGACAAATATTGTAAATCTGATGAGGCAGCTGGTTCAAAAGGGGGCAAAGTCAGTTTTTCCAGAATGAAATTAAGATCCCAAGCAGGTATTGGTTGTTTTCTTGGAGGTCTTAAATTCTTAGCCCCTGTGAGGAACTGTCTTAATAGAGGGTGAGAGAATAAAGGTGGATCAGTGTTGTATTCTGCAGAAATGGCTGAGGCATGGATTTTGATGGAGGAGAACGAAAGTCCACTGCTTAGCAGTTCAGCCAAATATTGTAGTATTTAAGGTAAATTCAGTTTTCCAGGGCACTGGCCCTTTTTCTCATTCCAAACACAAAAACGTTTCCATTTTGCAGAGTAAGCTTTTCTAGTGGATGGTCTTCTGGCCTCCAAAATGACATCCTGCACCTCCTTGGAGAGTAGGGCCTGCTGTGATGCTAAGGAATCTTCCATGTGGCTAGATTGAGCGTCTTCAGCTGACTGTGAAGAGTTTTGAAGCTGTGCTGAGTCAGAAAAAGAGGCATTAGAGGCAGGGTCCATGGTGGGGAATGCATCAGGCTCCTTAATAGTGGGTACCGGTGTTGCCTTGGCCAGTCCGGAGCAATGAGGATCATCTTTGGTCTGTCTGCTCTGGTCTTCAATAGGACTTTGGGCAGCAGAGGAAGTGGTGGGAAGGCATAAACTGTCATTGATGTCCAACTGAAAGAGAGAGCGTCCACTCTCCAGGCCTTTGGATGGAAGATCCTTGAGCAGAATTTTGTCAATTGATGATTTTTGTGGGAGGCAAAGAGATCTATGTCTGGCCTTCCCCATTCTTGGATTATTTCTGTAAAAACTTTTGGATGCAACTTCCATTCGTGTGGATCTGTCATATTCCTGCTTAGGTTGTCTGCCAGCGTGTTTTCCTGGCCTGGCAAGTACTGTGCTTGTAGCTCCATTTGTAAGTCCATGGCCATGTTCCAAAGTGACATGGCCAGTCTGCATAGGGGATAAGAATGTGTTCCTCCCTGCTTGTTTATGTACCACATAACTGTGGTGTTGTCTGTTCTTATCAATAGCTGACCTGGTTGTAGAAGGTCCTTGAAGGCTATAATAGCATTTTTCACTGCTAGCATTTCTTTTTGATTGATGTGAAGGTGCTTTTCTTTTTGGGTCCATTTGCCCTGAATGCACCGGTCTGTCATGTGCGTCCCCCAGGCGTAGTCCGAGGCGTCCGTTGTGATGACTTGATTTGCTTGAGGCTTGCTGAATGGAAGACCTGTGTTTGTTTGGCATGCTTGAGCCCACCACAGAAATTCCTTTTGCAGACATGGAATTAGTGGTATCATTGTTTCCAAACTGTGGCTGTGTTGAGACCATATGTCTTTTAGGTACCATTGTAGTTCTCATATGCAGCTTTGCACATGGGATTAGTAAGATGCAAGATGCCATGAATCCCAGAGCCTGCAGGATTTTCCTTGCAGTCAGCCTGGTGCAATTTGCCAGTGTTCTGAAATATTGAATTAGTTGCCCCTGCTTCTCTGGCGTGAGGTAGGCCATCTGGGTTGTGTGTGTCCAAATTGGCACCCAGGAAAATTATCTTCCAAGAGGGTATTAGTCTTGATTTCTCTTTGTTGACTGTGTATCCTAGAGAGTTTAATAACATTATTACATAAGCCAGATGTTTCAGAAGAATGTGCTTGCTGTCCGCTTGGATCAGGCAGTCGTCCAAATAAGGGTATATTTGTATCCCTTGAAGTCTGCAGTAGGCAATTACTGATGCCAGGCATTTTGTGAATACTCTGGGCGCAGTAGATAAACCAAAGGGCAATGCAGAGAATTGATAATGTATTGAACCTGCAAGAAATCTGAGGTATCTTCTGCAATTTTGTCTGATTGGGACATGCAGGTATGCCTCCTTGAGGTCCAATGTTACCAGCCAAGACTCCTTGCCCAGCATGGGAATAAGTTGCTATAGAGTGAGCATCTTGAATTTTGGTACGAGTAGGAATGTGTTTAGGATGGAAAGATCTAAAATAGGTCTCCAATCTTTGCCCTTCCTTGGCACCAGAAATAGCCTGGAATAAAAACCTTGGCCTTGTTCGTGTGTAGGTACCTCTTGAATTAGCTTTCATGTTTATAAGATCTGAAATTTGCTTTTGTGCCTCTGCCCTTTGATTGTGTGGCAGGTTTGGCATGCCTTTCATTTTTGGAAGAGTATGAAAATGGAATTTGCAGCCTCTGTTTATAATGTTCAGGATCCATTTGTCCTTTGTGACAATATGCCAATTTTTTGAGAATAGTGCCAGCTTTCCTCCTAAGGGTGCTGTCATTTGAGACCCGGTTGGCATGCAAAGGGGAAAGTCATTGGTTTTGCTTTCTGAAAGATTGCGAGTTGTCCTCACCACCTCTGTGTAGGAGCTTGCCATTGTCTGCCTCTGTACGAGCCTCGTGTTTGTCCTCTGCCCCTCGGGCGCCTGTATCTGCCTCTTTGGGGTCTGTCTGTGGCAGGAAAGGACCAGTTTTTGGAAGGCCAATTTCTACTAAAACATGGGGGTTGAACCTGCAGAAATTCTTTCACAGTTTGCATTGATTTAGCCTTTTCCTCCATTTTCCGTAATACTTCCTCAGCATTTGCCCCAAATAGTACATCCTTTTGAAGAGGGGCACCTAGTAATTTAGCTTTGACATGATCAGGCAAGGCTTGTTCCTTGAGCCAAGCATGCCTACGTATGACTGAGCATGTAACAGCAGCTCTACATGAGGCCTCTAGAGCATCAAAACCACATTGTAAGGTATGTTTACCCACTTGTTCTGCACTATGCATCAAATCCTGCAACTCCATGTCTGGTTGTTCAGGTTGTGACATTTTACTTTTCAATTGAGATAACAGAAACTGCTGGTATTTTAGCATATGAAACTGACAGTTTAAGGCCCTCATGGATAAGGTAGCCAAGGTATATACCTTTTTTCCCCACCTTTCTAAGGATCTGTAATCTCTCTCGGAAGGCAATGGATTTTTGGCAATGGAGGCCTTAACTCCCTTGGGCCCCTGTGAGATGGTTTCTAGGTCAGCAGCATGGTTTGTATATAGAAATTGGTGTGAGTCAGGAACCCTGTAGTACCTGTCAGGCTTAACTGGAGCTGGAGGGAGAGAGTCCGGGTTAAGGCAGGCCTCTGAGTAAACATCATCTAGGATGTCCAGGACAGGAGGTATAGCCAGAGGCCTGTGCTGGGGTAACAAAATAAATTCCCTGAGCCTTTTCTTGGAATCTGAATAATCCTGGCCTTCCCAGTGGAAGTGTTCCCTTAAGGTATGCAGAGTTTCACCAAATGAGTAATCCTCGGGGGGGGATACAGAGGGAATAGATTCCTCTGCATCAGAATCCTCAAAAGGAGAGTAAGACTGTTCCTGATAATCAGAGTGCTCTGAAATAATGGAGCCCTGATCAGAGGAGGGGGAATCTTCCTCCACTCTGGGTCTTTTGTCCGGAGGTGGCTGAGAACCTCTGATTAGAGTAATTAAATCCTCAGCCATTTTAAGCATCTGTTTCTTAGGCATGGGGCCTGGAGATGGGCCCTGTGTAGCTGGTCTCTTAGGGTGCATGGTAGCTTTAGACTTGGTGAAAGCCTTGATGGAGAAAGAAGAGGAAGGTCTGAAGACACCTTGAGTGGAGGTGGACCTGTCCACATTCTGTGTTTCAATGCCAAGCGTGGCTTCGGTATCTGTAGTCAGGGTGTGGGCCGAGGAGCCTGCGACCTTGGGTACAGGAGACACCACCAAAGATGTGTCGTCGGTAATCAGGGGCTGCATAGGTGCCTCGCTGAGAACCAGACCACATGTAGTCAGCTTTGGTGTGGTGTCGGTAGAGGCCGCGGACCTAGAGTGTCGGTCCTTGTCTTTGCGTTTTTTTAGACAAAACCGGAGTCTGAGTATCCGACGACATAGTATAGTTAAATGCTTTCCCAAAATAATGCTGGGCGAACTCCACCCGACGCTTAATAGTGCGTTTGTTGAATGTAGCACAAAAGCGACACACCGAGACGTCGTGGTCTGGGCCTAAACAAGGTATACAGAGGGAATGGAAATCCTTATGCGGTATTTGCTTCCCACAAGAAATACAATTATTAACTTTGTCTGACATCGATCTGAGGCAAGAAAAAGTTTCCCCAACGGGGTACTTAGCTTTTATGAAGACTTCGGTTCCAAATTTTTTGTAATCTCAGGAGCTGGCCGACCGGCACTTGCGAACTGCTTCTGCTTCGGGCACCGCGCGGCAAAAAAGACTGAAGAAAATGGCGTCGGCTGGTTCCTTTATACCCCTGTCGCACTGACGTCAGGGAAGAAGCGACGACAACCGACGCCGGACCTAGACTTTGGAATTCGGCCGACCGAGGACCCGCCTGACAGCAGGAGAACCCATCTGTTATGACTGCAGCTGTACGCACGATGAACATCAGCTGTGGAGCTATGGCTTGATTCTTTCATTATAGTTTTTTTTCTACTAGCCATTGCGTTAGTAGTGAGTTATACATTTTTCTATTACTATTAAAACATATTGCACAGTCCCACTAGAGGAGGCTAAGCAGCAGGAGTGGGCCAACATCGCTCCAAACACATTCACGGATGGTTCAGGTCTGTAACAGTATGTATGCACTGTCTGGCACAGTCTGTGTGTTTCATATTATTGTCATGACCCATGGCTCCAGGGCACATCTAACATTGCTGATAAAATGCCCCAGAGAGGAACATACCTACACAAACTGCTGATATAAGCTGCACAGGTACCACTTGTGGGAACTGTGGGTACTATCTGTAGACCACTGACATGTTGCATTTTATGCTGTGTATTGCAAATCACTTGGCAATTGAAGTGAAATCCCTTAAAGTTGATATACCACTGTCTTTGTGAAGGCCATGGGGTTGCAGCTGATGGCAGCAACTAACGATTGGAAATAGGCTACGTCACAGAATGCCCACATGGTGGTGTTTCAGTCATCTGTGGTATGTGAAATCACATATGCTCCTGTACATACTACAGCACAGCATTAAGAAACTGGTGTACTATCTATGAATCAAATGCCTGGGATACACTCACAGTGTCTCCCATTTGGTTACTGTAACGTCCCTGCAGCATGGACAGTCAATGCTACACATACCTTGGTGTTCACAGGAATGGGTACTCCACACATCCAACAACTCTGCATGCGAAAGTGACACATATACCAGCTTCTATGTGATGACTTTGCCCTCAATATAACAGTCCACTATTTCCAAGTAGAGGAGATTATGGAATGTTAGGTGTGGTCAGATACTTTGGCACAGCAGACAGCAATGAAACATACCTTGGTAGCTACTAGCTAAGATGATGGCCTCAAAGCTATATGTCTTCTGATCCTGCTGCTACCCCCAACATCATACAGTTGTCTCCATTTCTGTTTACCAAGATTTATGCTTATGCAGTTTTTATACATTATACATTTCTGAATCACTCCACAATGGAGTCTACCCTCATCTACATCCACCACTTGCTTTGTTATAATAATGATGTTCATTTTCATCTGACTATAACAGCTTTTGCATAACATTCATATCAAATTAGTTCACAGCCTTGTATGACCACACTACAGATGCCAATGAATCTTTCTCACTCTACACATCACCACTCATCGTGCAATTTTGCCTAAAGCATTGCACTATGTTTATGAATTTCAATCGTAATGCTTTTCTTCACAAAGCATTTTTTGTTACTGGCAACCAGTTAAGTGTACTTTACCCTATTTAATTCAACATATAATGGGAGACTCCTCCTCTTAGCATCTTCAGGGCATCTGAATATTGCAGTTCTAAATAGGCATTGAAGGATCTTTCCAACATAACTTAGCAAACACAAACAATGCTGCTTGAAAGATGTATGCACCAACTCCTGATATTTAACTATGCTGTAGATGAGAAATATCAGCAAGTATGATTTATAGAAAGGCGAAGCTGGTGCCTCTCTCATCCAAATTTGCTGTAACAACCTGCTTCTTGGGAAGTTTATACAAATCCTTTCTACTACTGCATAACAAAGCTATTAGCCAACATAACAGGAATAGGTTCATAGGCAAGTACTAGGCTAATGGCCTTGGGGCCTTTACAAGCCTAGCCATAGGATTTCCCTGGCATCGTGCCACCTGACCTTAGTTCCCAGTGCCTCTGTCGATTAGAGCCACTGAAGTTATCCCTGGGGTGAATTTTCTGTTTCACAACTACTCATCAAGATTTCTCTTAAAGAGAGTCAGCGAGGTGCTCTGCTTGACATGTATGGGAAGTCTATTCCATAGCATGGGCAGTCTCTGGGTTATGAACCTGTCCCTCCAGCATGTTCTGTTAATTGTGGTAATGAGGTTGAGGTCTCTGGAGTGTGTGGTGCGGAGTGATTGGGATTTCTTTAGATGTAGCATTTCTAAACAGAGCTGGGTCTGACATGGCTTTGTAAGTCAAGCAGAGATCGCCTCTAAGTAGGCGACATGAGACAGAGAATAGTTGGGAGTTTTTTTGAGTCTGTCCATATAGGATAAGTGTTTAAGACCTAGGATTCACTTTGTGAGGTACTTCTGCGGCCTCTCCAGTTGTTGCAGGTGTCTAGTGAGGTACATGCCAAATGAGACATTGTACTCGATGATTGGCCTAATGAGGGAAGAGAAGAGGGAGACAATGACCTCTCTCTTTCTGGATGCAAAACCCTTAGTAATAACAGGTGCCACATAGAAGGACTTTCTGACCACAGAGGCAATGTGGTGATCAAGAGAGAGGTTGCTGTTAACCTGTGTTCCCAGATCTCATATAACACCTTCTGTGTTCAGTGAACTACCATCAATGTGGTAATTCATGGGAACCGGGTTTTTCCCAAAGGGGATGACAACATTTTTTGGCATTGAGCTTAAGGCCATGGTTCTGACAGCAGTCTTAGGTCTCAGTGAGGCCATTCTGTAGGATGTCAACCTCACTTGTGGAGTTGTTAATAGCTCCCAACTTGCAATCATCTGTGACCTTTGTCAACCAGAGTCCCTTCGTGTTGGCCTGGACGTCACAGAAGTAGATACCAAACTGGAGAGGACCCAGGACCAAACCCTGCTGGACTCCACTCGTGACTAGTCGGCAGTCTGACTTGGAGTCAGCTACTTTCACACTGTGATTTGCATCTGTGAGCCAGTTTGCAACCCACCTAGTGATATAGGGGTTGATGCCTAGCTTAGTGAGTTTTTCTATGATTCCTGAGTGGGAATGGTAATAAAAGCCTTGGCCAGATCAAGGTAGGCTGTATGAACCATCTTGCCTTCATCAACAGCTCTGGTGACTGACTCAAAGAAGTTGAGCAGGCATGATCTACCCTTCACTAAACCAAACTGTGTGGGATCCAGAGTTTGGAGATTCCCTATATACTTGTTTATTAGGTCCATGATGATGCGTTCTATAGCTTTGCATATCAGGCTCGTCAGGCTAATGGGGCGATAGTTCCAAGGGTCTGAAGTCACTCCTCCTTTGGGGAGAGGGATGACTGTAGCAGTGCACCATTCGGTAGGGACAAAGCCTGAGGTGAGGCTGTGATGAACAGGGCACACAGGTGAGATGCCAGTTCACTCTGTAGTTCATGTAGAACAAAACCAGGGATACTGTCAGGTCCCATAGAAGCTGTATTCTTGGCCTTGGACAGTGCTGTTTTAACCTGTGCAACAGTAATACTGGGTGCTTGGCAATCTACTGGTACTGTGACTGGTATTTTTTTTTGGGGGGGGGGTAAAGCTGGCACTGAATTTGTCGACCAGTATACTGGCAATATCTGTTGGCTTGGTATAGGAGGTACCACTGTGTAGTAGCTCAGAGCATATCTTGGTATTGCCATGGAGATTCTTTACATAATTACAGAAGGCCTTATGGTTGTCTTTACTATCTGCTGTAATTCTGTTTTCATAACTAGCTTTAGAGGAATTGATGAGGGCTCTCAACTTTTTGTTGAGGCTGATAAGGGAGTTTTTCCAGTCTTGGGACTTCACCTTATTCTGTATCAGTTTCATCCTTCTATTGTAGAATTTCTTTATGGCAGGGAACCACCAAACTGGCTTCCTTTTTTGGAGGACAGCGTCTTGATTCTATTAGGTATGGCGAGATCCATGCATTTGTGTACGTGTTCATACAGTGCACTGGTGTATGATTCAGCAGTCATACAACTATTCTCCATTTGCATGGGTGCTGTGAAGTTAGCCACCTCTGTTTTTAGGAGCCCAAAGTTAGCATTGGAGAAGTTTTTCATGGTGGTTCCCTTTTTCGGGGGTGGGAGGGATGTGGATTTCCAAGGTGATTAGTTTGTGGTCGGATCTAACCAGGGAGGAGCTGACTATTGGTGTAGAGCAACCGTCGCTCATGTTAGTAATGACTATGTCAAGGATGTTGCTACCTCTAGTGGGGGTAAGAATGAGCTGGCCCAGGACATTGGAATTAATGAACTCGAGGAAATAGTGGGCAAGTGTATTGGTACATGAGTAGTTTTCCCAGTTAATGGAGGGGTAGTTGAAGTCGCCTAGTAAAAGAGTGTTAGGTTGGACCCTAATATTCTCCAGGGTGCTCAGAAAAGTACAGTTGTGTACCTAACATAAATGTAGATGTTAGAGTGTATTCACTGTTGCAGTCATTACTCTTGGGTTATCCAGCTGGCAGGCTACCCGCAGTCGGCTAGAATTCCAAAGTCTAGGTCAGGCGTCGGTTGCTGTCGCCTCTTCCCTGGCATCAGTGCCCCAGGGGTATAAAAGATGCAGCCGACGCCATTTTCTTCAGTTTTTCTTGCCCCAGATGTCAGGTGCCCCAAACAGGTAGGCTGAAAAATATATCAATAAGAAATGCATACACAAAAATAACATTTCCTTCATCTACAAGCAAATACACCAAAAAGGTTGTATAGGATAGAGAAGTGCAGATAAGTCCCAGCAAAGAGAAGGGGGGTGGTGGGTGGGTAACCTGGACTGCAACAGTGAATACACTCGAGCATATAAATTTATGGTAGGTACACAATTGTACTATGTTCATCGTGTTTCACTGTTGCAGTCATTACTCTTGGGTTGAATCCCAAAGCTGAGGAAGGGTGGCTGGGCTAAATAGGATTAGGAGAGGCTATGAGGCCCTGCAGAACTGCAGTGGCGAAGCCTGCTCTGGACGTAGAGTAGATAGGCAAGTGGTAGTGCTTTGTAAAGGTGTGCACTGAACTCCAAGTTGCAGCCTCTAAGATTTCTTTGGTTGGTACTCCCCTGAGGAAGGCTGCTCAAGTGGCTGCTGCTCTGGTGGAATGAGGCCTAATGCCCTTAGGCACTGATTTGCCATGTTGAGAATAGCAGAAATGGATGCAATGGCCTATCCATTTAGAAATAGTCTGTTTTGAGATAGCCTTTCCTTGTAATCCTGCAGCATATGACACTAAAATTTGCTCAGTCTTTTTGAAAGCTTTAGTTCTGTCCAAGTAGAAGCGTAACTGCCTGTGTACATCCAAAGAATGCAGAATTTTCTCACCCTTGTTCTGTGGATTTGGGTAAAAGGTAGGCAAGTGAATGCTTTGATTAAGGGCCACACTGGACACCACCTTAGGCATAAAAGTAGGGTTTGTCCTCAGAGAAATCCTGTCTGGATGAAAAATGATGAAAGGTTCCACAGCCATGAGTGCTTGTAACTCCGAGACTTGCCTTGCACAGGTAATGGCTAGAAGCAGAGCTGTTTTCCAGGATAAGAATTTAATATCCGCTGTTGATGCTGACTCAAAAGGAGGCAGTGTGAGTTTTTCCAAAACAAAATTGAGGTCCCAGGCCGGAATTGGTGCTCTCCTTGGAGGCCTAATGTTTTTGGCCTCTCTGAGGTACTGCCTTATTAAAGGATGAGAAAAAGATAGGTGGGTCCGTATTGTAATGTGCAGAAATGGCAGAGGCATGAATCTTAATTGATGAGAAGGAAAGGCCTTTCTTCAGCATCTCAGTCAGGTATTGTAAAATCTGAGGAATGTTTGGTACAGATGTGTCAATGCCTTGTTCCTGGTTCCAAGCACAGAATCTCTTCCATTTTTCTGCATAAGATTTTCTGGTACTGGGCCACCTGGCCTCCAAGATAACATCCATAACAGCTTTTGAAAGAGGAGTGTTCTGAATGGCTACATTATCCGCCATGCTGCCAGATTTAAGGTTCTGAGTTGGCTGTGCAGGATCTGATTGTTTTGTTGGGTCAGCAAGTGAGAAGTTTGAAGCAATATCCATGCTGGACCTTGAGACAAGCTCTTTAGGATTGGGTACCAGTGCTGGCGTGGCCAGTCTGGTGCAATCAGAATCATTTTTGGCTTCTCTTGTCTGACCTTTAGGACTACTCTGGGAAGGAGAGGCAGTGGGGGGAAAAGCATATACTGTTAGATTTTTCCAGCTGAATGATAGGGCGTCCACTTTCTATGCTTGCTTGTGGTAAATCCTTGTGCAAAATCTCTGCAATTGACAGCTGTGAGGGGAGGCAAATAGATCTATGTCTGGGCATCCCATTTCCTTATTATCATCCTGAAGACTTGTGGATCCAGTTTCCATTCGTGGGGATCCATGAGGTTTCTGCTTAGTTCGTCTGCCAGAGTATTTGTTTTTCCTGGCAGGAATTGTGCTTGCAGGTGAACTTGAAAGGCCAATGCTGTGTCCCATAAGGTCATTGCTTGTCTGCAGAGGGGGTAGGAATGAGTACCTCCCTGCTTGTTTATGTACCACATGACTGTAGTGTTGTCTGTCTATCAGTAATTGTCCTGGATGAAGCAGGTCCTTGAAAGCTGTCAGGGCATTTTGAATAGCTAGCATGTCTTTTTGATTGATGTGAAGATGCATCTGGTTTGCAGGCCATGTGCCCTGAATACATTTTCCTGCCATATGGGCCCCCCAGGCATAATCTGATGCATCCGTTGTCAGTGTCTGTCTGGCTGTGGGTAAACTGAATGGCAGATCCTTGTTGTGGTGACAGGCTTCTACCCACCATCGAAACTCCTGTTGTAGGCAGGGAATGAGTGCAATTACATTCTCCAGGCTGTGGCAATGCTGAGTCCAAACACTTTTCAGATACCATTGTAGTTTTCTCATATGCAGTCTGGCATATGAGATTAGTAGAATGCAGGATGCCATGAAACCTGAGGCCTGCAGGATTTTCATTGCAGATAAGTGGGTTTTTGTTGCCAATTTCTTGAAGTAAGTAGTCAGTTGTTTTTGCTTGTCTGGTGTGAGATAAGCCATCTGGGCAGTTGTATTTAAGCTTGCACCCAGGAATATTATCTCTTGAGAGGGCACTAGTTTTGATTTCTTTTCATTTACTGTGTACCCTAGGGCAATTAGTAATCTTTTTACAAACGCCAGATGCTTTAGAAGAGTGTCTTTGTTCTCTGCTTGAATTAGGCAGTCGTCCAAGTAGGGATATATTTGAATTCCTTTTTGTCTGCAAAACGCAATTACTGGTGCCAGGCATTTTGTAAAGACCCTTGGCACAATAGATAAGCCAAAGGGCAGTGCAGAGAATTGGTAATGCATTGAGCCAGCTATGAATCTGAGGTATCTTCTGCAAGATTGTCTGATTGGGACATGCAGGTATGCCACTTTTAGGTCCAAAGTTACTAGCCAAGCCCTCTTGCCCAGCATGGGCAGTAGCTGCTGAAGAGTCAACATCTTGAATTTTGGAACTTCCAGAAATGTATTTAGTATAGACAGGTCCAGAATTGGTCTCCAGGTTTTGTCCTTCCTGGGTACTAGGAAAAGTCTGGAGTAAAATCCTTGCCCCTGCTCTTGCTGTGGTACTTGCTGAATGGCCCTCATGTCCATGAGGGCTGTAATTTGTTTTTGTGCCTCTGCCCATTGATTGTGTGGCAGGTCTGGCATGCCCTTTGGCCTTGGTAGAGTGTGAAAATGGAACCTGTAGCCTTGGGACACTATGTTCAGAACCCATTTGTCTTGGGTAACCATTTGCCAATTTGATGAAAAAAGTGCTAGTTTTCCCCCTAAGGGGGCTGTCAAAAGAAAAATGCTTGGAACTGGTAGAGGAAAGTCATTGGGACTGTTTCCTGTAAGGCTGTGATTTGTCTTCTCCGCTTTTGGAGGTAGGAGCACCCCATTGTTTAGGCCTGTATGAACCTTGGGGCTGAGATCTGCCTCTAGGACGCCTGTATCTGCCTCTTTGTGGTCTGTCTGAGACTGGAAAGGACCAATTTGTAGAAGGCCAGTTCCTGCTAAACCTGGGTGGCTGTACCTGTAAGAAATCCTTGACTGTTTGCATGGATTTTGCTTTATCCTCCATTTTTTTTCAACACCTCTTCTGGTTTAGTACCAAACAAAGTATCATGCTGTAATGGTGCATCTAATAATTTTGCTTTAACATGATCAGCCAAGATTTTGTTCCTTTAACCAAGCATGCCTTCTAATAACAGTAGCTGTAACAGCGGCCCTGCAAGAGGCCTCCAGTGAATCATAACCACATTGCAAAGTATGCTTTCCCACTTGTTCAGTTGCATGCAATAAATCCTGCAATTCCTTGTTCTCTGAACATTCAGTATTTGTCAACATTTTCTGTTTAAGTAGTGACATTAAATATTGCTGATATTTAAGCATATGAAATTGACAATTTAAAGCCCTTACAGTCAGGGTGGCAGAAGTGTATACTTTTTTCCCCTATCTGTCTAGAGCCCTAGAATCCCTATCAGAGGGGACAGGGTTTTTTGCAGTGGAAGCTTTAACCCCCTTGGGACCCTGAGATATAGTTTCTGGGTCAGCAGCGGGGTTTTTATATAGGAATTTATGAGAATCCGGGACCCTGTAGTATCTGTCTGGCTTAGCAGGTGCAGGGGATAGAGTGTCAGGGGACAGTCCGGACTCTGAAAATACATCATCTACAATGTCTAGAACAGGTGGAATGGCAAGGGGTCTGTGCTGAGGAAGAAACAGGAAGTCTCTGAGCCTTTTCTTAGACTCAGAATATTCTTGGTTCTCCCAGTGGAAATGCTCCCTCATAGTATGCAGTGTTTCCCCAAAAAAATAGTCCTCAGGAGGAGAGGCTGAAAGAATGGATTCTTCAGCATCAGAATCCTCATAGGGAAGCATGGAGTAATCCTGTTCAGAAGAGGAATCAGAGGAAATAGATACCTGATCAGGAAAAATCATAGTCTCTTGCCTAGGCCTCTTTTCAGGAGGGGGATGGGAGCCCCTGATCAAAGTAATTAGGTCTTCGGACATTTTGATCATCTGTTTTTTTAGGCATGGAAGTCTGAATAGGAGAATGCTGTACTTGTTCCTTTGTCTTTAGAGCTGCTTTAGTCTTTGAAGCTGAGGATGGCTTAATATATAGTTGTGTAGGTCTGAAGACACCCTCAGAATCCGATGCCTGCTCAGCGGCTCCGAACTCATCTGAGGGATTGATTTCAGAGTGTCCAATACCTTGAGTTTCCAGAGGCCCGGTCGGCACCACGTGGGAGTCGGTAGCGGCCTACTGCTCTGCGGTAGCGGGCGCCAGGGGCTGCGAAAGTGCCTCACTGAGAACCGGCGACTGGCCTAGAAGAGGCTTCGTCGGTTTTGGACCTCAGATGCTTATCCTTGTCCTTGCGTTTTTTGTAAACGCCGGTTGTCGGCTGTTCCGCTGGCATTATATAATTAAATCTTCGGCCAAAGTAATGAAATGCAAAATCGAACCGATGCTTGATAGTGCGTTGGTTGAATCTAGCACAAAACCGACAGCTAGCAACATTGTGATCAGGGCCTAGGCAAGGAATACAGTAAGAGTGAAAATCCTTATGAGGTATTTGCTTCCCACAAGAAATACAACTGTTAACTTTTTCTGACATTGGTCTGGAGCACGAAAAAAAGTTTCCCCAATGGGGTACTTATCTTTAATGAAGACTTTGGTTCTGAAATTCAAATTTGAAAATCTCAGGAGTCTGCCGACCGGCACTTGCGAACTGCTTTTGCTTCGGGCACCTCGCGGCAAGAAAGACTGAAGAAAATGGCGTCAGCTGCATCTTTTATACCTCTGGCGCACTGACGTCAGGGAAGAGGTGACATCAACTGATGCCGGACCTAGACTTTGGAATTCTGGCCGACTGCGGGTAGCCTGCCAGCAGGATAACCCAAGAGTAATGACTGCAACAGTGAAACACGATGAACATCGTGGAGTGCGAGTCTTGGGACATGGTTGGGGACCTATAGCAGGCTACGACCCAAATCGCTGTCGTTACCCAATGCTAGCTGCACCTGAAGTATCTCTGATGCGTTTCGTTGGGCTACCAGTCTGGAGATGTGTGCATCCTTTATGAATATGGAAACACCACCACCTTTGGAGCTTCGGTCCAAGTTCTGGGGCCGAAAGGTGTGGAATGAGTTATAGCCTGGTAGTGCAAGGGTGCTTTCTGCTGCCTTAAACCAGACCAGGTCTCTGTTACAGCACAAATGTTGATGTTCTCCATTTTAAGAAGTGCTTCGAGCGAGTGCATTTTGAGATTTAGACTTCTAGCATTGAGCAGCATGACTCTCAGACTGCATTTGTTTGTAGCTGTTACAATGGTAATTTAGTCTTTGGAACACTGCCTAAAAAAGGCACTATAGGAGTGGCAAGAGCCTTGGCCAGTATCCAGAAGCCCAGGGGTGACAGATGCAGGCCATCTCTGGCAAAACATTGTGGTCATTCAATCATGTCACCCAAGGCAAACAGATACTGGCTCCCTTTAGAATAACACCAGAAACTTAGCGAACTGTTGAAATCAATAATTTTCTGTTTGTACTGTGGTATCATTCTGGGTGATGGTAGGATGATGCTCAGGGCTAGGGACATAACTGCCTGGGCTACATAATCCGAGAGCTCCTCCATGTCTCTTTTCATGTAGTCCAGGGAGGTACATCTCAGATCATTCACACCCACATGTACAATGGCGGTCATATTTGTATCTGCTGTTAAGGGACCTGAGTGCATGAGTTATGTGACAGATCCTGGCATCTGACAGGCAGCTGACTGTTACTTTCTCCTTATTCAACCTAGTGAGTGGGACATCAGTGTGCCTGAAATGGAATGTTGCTAACCACATCACTGAAACACCTACACCCTATCACCCCTAAATACAGTTTAAGTCAAGCATGGATAATTGGGTTTGACCATGAACCTCTCTACCCCGCCAAAAGACCCATCATGACATCTAGCTTCTTCCCAGCTTCTAGCTATATATATATATATATATATATATATATATATATATATATATATATATATATATATATATATATATACACACACACACACACACACACACACACACACACAGATTAAATTTCAATATTCTTTCTCATACAGTGCATATTTCTTTTAAGGAAGAAAGTTCATGTTGAATTTAATCAGCCCAAACTATCGCAGACATACCAAACTGATTCAGGCCTAAAGAAAATTATGTATAAAATACCTCAAATTATAACTGTAAATCAGGAAAAATTAGTTAAAAAAAAAACTCTCAATCACTTTACATTGAACTCGCGTGGCTTATAACATTTACATGCACACCTACAATGATCGAACTATGGGTTCTCAACTTTTTGCATTCTCGTACAGCAAACAGTAGGAACAGTTACTAGACATTAATCTTTCTACAATACTTCTTTTTGCAGAGCACAATGAAGGGTTTAACACCAATTAAGAAAACAAGAACTTTGCAGACTTAAGTATTTGGGTTAACCACTTTGCTTTAGTAGTATAAACTCCCCTCCATGAGGCACTGCTAGTCTCTCAGACCAGACTGCACCAATAATAGCTGACATAAGTCTCCTATATAATTACTGTTACAAAGTCCTCAACTGGATTCCACAGAAGAAATGCCATATAACAAGCTAACACTACTAGTGTACAGGGATGCTGACTACGATCCAGGCAACCAGAATATAATTAGCAGCTCAGTCACCTGTTGGAACTGCAGTGAGGAAGACAAGGAATAAACAGACTTACCTTCCTGTCTCTTCTTGGGTGATGGGGACAGATAGCATGTGTTCTTGCACACACTGCAGCTAAAGTTCTAGTAGAAAACAGGGTACACAAAAGGGGTATTGCCAACAGACTACATGGCACACAAAGGTATGCACAAACATTACTAAGGTGGTTTGTACAAACATTACGAAGGTTCTCTGCAAGTTAACCCCTTGCAAATGATTGGGAATTCACACAGGAGATGAGGGCTTAATATGAAAAGCCCATTTTCCTAAAGCACAGATGACGGTTCCCAATCACATCTACTTTGATCCTTGCCCCTTATGAATGAATGGGCTAAAAGGCTCTTGCCCAGGGAAACATATGGGGTCACAGTGTAGCCAGGAAGTGATAGCTCATCTGTCAGCATGAGAGACCTGACCAAAAAAAAAAAAAAAAACTAGAGTGTAGCATATGACACCATCACTGTGAAAAACACAAACAATTATTTGCAAAATTGAAAAAGCTGTGGCACAAAGAAGGGGCTTGGTGTTTGCAAGTCTGTATTACCCAATTAGCTCTTCTTCAATTAGACCTATTATTATGGCGACTGCCTCACGTAACTTTACAATCCAATGTTGATATCATCATCCTGCCAGCAATCCATAATGTTGATTGGTTCTGAAAAGCAATACAAATTTAAAAAAAAGGGGGTATGACCACTACAAGATCACCTGAGAACAGCTGTGTCAAAATCTGCTTTCCATCTGGACCTTTAACTTACGTTAATAAGACTATCAAATAGCTGCATATGGAATATAATGAACAAAGACATTTCTGTAATAAGCAGCAGGAAGTGGAAGCAGCACTAATGGAACGTGCCTGACCAGGTCCTTCCCACAGTATTACTGTATTTTTTATAGCAAAAAACAATACAATGAATGTCTTATAGTTTTGTTGAGTTAAAGGACAACTCCAACTACAAACAGAAAAATGTTTTAAATCATATTCTATGCAATACCGAATAGATTAGTATTCCTCTGTAATTTGCTATACTCAAAAACAATTTGAGACATTTGACAAAGAAGTTTCAGTTCTACAGACAGATTTTGTTCTTGAGCTTTTTTTAGCTGTTGGAGACCCAACTGCTCAATATGCAGTTGTGTAAGCATGTTTGCTTAGTGTTCTGTTGGTCTTTATTTGCTCACTATAATTTGATGCAATGGGCAAGGGTCCAGATCATGTTTTAAACAGTATGTCCCTACCCCCACTTATCTGTACCACCACAAGTCACTCCACATTTAAAACACTATGTCACTCACATCTAAAATCTTACTTGGAATGCTCCTGTTTCCATCCCACAACCCTTACTTCTCACCTCTCCACCTACTCTCCCACCTCACATCCCCACTAATACCAAAAGGCACCCCAAGTGCTCACTGCCCAGCTGTTTTACAGTAGGAACAAATACATTTGTAAATACTTACTTTTATTTTATAGTTCATTTTGTGGATTCTTATAGTGTGGATTTTTAAATACTGTATCTCTAAATGCCTTGTTTTTATCTGTATGTGACTGCGGTGGTGGTGCTGCGGTAGCGTTGTCGCCTCACAGTAAGACTTTGTCCGGTTCAATTCTCAGCAAGAGCATCTTCTGTGTAGAGACATGCGTGAATGGGCGTACCTTCGTGGAAGGTTGTGCGTCAGGGCTGGCAACTCGGCACGTAAAAATCTACTGCCAATCATTAGCGGACCGGAGTTCCGCTGTGGCGACTTCTAACCGGGAAAAGCCGAAAGACACAACAACAACTGTCCCTACTATGTGACTGCCAATTTGTTGTTCATGAATATTGTCTTTATGGAGCTTTTCTCCCCAGGACTCCATTGAAAATGGGTTATTTTTGGCCCAACTGGACCATCCTGGTAAACCAACTACAAATAAATTAATTAATTAACTAACTAAATGTCAGGATCATCGCATCTCAAAAACAGAGGCACATTATTTTTAGCTACAGCCTCTTCTCCAAAGTGGAGTGACCTTATAAAAGGAATTCAGAAATTAAGGGGATGTGGGCATGTGGGTGAAGTTCCCAACATGGTGGTACAGGGGGCTTATTTCCTTGCAAAAACACAAAGATTTTTAGGAGTTTTGCGCAGTTAACATTTGGACAAACCCGTTATGTGCAAGTGCAAGTCTAGATGTTGTATGCACTTGAAGAGTTTAGTGCAAATGTTAAACTGAGTTTTGACCAACAGTATTGGATCTGGGTTCTGGCCTCACTACAGTTAGTCTTTTCATTTTATATGGCAGTCAGGTCACTGTTGTTTTCTCTTCACTGACTTATCAGTGGCAGTACTCTGAATTTTTGCTTCCTTTCAATGCCTGTGAACAAAGTCGATATAGAACTTTGCAAGGAACATATTAATTGACACAAATACGACTGCTAATCCAACAAAGAAATCTGGGCAAAACAACTTTTGCTGACGGTAGTTTTCTTTCTTCTCTACTGTTGTGTGACTTTCAACTAAGTATAATTAAGTTTGGGGTGGGGGGTGCAGGGGTTTGCCCCTCTGAAATGATCACTTTCCTCCCAGGTTCTCTGAAAACTGTTTCAGCCTTTTTTTTTTAATCAACTGGCACTCTACCAAAGACTTGATTGATTGATCAATATGAAACCCATTACTAAAAAGACATCAGTTTTAAATATTGTCAGAAAAAAAGCTTTCAAATGACTTTTGTTAGACCTGTGGCATAACGGTGCTTTCTGCAAATATCCAAGAATGGCAAATCAAGAAAACTTAGCAGCATTTCCACATATGCTTTAACTCCTGATCCTCTCAATTTGAAATCAGTGACCTGATTCATTATGAATTCATTTAATTAAGGCTGTAAATGTTAACCTCAATTATAATAATAAAATACCATTAATAGGACAGCGTAAAACATGGACATGGCAGAATTAAAACAATTCAGCAGGATTTTCAATAAATTCAAGACCAAACAAAGACAGTTTAAGGAAACATTTGAGGCAGGCCAAAGTGGAGTACTACCAAAGAAATCTAGGAAGTACATGTAGCTTCTGGAATGCACGGGCAAAAGTCACCTTAGCTCTGGTCAGACCAGGATTCAGTGAAAGTGTTAAGTCAAACCCTGTTTAGTTAATATTATGACTAATCTCTGTCAAGGTCATGGCAGCTTTGGAAGTGAGGAAGTTTCCTCATTATTCCTTTGGTTGCACAAACTCAGAGTTAGTATATTAATAGAACAGGGATGTACTTCTCCTCACCTTTTCCTGCAGAAAATATTTTCTCTGTATTAGGCAGGGTAAATAGGGTGCTCAAAGTGGATTTTTGTTCAGTGCTGGTGCAAGTCAACATCAGTCGTCATAGACTTTAGTGCTCCTATGTTTGTCAGTGCGACCATGGTAACACTGGTTGGTTACTGTGAAACTGCAGCGTTCCCCTCCCCTTCACCAAGGGACTTCCCTTTGAGGCAGATGATGCAAAACACTCTAGGATGTAATATAACACATCACAGTCAAACTGATGAGCAAAGATACTGAAAGCTTAATTAACAAGAGAAAGAGAAAAATTAAATACGTAATATAGTGTTTGTGTACTGCTCTCCTAAGTATGCATTAAAGAGAAGAAAAAGTATTTTGCAACAGTGAAAAACATGGCATCTGGGTGGCCTGATTCAGCTCCCAAATATCCTTTGGTTTTCTCTAGGTACTACCCTAGATGTTTTTGAAAATCCAAGTTAATAGAGCAGACGTGCATTTGTTCACACTTGCAGGGTACCAGTAACTGAATGGATTGGTTCAGAGAAAAAGAAAATACTTTCCACATAAAAGTAGACCATTCTGCACCAATACTTTGCGACTGACTCAAGGCTGTACAAACCTTCCTGCCCTTCAAAGTTAAGAATAATTATTCTAACAGAACTACCACAGAAATGTTATCCAAAAACAAAACACTTACAATTTGCTGACTCAGCAAATTCAAAAGGTTTTTTTTTTTTTTTTAAAGATCAAACTTTTCAACGTGGGGAATTCAGAATATATGATGGTAAGCTGGTATGCAAATCAGGTTGAAGGCAGCTCAAAAGAGTCTTTTAGTAGGACAAGTGAAGACAAAGAATTATCCTGAAACAAATAAAAATCTCACCATTTCAACAAATAAGACTTTCTGGTTGAAATTTCCATGCTAATGCCAGTGTAATTCCTGTAGCCGAGGAGGCACACTTTATATCAGGATACGATATTAAATCTTCAAAGAAGTTGAGAAATTTGGAGCCCAATGAAAAAAATTTTTGTTGCGTCAGTGAGGAGGAAGAAAATATATTTTTACCTATCTAGTTTCCAATTTATATGCATATTTATCCACTAAGTACATGGTGACTATGCAGGTCTAGCCACAAAACCTATTTTCAGTGGCATCCAGGGATGAAAATGACCTCCAAACAAAATTTTAAGAGACTCATAAGTTATGTATATAACATACTATAGAGCTGCATGGTTGTAGCTAATCCTCGCCTACCACTTGGAGCGCACTATGAGCTCACAGCCACCTCAGCACTAATACAAATTTTCTCAAGCTTCAACTCCTTTCCTTTACCAATAATCCCATCCATGCCACTACCTTTCCATACCTGATAAGGCTGCTTGGTGCACAGACAACCACTCAAACTAAACTAGGAAGATCACACTTCCATCTACCAGGCTGTGGGGGAATACAGTGGGAATGTCAGGAAGGGTGAAACATGACCATGTAACTATCATTCTAAGTACATAACTTCCAACTGTAATATGATCTGGTTCATCCTCCTCTATTCACTAAAATAGAGCCACCAATGACCAACATGGGTGGTCTCAAGAATGAAAACCTCAGATTGTGGTGGCCCAGAATGCCAAGTGAGACCTGGAGATTACATACAGCTTGTAATACTACATAAGGGTACCCAAAAAAGCCCATGAAGCAAGCTGTGCAAACATCACCAACAGATACATTATGGGGAAAAGTGGGAGTGGTGGCTACAGACTGTGCTTCTGATATATAAATGTAATGCAACAAGACAAATAGTTAACAGATTCTTCCTAAAAGTCTTAGAATTGCAGTTGTCTATGAAGCTCGAGACAATGAAGGAGGTGACTTCCGAGATGGCTACACGCTGAACAACAGCTTAATTTCAGCTCTCACATTGTGAAAACAGAAATTGAGAAAAAGGAATGCCACTGAAACTGTTTTTTAGTAAAATCCAGTTAATGGTTAGTAAGTACACTGCATGGATGCCAGCAAAGAAAAATTTGGAAATATGAAAGAAAAAGTGAAGAGAAAACGCTGTCTGGGAAGGATTCTGCCAGCTGCTCAGCAAAACCAGTTCAAGCTTCTGCAATGGTTCAAGAGATGATGTCCTGTAATTTAGAGGAAAAATAAATCAAATGTACTCAGAGGCGATTAAAATAAATAAAATGTTGTTGTTGTTTGTCTTTCGGCTTTTCCCAGTTATAAGTAAAATATAGAAGGGAATACGTCAACTCAAATAAAAGGCTGAAAAAAATAGAAGAAGCTTTAACTAGCTGTCTAGATGAACTGACAAAACTGCAAAAATCAGATGTTAAAATAAAAAAAATGGCTAAGTTTAAGGTTTCTCAAGAAGAGCTGTTTCAAAAAATAGCAGAATTAGAAAACAGAGCGCACAGAGAAAACCTGGAATTTTCTGCTGTACCACAGAAATTGGAAGGAACAGTCTGCATTAATTAAAGCAACTACACTGGTGTTATACAGCAGGGTTTGTTAAATGAAAGGACACAAAGTGTATGATTCAAACCTAGCAATAAGGAAAGCAGCCAAGGCCTGTATTGGTAAAGATGAATTCAAACCAGCAGAAACAACTGATCCTGACAAAACTGTGTAAGACGGGCAAACTATTAAAAACTGGAAACAGAGTGTTTGTAAAAAAATGGTTATCCACTATATACTAGGCAGAAGAACAGCAAATGTAACCAGCAATTGGGGAATATCGAGAAGCAGATATGAGATTCAAGCTGCTGTATCCAACTGTCTTCAAGAGTATTTTTTCTGGAGGACCAAATACATTTTTGATGTAAAACAGGCTAAAGAGGAAATAAAAAGGCTTATCCAACAAAAAAATGAACAAGCAAGCAGAAGGGGTCTCTGCTTCTCATTCTTCAGACAATAAAGTTCATAGAGAGACTTTGCCAGTGAAACCTTTTCCAGTGTTCCAAAGGAAAATGCTTGAGAGACAGAAAAAACACAGGAGATGACTAGAAGAATCAAGCACATCTTGGATTTGAACCAGAGACTGGTTTGGGGATATGCAGATGAACAGGAAGACCAGCAGCAGAGAAAGAATACATGGGAAACTATAAAGCATCAACCACATTTGTGAAATACAGCTTTGCCAAAAAAAAAACTGGCTGAAAAATACTGGACTTTTGTTGACTTAGTTAAATGTGTGGGTGGACTGTATAATAAAAGTTGGAAGACAATGAAGTAGGTCTTCACCCTTACTAAAATGGAATACTGAAATAAAAAAGGCAAAATGACGGGCTGATTAATGACAGTTTCAGTTGCCACCTTAGGCATGAATGAAAAGATTAGTTCATAGAAAATCCAATACAGTGGGTTAACATCTAAGTCCTGAAGTTCAGATATACATCTGGCAGAAATAATAGCCACAAGAAAAATGGTCTTCTTAGAAAAGGATGTCAATTTAGCCCTGGAGGCTAGTTCAACAGGGAGACCTAAATACTCCAGCATTATGTAACTGTGTAAGGTGGAACAGGTTCTCTAACTGAAGGTCAGAGAAGGGTAACTACCATAACAACGGTCTTATGCACCTTAAGAGAAGCTAAGGAAGAATTCTGGCAGCCCAAATTGAAATTGAGAAGGGCCAAGTGGGCATTAACGGATGAAAAGCACAACCCTTTATCAAAAATATAGGCGACATAGCCCAGGACCACAAGAATCAGAGCATTAAAAGGGTCAGAATCTTTCCCCAGTGTTCATACCACAACATGTCTATCTGTCTTTGCACATTTTGCTGGTGTTAACCTTCTGGGAAAAAGCAAGAATATGTACCACATTGTCAAGGTAAATTGGGTCCCCTAACAATCAACGCAAGTAAAAAATCCTGAACATTTGTGGCCCATGACACACTGCCACAGCTGCCATGTACTTGAACACCCTGAGGGCTGAGGAAAATCTGACAGATTGGGCCTGAAACTGACAGTGACTTGCTGTCATGAAAGGATATACTGCCAGCACAGCTATCTGGAATTCTGTAAATAATTATATGTAATTTGTGAATATCAACATGATTTATATAAGATGATTGTGTTACAACAGTATTAGAACTGTATGTCATGTGTATATCAAACTGGTTGGTACAGACATGCATGTTGAAAAGGTATTTTGTATAGTACTGAGCTTAAAGATGTATCCACAGTGTGCCCTGCTAGAAGAGAACAGAAATGTACATACACTATTGTAGCTGTTTAAATTTATGTATTCTAACAGTGGAAATTGGAATACAGGAGGTTAACTTCAGAAAAATAACAAAATAAATTACTTTATGGCAGCTAAAGACAATGGAGGAACAACCATCTCCTAATTACCTCCAGACTGGAGAAGTTTGGCAAGCCCTGGAAGGGGGGGGTGGGGTAATGCAGATGCCCTGAAGACTGGATGGCTGCAGAACCCCTGCTTGCTACTTACACTCTGCCACTGGGCTGGCATTCTCCCTATAAGCTAACCCCACTGTTGCTGCATTGGTTTCTTCTGGGCTAATTGTTCTGAGTTCGGAGGCTATTGACCAAACCAGAACCATTTCCAGAATGGATTCTTTGCATCCTACAGTATGGGTGGAAAGCAGTCATGAATCGGACACCAACAGCTCAAGTTTAGTTTTTCCTGAAGGGCAGATCCTGTCTATTGAAAATAGGAGAATTGTTTAAAAAAGTAATAGAGGCTGTGGGCAGTGCTTATTTTGTGCACACGGTTTACTTTGATCAGGACAAGGCTTTTGACACCATCTCCCATGTTGGTATTACTTAAAAGTTACACAAACAATGTAAACCTCTACACTGTCCACTGGATTTCAAGCACACTACATAGCAGCTCCCAGTGTAGAGAGAGATGTGCCTATTCCTTTCCGGAATGCAAAGCTGTACCTTCTGGATTAAGAGAGGGATCAGCAATGGACTCTCTCCTGCTTGGCATTATTTTTATCCAAACCAGTATTACTAAAGTGTAACTGGCCAAGTATGCTGATGACTAAAAGCTGGGCACTATTACCTGCTAATCAACAGATAAACTGTTTCAAAAAGGGCTGGAATATGTCAACATACCTGGTGTACTGAAATTGTCTCGGCTAAATATAAAAAAAAGTGCAGCACAGTAGCATTCAATATAAAAGCTATTCCCACCTTGTATGTTGCAAGTGGCACTCTTCTTCAAACATTTACAATCATAAGAGACACTGGTGCTTAAGTGGACAACTCTCTCATATTCAGTCATTGTTCCCACCATAGTCAGGAAATCCTATCTGGCCCAGTTGGGAATATCTTCAAGTTCCAAAGAAGAGATCTTACCACTGTACTTTTCCCTTATCAAACCCATCATTGAATACAGTGTCCCTTTTAGTTTGTAGAAATCCAAGCACATTGCTCTGCTGGAAAAGCCTCAACAACTTTTAATCATAAGAACTAAAAGCCTTAAACCTTTCAACTATCCTGATAAACAGCACAACTCTCCTTACACTCAGTAGCCTACCAACTACTCTAAGATGACCAATGTCTCACTTTTCAAGCAATGAAAGGCTGACGCCTATTTGACTACCAATTTCTTTGCAAAACTAGTGGCTGTACAAACACTAGTACTAAGGATATAAATTTACAACAAATAAGACTTACTGGAGGGAAAGGTTCCTAACTCAACATATTCCCACCTATGGAATAAGTTAACACTACAGGTCAAACAAAGCACTACTCTGTCTTTAAGACTAGTCCTGATGATGGGATGGGGAAACATAAATTACAACTGGATTGCCATGTATGGCCCTACTTGCTGGGGCACTACTAAGTACTCCTAAAGAGCAGCAAAACTTTTAAGTGCGTCTGCCTAAAGATGTATATGGCTAAGCCTCTTATAGTCCCTGTGAGCACTTCTGTAGTATTGTTCCTATGTATAATGAACCATAACTATACAAGAACACACAAACACCACAGCCCTAGACTTTAGAAACTCTTATAAGTTCATAGGCAATTACTAGGCTATCTGCTCTTGCAGGCCATTTTAAGCCTAGTCAATTTCCCTTTTTGTGCTCGAAATAACCTATCCCATTTGGTTATAGACTGGCCTTACCCATCGTATGGTCAATAATTACATATTACCCCTAATGAGAATAACTGGGATCATACCATAGATAATTTGAGGAGACCCATGCATCACATAAAGCATTTAGGAGCTGCCTCTGTCTATTAGTAGTACAGGAGGCAGCCCTGGGATAAATTTTCCATTTCCAATCCATATATCTAAGTTTCACAGCAGATGTATCCTCTGTAAGATACATCTGTCCCTCCAAACTGTTCAGTTGATGTTGCAGAAGAGGTCTAGATCCCTAGACAGGGTATTTCTGATACTATTTTGCATTGCTGATGTGCAGTAAATCAGTATTGGGTTGAAGGATGTCTTGTATCTGAGACACAGGTTACCTCTTAGCACTCTGTAGGATACAGAGTATAGTGACAGGGCTTTGAGTCGGTCCATGTAGGATGTTGTTTACGCCTTGCATCATTTAATAAGGTACCTCTGTGGGTGTTCTAGCTGTTGCATGTGCCTGGACAGATGCATGCCCAAGGGGGCATTATATTCAATGTCTGGCCTAATGAAGGCTAAAGTAAAGGGGGACAATGACATCCCTAGATTTAGACATAATCCCTTTGTTTATAAGTTGTGCAATATAGAAGGCCTTTCTTATAACAGACAGATACTGGCCAAAAGTTAGGTCACTGTCTCCGTAAGTTTCCAAATCTCAAACAACTGGGTAACCTCTTAAGACTTGTACTGCCTTCCCAAAGGATACAATAATGCATTTTTGGCACTTAATTTCAATCCATGATTTTGGCACCAGTTATTTATTTGAGACAAACTTCCCCTCCTACAAGTCATTTGGGGATTCAATGACTGCCCCTAGCTTGCAGTCATCTGCAAATTTAGTCAGCCAGAGCACTTTAGTATGGTCTTTTACTTCAGAAAAGTAGATGCCAAACAGGAGAGGTCCCAGCAAAGAACTCTGGGAGACTCCACTGATGACTGGAGTCTTTGTGGAGGTGACTTCCCTTATTTTGATTGTCTGCATCCCAGTGAGCCAGTCTATAATGCAGGGGGTGACACTGGTTTATTCATAGTTTATCTAGCTATTCTACTATGC
This sequence comes from Protopterus annectens, assembly GCF_019279795.1. Classification (NCBI taxonomy): domain Eukaryota; kingdom Metazoa; phylum Chordata; order Ceratodontiformes; family Protopteridae; genus Protopterus; species Protopterus annectens. The sequence goes on from NC_056728.1 coordinate 1,801,533,995, forward strand.
CTGAGTGGTGAACTGTGTCAAAAGCTTTGGTCAGAGCAAGGTATGCAATGTGTATCATTTTCTCTTCATCCACTATTTTGGTGACCTTGTAAAAAAATATACAACAGGTTTAATGAGCATGATCTGCACTTGACAAATCCAAACTGGGACAGGTCCAGTGTTCTGTTCCCTACGTCCTGACTGTAATTCCATACAAGGCTGGTCAGATGTATGGGTTTGTAATTGCCTGGGTCTGTGGAAGTTCCTCCTTTATCCGGGGGATGACTGTAGCTTTCTCCATTTGCTTGGCACAAAACCTGTATGGAGTCTGAGACTGAACAGTGTTCTTAGGGGGTGTGGTTAAATCATGCTTCATGCCATTTAAGATGCATCCAGGGATATTGTCAGGACCCACTGATGCAGTATTTTTAGCTTTTGATAGTACTTTCAGGACTTGGTCTTGTGTGACAGCTGGAGGTGAGCCAATTTCAGGTATATCTTGAGGAACAGACTGAGGGGAGATGGGGGTAAAGTTAGAGCTAAATTTATCAATCAGTGGGTTTGCTATATCTCCAGCCTCAGTGTAAGTAAAAAGAGTACCACATTGCTCCTACCCTAACTGTTTATGAATCCGCTGTCCTGTCGGCGAATACCAAAGTATCGCTGTCAGGTCGGTCCAGAGGCGCGCAATAGACCTGGCGTCAGTATGTCGTATCCAGGACCTTGCATGACCCGGCGGTCTTGTCGGGGAGGCGCTGTCCCATGACCGGGCGTCACTAAGTCTTTAAGGCCTAATATACCTAAGAAAACTAATATAATAATATATAAAAAATCATCAACATATAACATAATCATAACAAAGCCTAAACACACAGCATAGAGGGAGGAAAGAATTGGACTAACCCAATGTGGAAGAGGGAAGGAGGGAGAGGTACAAGTACAAAGCCATATGGTCATTCTTAGATTCCTCATTGCTGCAGTTTAACTAAAACTTAGAATAAGGCTCTTTCGGTACATAAAGCAGGCAAAATGGACATAATGCCCTTGAGGAATGGTAAGGGAGGCTGGCACGAAAATAAGTGGCAGGGGCAGCCCAATGACTTAGCAAAATAGCTGGCGTGAACCAGTGAAAGCGCACTGAACTCAAGTAGTAGCTTAAAAATATAGAAAAGCTAGCCCCTGAGCTCCAAGTAATGCTGGCAAAAACCCCTTAGTTTGCCAGGGGAAATCAGCACCCAATCTGGTTTGCCATGATGGGAATGGCAAAAATCAATGCAAACCCAATCCACCTAGAAATAGTTTGCAAAATATGAGGCTTGCCCTCTCAAAGACTCAAAGCAACTTTTGAAACAAAAACTGCTGAGACTGGAACTCAAAGCAAATAAAACAAATAACTGTGCAATTCTAAAAGCACATCTAAAGTGTGCAAAATCTTTCTCCCTTTATTTTGGGGATCTGCATAAACAATAGGCAAATAGTTAGTTTGGTTATAAAGCAGTTCAAGAGTAAACTAGGATTTAAAATGGTTTAAAGTGCGTAATGATACCCTAAATCAATGAAAAGACCAAAAAAAGCTCAACACGCTCTAGACCTGTAACTCAGAAAAAAGCTCAACAGAGTCTATAGCCAACAAAAAAGCAGTCTTCCATGTCTTGCAGTCAGTTCACCAGTAAAAAGCAAGTTTCTCCACACATTAAAAGAGTTCTAGAGAAAGAATAGAGATCCCAAGCAGGAATAAGAGCTCTACGTGGCCCCTTATATCAACTGCCCCTCTGAAACTGCTTGAACATCTCTTGTATCAATTGAAGTGGGTCCAAAATGCTAGTGAAACAAATGTGCTGCAGCATGAAAATTAATGGAAGAAAAGACAAACCTTGCTCCAAACCCTCGGTAAATGGTTGAAGAAGCACACTCTCCCAATAACTGAAATCTCCAAATTCTTTAAACACTCAAATTGAAAAAATCAAGTCATTTTTTCTGCGAGACCTTTCCTTGTTACATCTTCTCTGTACAAACTACTCACATTTAAAACTTGTTCTTCAAGTTGAGACCTTAATCACATCAAAACAGAATATGCTTGAGCAAGCTAATCTTGAGAGTGAAGCTTGACATTGAGCAGGCGACGTGAATCTTGTTGGTAAGATGTGGAATCAAGGGAGCTGTCCTTCTGAGCAAACAGACCAGGCTCCTCAGTAAAAAGGCCCAGTGCTGCCATTCTCAATCTCGGAGCGAGTAAAATCATCGCCTGCTTGTCTTGTCTGAGACTGGCCAACCTTTGGAAGAGCTTGCCTTGCAAGACTTTTACACAGACCTTTTTTTGCAAAGCTTTTCCAAGAGGTGTACATTTCCAAGCTGAAAGACTGACCTCTTTGGCATCCACTTTCTGAGGTGGTTCAGAAATTCATGAAGAGAAGATCTATGTCACTGGTTCCCCAGGACCTGTCGACTTTTTGAAATGTCTGGAGTCCAGTTTCCACATAACATCAAATCCATGATTTGTCTGAGTAACACTTCTGCTGAGAGGTTCTGTGCTCTGTAGAACATCTGCTAAGGGAGTCTGTTTTAAAGCTGGCGCCTGCCCTGATAAAAAGATTTAGTTGCAAGCTAATTGGTTCTCCTGTTCAACCCCTGCCCCTGCAATGTACCACAGAATGTTGTGATGCCTGGTTAGAATGTACACCTGCCCTATCCAATAATGCCTTGGAAGCAACACCTGCAAACTGATATGCTAACATCTCCTTCAAATTGACTCTGGGAACACTGTATCTGGCATCATTTGATATGTCTATCACTACAATGTCTGGCCCCTCACCCCAGATCCAGCAATAGGCCCATGCACTCCCAAATGAATATGTCTGACTGCATACTCTGAGCCCACCACAGAATGAGTTGTTTGGGTCCTTGTCCTGTTTGGGTGACTACATTGGGCCACACCAGGCAAAGGTATTGTATAATGACAGTGTTTGAATCCTGGCAGTGCTGTGTCCATACATTGTGAGATACCATTGTAAGATCCCATTATGCAGTTTGGTTTTGCGAAGCAGCAGAATAAGATGCCATGAACCTAATGCTTGAAGGACTGTCCTTTGCAGTCCTTGCGGACTGATGAGATAGTTGATTGAGTAAGAGTGATAGACTCTGTTGTTTGTCGGGGTTAAAAAGCACATGGTTAAGTAAGTGGATCTGGTCTGCTGTATTCAAAGCACATGTCTTGAGGGTGGGGTACTAGACTGGACTTTATTTACGTTCTGCAGATTACCAGAATATCCTTAGCACTGCAGATGCTTCCAGATGGAGCCAGAGTCTTCGCTTTTCTTGAGCCAGAACCTTTGTGATGGGTCAAGTAAGGATAGATTTGAAGATAGATTAGCCTGGTAAGTAGCTGGGAGAGCAAACCAGAGTGAATACAGTGGGAATTTACTCTAAGCCAAGGGCTTATACAAAGAGCAGTAATGAGCTATTCCAGCTCGTTTCCAGCCTCATCCAGAGATCTTTGGTCTGATAGGCACATGAGGTGAAAGGCACCTTGAGATCCAACTGCACCATCCAGTGATCTTTAATCCAGAGGTAAAAATCTGTTTCTTAACGTCAACATTCCAAACTTACATCTTGAAGGTTCCCCTGTCCAGATATAGATAAATCCAAGGCCCCTTTTCCACGTGTTCCTTGTTTGCCCCTTCTTGGAGGCGAGGCCGTCCCTAGGGAGAATTGAATCCTAAGGACTGGAGTGATAGCCCCTGTGGCTTGGGAGCCCCTAGAAATTTGTTTGTGACCTCTTTGTGAGGAAATTTCCTCTGTGGGCATGCCTTTGAAAGAGACAATGTATGGAAATAAAATGATATAAAACCTGTAACCGTCCAACACCACTCTGTCTTGTGATCTGTTGGCAAGGAATTTTTCCCAGTTTTCTTTGATCTCACTCTGAAAGGCTGCACCAGAAGTCTGCTCTGGAAGCTGGCTGGAGTCCTTGGTCTGTTCTAGAAAGGAGGCCCTACCCCTGCCCTCATACCTCTGAGACCTTGAACTCCTCCCTGTTCTCTGAGACCTTGGATAGAGAAAACCTCTGCCTAAGGAAGTTCTAGAGAACCCTTATTGGGAATAGGGAAACAATTTAACCCTTAGCCCTTAGTTAAAATCTTTCTACATTTGGCTGCGCAAAATCTTTCCACATTTTTAGACTAAGCTTTTGTCCTCCATCTCCTACAAACTGCTTCCACAGTGGAACAGACCAAAATCCAAGACTGTATCCGAGCATCAGAAATTTATTGTCTCAACCAGCTCAGCCAAATTCTCTGATCTCAAACAGCCACCCTGCAAAGAACACAGAACTAGTGCTTGGCACATCACAAAGAGCCTGTAGCATCAAAACCCTGCAAGAAGAATGCTTAATACCTTGTCTTCACCATGAACTAAATCCAGCAACTCTTTTCAACTCATGCCTCAAAGCAAACATCTATGAATTTTGTGATTTTAGAAAGGATTTAATTTTGATATTTTAGCATGTCTACAAGCAACCAGACCACTGGCTATTTTGGGAGTGGAAGTATACTTTTTCTCTCCCATTGCCCCAAAAAGCCCTTGACAAGTATCCACAACAGCCCTTTAACCCCAGAGAAAACACCTTTGAGTCTGAAAGAGAAACAGTCTCGGATTAGGACTCTTAAAAGATGCTTATACTTGCCAGGCTTCAAGGCACTATAGTACCAGGCAAAGAATCAGGGAGCAGGAAGGGGAATCAGGGTCTCTGAAACCACATCTTCTACCACATTCAACACAGGAGGTATGAGGTTTAGCTAAGGAGAATTCTAAAGCCTTTAGCCTCCAAAGCTTTTCCTAGAATCAGGTAATCTTGGCCTTCCCCAAATAAGTGCTCCCTCAGAAAATGGAGAGTCTCTGGAAATGAAGGAGAAATCCTCAGGAGTGGAATCATCATCATCCAAGTCATCAGTCAGAAAGACTAAGCCTCTGGACAGAAGTCTTCCATGAAGAAACCAGCTCCCACTGTTCCAAACTCTTCCTCAAAGGTTCCACCACCTACCTCTAATCAGGAGAATCATATAGAACCTCTAATTCCATATATATCTTCTGGCATTTAAGCAGCATAGCATGCTGGGGCCAGGAAGAGGACTGAAGGAACTGACCACCACTGAAGCTAAACTTTGAAGACTCTCAAAGAGTGGAAGGAGAGGCTCTATGCTACTACCTTGAAGAAGAAGACAAGAACAGTTACCTGAAGCCTCAGCAGCACCTCCCTCCTGAGAGGCACATCCTGTAAACAGTAAAGTCTCTGCCTGAGACTCCAAAGAAACTCCTGCTTCATTCTTAATCAGCTCAGCAAATTGCTGCTTTGTTCTTTTGAGATAATGAACATAAATACATACTTTATGACCATCTTTGGCTTATTTTAGCCTCAAACTTGGCTTTGGTGGACTTGTTCCTACAGGATACAGCTGCAGCTATTAACATGCTGGTATAGTGTGGTAGTGTACATTTCTGTGTATTCATTGCAGTTACTTGGGTTTGGTGGGAATCTGAAGCTTGCCAAAGTATCACTTTGGAGTAGGTAGTTTGTTTTAAAGAAATTTCTAAAGGTACCTTGGGTGGAAGGGATCTCTGAATTCATTTTTATTTAGGAGACTGCTTTATGTTCAGACCGAACAGGTGATGAAGATACACAAGGGATGGTGTAAGATACTCCCATATTAGAAGGAAAGGATCCAAGATGTTATTCCCCCAGCGGGTACTCTGTTTCAGGACATCTGTATTGACAAAGTCCAGGAATTTCTGTGCTTTGTATACTAGTTGTGGTGCAAGTTTCCCAGTAGAGTTAGATAATTTAGATCACCTTGGAAAATGATACTGGTTTAATACTGAGTGGTTCTACTTTCTGTAGATATGTGCTGTGGTTTCCTTTTGTCAAAGAGGAAGTTCTATAGCTAGCTAACATATGGTACAGGAAATATATCATGAAACTTCACTGCTTCACTGTTGTACTTACATCAATGCAACAATGACAGAAAATGATTTAGTCCCAGTGAAATAAATACTCCCACAGAATCACAGTTATGCATAAGAAAAAAGAAAGAAATCTGAAGTACTCAACATTCTCTCCTGACCAGCCCAGAATGGTTTTGAAGGGTCAACTACCCAAGACAGCAGTAGTTATAGGGTTAAGACATCCCTGTTCTTTTCTACACCAGAAGACCATGTATGCAGCCAAAACACAAACATAGGAAATGTTAAGTGATGTGTAAAGAAACAGAGGGAAAAAGCAGGTCTGATGGCTGAAACCTCTCTGCTATATTACATGGAGAACATATACAGCCAAAGTGCTGTAAGGGAGGCCAGACTAGTTGAAAGTACTATCAACATTCGCAGGCCAGCATGTTTTCACTGTATAAATGTTTCAGATTACACAATGAAAATATTAGAAAGAACCATGCTGGTAGGATAAATAAATGCCAAGATAACAAAACATAATGCCAAAAAGATGCAATAAAAGAATAAAGTATGCAAAGAGGACAGCATGCCAGAAATGGAATCTGCAAGTACTGAAGAATGAGTTATAAGATATTAAAGATTTTAAAGTAAATAACTTGAAAGGTTAAGCAACATTTCAAAGTACACAATTTGAAAACACATGCAGAAGAGGTAAGATGGCTGATAACGCGGACAACAACTGAGTTTGGGTATGAGCCATAAACTCTAACAGAAAAACTGCATATCATGGAAGAAGTGCAGTGGATGACATTTTCCGATAAGAGAAAATAGGACAGACACTACACAGGCAAATGGAAGAGAGGAAAAGTACAGTTGTGTACCTACCATAAATGTAGATGTTAGAGTGTTTCACTGTTGCAGTTATTACACTTGGGTTATCCTGCTGGCAGGGGACCCGCAGTCGGCCCGAGTTCCAAAGTCTTGGTCCGGCATCGGCTGTCGTCGCCTCTTCCCTGTTGTCAGTGCGCCAGGGGTATAAAAGTTGCAACCGCCATTTTCTTCAGTTTTTCTTGCCCCAGATGTCAGGTCCCCCCAGATAGGAAGGCTGGAAAGATAAAATTATGCCAAAAAACATGCATATATTACTATAAACATTTCCTTCTTCTACAAGCAAATACACCACATAGGTAGTATAGAGATGAGAAATACAAAAAGGTCCCAGCAATGGTAAAAGGGGGATGGTGGGTGGGTAACCTGGACTGCAACAGTGAATACACTCAAACATCTACATTTATGTTAAGTACACAACTGTACTATGTTCATCGTGTTTCACTGTTGCAGTCATTACACTTGGGTAGAATCCCAAAGCTGAGGTTGGGTGGCTGGGTCTAAATTGGATTTGGAGAGGCTAACAAGCCCTGCAGGACTGCAGTAGCAAAGCCTGCTCTGGATTTAGAGTAGAGAGGTAAGTGGTAGTGCTTGGTGAAAGTGTGCACTGAGCTCCAGGTTGCAGATTCTAAAATGTCTTTGGTTGGTACTCCTCTGAGGAAAGCTGCTGAAGTGGCTGCTGCTCTGATAAAATGAGGCCTAATGTCCTTAGGCACTGATTTGCCATGTTGTGCATAACAGAATTGGATGCAGTGTCCTATCCATTTCGAGATTGTCTGCTTTGTAATAGGCTTTCCTTGTGATCCTGCAGCATATGCTACAAACAACTGCTCAGTTTTTCTGAAAGCTTTTGTTTTGTCCAAGTAGAATCGTAGCGGTCTGTGTATATCCAAAGCATGCAGAAGTCTCTTCCCTTTATTCTGGGGATTTGGGTAAAAAGTAGGCAAATGAATGGTTTGGTTTAAGGCCAAATTGGAGACCAGTAAGCAGAAACAAAGCACCCTGAACCACTGCTAGGTAGGCAAACAAATTTATTAATTAACAGTAACAGTTCAAAAAAAAAGCTGCTGAATCATCACCATGCGTTTTTCGTCCACAACTTCATCAGATTACACTAATACATTCAGTTAACTGCTTTTATATACTCATCCAAATTTTAAAAAACAGCCAGTAAAAACAATCAGTGAAAACAATCATTGTACATAGAAATGCATTGAGTTACTGCCCTCTACTGACAAGGAGGATTATTACACATAAAAATCACAATTTTGCTGATCTCATTTTTGAGATCATGTCATTTAACCAGGGAATTTACTGGCCTCCAACACCACTGCCAGTATAATATCCCCTGTATTCAACTAAAGTCTCCCACATACCGCCCCTGGGGTCCTTTGGCACAACCTCTAATATAAAAAACTGAAATTCAGACCACTTTTGGCATGAATGTTGGGTTTGTCCTAAGAGAAACCCTGTCCTGATGAAAAATGAGGAAAGGTTCCACAGCCATTAATGCCTGTAACTCTGAGACTCTTCTTGCTGAAGTTATTGCTAGGAGCAGAGCAGTTTTCCATGACAAGAATTTTAGATCAGCTGTGCTGGCTGGTTCAAAAAGAGGCAGTGTGAGTTTTTCTAAAACAAAATTGAGGTCCCAAGTAGGTACTGGTGCTCTCCTTGGGGGTCTTATATTTTTTGCCCCTCTGAGGTACTGTCGTAGTAGAGGATGTGAAAAAATAGGAGGTTCCGTATTGTAATGAGCTGAAATGGAAGATGCATGGATTTTAATAGATGAGAAAGATAAGCCTTTGCCCAGCATCTCAGTTAGGTATTGTAAAATCTGAGGTATATTAGGGACAAGTGGTTCGAGCCCTTGTGCCTGGTTCCAAGCACAGAATCTCTTCCATTTTTCTGCATAAGATTTGCTAGTGCTGCGCCTCCTGGCTTCTAGAATGACATCCATAACAGCTTTAGAGAGAGGTGCAGTCTGAGTGGCTACATTATCTGCCATGCTGCCAGGTTTAAGGTTCTGAGTTGACTGTGCAGAATCAGATTGTTTTGTTGTGTCAGAAGATGAGGAATTTGAAGTAGAAGCCAAACTGGGCCTTGAGACAAATTCTTTAGGATTGAGTACCAGTGCTGGTGTGGCCAGTCTGGTGCAATCAGGATCAGTTTTGGCCTTTCTTGTCTGACTTAGTATCACCTTGGTGAGAAGAGGCATCGGAGGGAAGGCATAGACTGTCAGGCCTTTCCAGATGAATGATAGAGCATCCACTTTCCATACTTGAGAGTGATAAGTTCTTGTGCAAAATTTCTGTATTTGGTAACTGTGAGGGGAGGCAAAAAGATCCATGTCTGGGCATCCCATTTCCTTGTTATCATGCTGAACACTTGTGGATTTAGCTTCCATTCGTGAGGATCCATGAGATTTCTGCTTAGTTCGTCTGCCAGTGTATTTTTTGTTCCTGGCAGGAATTGTGCTTGCAGATGTACTTGATAGGTCAGTGCTGTGTTCCAAAAAGTCATGGCTTGTCTGTATAGGGGGTATGAATGTGTGCCCTCTTGCTTGTTTATGTACCACATAACTGTGGTATTGTCCGTCTTTATTAATACTTGCCCTGGATGTATTAGGTCCTTGAAAGCTGTCAGGGCATTCTGTTCAGCTAGCATCTCTTTTTGATTGATGTGAAGATGCATTTGTTCCTTGGTCCACATGCTCTGAATACATTTTCCTGCCATATGTGCCCCCCAGGCATAATCCGATGCATCCATTGTTATTGTCTGCCTGGTTGTGGGTAAAGTGAAAGGCTGTCCCTTGTTGTGGTGACAGGCTTGGGCCCACCATCGAAACTCCTGTTGAAGGCAGGGAATTAAAGTTATGATTGTCTCCAGGCTGTGACAATGCTGAGTCCAAACACTTTTTAGATACCATTGTAGTTTCCTCATATGTAGTTTTGCATATGGAATTAGTAGAATGCAGGATGCCATGAAGCCCAGGGCCTGCAGAATTTTTCTTGCAGGGAGCTGGGTTTTTGTTGCCATCATTTGAAAGTAATGAGTCAGTTGCCTTTGTTTGTCTGGCGTGAGATAAGCCATCTGGGCAGTTGTATTTAAGCTTGCACCCAGGAATATTATCTCTTGAGAGGGCACTAGTTTTGATTTCTTTTCGTTTGTGTACCCTAGGCAAATTAGCAATCTTTTTACAAACGCCAGATGCTTTAGAAGAATGTCCTTGATCTCTGCTTGAATAAGGCAGCCGTCCAAGTAGGGATATATTTGAATTCCTTTTTGTCTGCAAAATGCAATTACTGGTGCCAGACATTTTTTGAAGACCCTTGGCACAGTAGATAAGCCAAAGGGCAGTGCAGAGAATTGGTAATGCATAGAGCCTGCTATGAATCTGAAGTATCTTCTGCAAGATTGTCTGATTGGGACATGCAGGTATGCTTCCTTGAGGTCCAAAGTAACTAGCCAAGCCTTCTTGCCCAGCATGGGCAGAAGTTGTTGTAGCAGTAGTGTTAACATTTTGAATTTTGGAATATCCAGGAAAGTATTTAGGCTTGACAGGTCCAGTACTGGTCTCCAGGCTTTGTCCTTTCTGGGTACTAAGAAAAGTCTTGAGTAAAATCCTTGTCCCTGTTCTTGCTGTGGAACATTTTGAATAGCTCCCATGTCCATAAGAGCAGCAATTTGTTTTTGTGCCTCTGCCCATTGGTTTTGTGGCAGGTCTGGCATACCTTTTGGTTTTGGAAGCATGTGGAAGTGGAACCTGTAACCCTGAGAAACAATATTCAGCACCCATTGGTCCTGGGTGATCATGTGCCAATTTTTTGAGAAAAGTGCTAGCTTCCCCCCAGGGGTGCTGTCAAAAGGTAAGTGCTTGACATTTGCAGAGGGAAGTCATTGGGACTGCTTCTTATAAGGTTGTGATTTGTCTTCCCCTCCTTTGGGGGCTGAAGCACCCCATTGTTTAGGTCTGTAGGAGCCTTGGGGCTGAGATCTGCCTCTTGTGTGTCTGTATCTGCCTCTTTGTGGCCTGTCTGACACTGGAAAGGACCAATTTTTGAAGGCCAGTTTCTGCTAAATCTAGGTGGTTGAACCTGTAAGAAATCTTTCACTGTCTGCATTAACTTTGCTTTATCCTCCATTTTCTTTAACACCTCTTCTGCCTTAACACCAAACAAAGTATCATGCTGTAATGGAGCATCCAATAATTTTACTTTAACATGGTCAGGTAAACTTTGTTCTTTCAACCAAGCATGCCTTCGAATAACAGAGCCTGTAACTGCGGCTCTACAAGAATCCTCTAATGAATCAAAACCACATTGCAGAGTATGCTTTCCCACTTGTTCAATTGCATGCAATAAATCCTGCATTTCCTTACAGTCAGGACCTTCTGTATTTGAAACCATTTTCTGTTTTAACAAAGACATGATGTACTGTTAGTATTTAAGTATGTGAAACTGACAGTTTAAAGCTCTTACAGCTAAAGTAGCAGAAGTGTAAACTTTTTTCCCCCATCTGTCCAGAGCTCTGGAATCCCTATCTGAGGGGACAGGATTTTTAGCAGTGGAAGCCTTAATCCCTTTAGGACCCTGAGAAATTGTTTCTGGGTCTGCAGCGGGGTTTTTGTAAAGAAATTTATGAGAGTCAGGGACTCTGTAATACCTGTCTGGCTTGACTGGTGCAGGGGGTAAAGAATCAGGAGAAAGACTGGATTCAGAAAAAACATCAACAATAATATCAAGCACAGGGGGGATAGCCAGGGGCCTATGCTGAGGCAATAAAAGGAAGTCTCTGAGCCTTTTCTTGGATTCAGAACAATCCTGGCTCTCCCAATGGAAATGCTCCCTCATGTTGTGCAGGGTTTCCCCAAAAGAATAATTCTCAGGTGGAGAGGCTGAAGGTATGGACTCTTTTGCATCAGAGTCCTCATAGGGAGGGAGAGAATATCCCTGGTCAGAAGAGGAATCAGAGGAAATGGAAACCTGGTCAGAGGAGACATAATCTGTGTCTTGCCTAAGCCTTTTGTCAGGAGGGGGATGGGAACCCCTGATTAAAGTAATTAGGTCTTTGGCCATTGTAAGCATCTGATCTGAAGTAGGAATGTTCATTTGTCTGCAACCTGTGGGTTACGGATCCGATATCGGATCCGAGCCGGCAACTTGTTTCAAGCTAATGGATCCGAGCTCCTAGCCCCTCCCTTCACCCATAATCCCCTGCCAACCCCTCCATGACCTCAGATCTAGTTTGCCGCGCTTGTGATGGCAGGATCCTTTTTGAGCTCCAGATAAGTGATAAGAAAAACTTAACTTTTTCTTCAGAAAAATAATTTTTTGTTTAAATTAACTGTTTTTAAGTGTGTCTGAGTTAGGTTCCCTATTTTTTTTTTGTTTACTTAATACCCTCCCTTCGCTGGTCGCTAGTGTGTGAGTGTTTGTGGTGTGCTTTTGGGGCCTGTGTGTGTGTAGTTGTTTTTCTTTTCTTTGACAAAAAAAAAAAAAAAGGGAATGGCTGAGGCCCCAAAAGCCATATTTTCGAAATGTACCGAGTGTAGCCATAAGCTCTCCCCGGCTGATGGCCACACTCGGTGCGTTCGGTGCCTTGGGGTTGAACACCTCACCTCGGGCTGTACTATCTGTGCAGCGTTCAACCCCAGGGCACTGAAACAGCGGAGGTCGAAGCTGGTCCTAGCGGGACTTCTACCCCCGGATTCGGCCTCCGCTTCCTCTACCACTCCTGTGGCTCCATCACAGCCTGTGATGGTTGCCACTCCTGCCCCCTGCCTCCGACTGGGACTCAAACTCCCGCCAAAGTGTCGGAGGACAGGGAAGCCAGGAGGGAGAAACGGAGGGAGAAGCACCAAAAGCGGCGGGCCGAGACCTCCGTTTCGGCCCCGCCAGCTAAGCGGGCTTCTCCCTCCGTTGCTTCTAGGTCTCCTCCTCCTCGGCTCCGATCCCCTTCTTTCTCCCCGGGACCCGAGGAGGAGGAAACCCGATCTCCGTCAAGGTCATCGAGGCGGCACTCCAGGCCTGCCTCGGTGGCCTCTTCGAGATCCACATTTAGTTTTTCTGATGCAGACTTGGACCGGATGATGCGAAGGTTCATCCAGGCCCAGCTGCAGATGGGAGTGCTCTTGCCTCCCCCCCCCTCAGGGGGGGAGCTCGACACCTTTTTTCCACCCAATTGCTCCTTCTCCGACCCGCTACCCGGGTACGGAGCGCTCAGAGCCGAGCAGCCTTGGAGCCGGGGGTGGGTCGGCGCCGACAGTACTGTATACTTCGGATCTGACCCTACCCTCGAGTCTGTCGGATCCGACCTCTCGGAGCTGTGGTCCGAGCTTCGGATCCGGGGGATTCAGTGTACCTTCGGCTCCGTCCAGGTCGGAGCACACTGGTCCCTCGGATCCGACGGTCTCAGCGCCGGCTCCGATCCCTTCATCGGATCCGAGTGGGAGCCGACTTTTCGGATCCATTGGAGAGTGGCTCTCCCTCGGCATTTGATATTGTGGAGAGGGCTCTGTTGAGAGCATCCGGACCCCTGGCCCTTGCATCGACTCCTCCCTGCACTCCCTCTCTGCTGGGCCAGGCTTCCATCACCCGGCCAAAGGGACAGTCTGCTTCGATGTCACAGATTGTTCCATTGGAACAACATGTCGCTGGCGAGGGCTCCTCGGACAATCCCCCCGAGGAAGCTCCCCGCAAGCATAAGTGCAAAAGGAGGCACATGGACTCCCCTGAGTCCTTAACCGAAGACACAGACTTGGAGGAAGGGGAAGGCTCCCCAAGATCACCCCCTGAGGATGTCTCCTTTGGAGACATCATGGAGATGCTAAGAATCAGAGGTGGGTGGTCTGCCCCCAAGTCTTCATCTGACGAGTCCGTGTTTCTGGAGGCATTCGAGGCAGGCCCATCTACCTCCTGGGTGTCCCCTCCAGCCGATCCCCTGGTGGACCTTATTACCACCAGGGCATGGAAGGATCTGGACACCGTGGAGCCAATACCCAAACGGCCGGATAGGATTCTTAGCCCCCCCTCTGACCGGTCTCATTGGAGTAAGGGCCCCCCTGTAGATGCCATGTTGACGGCAGCAGCCACAAAGAGGGAATTAGCTCAGGAGAGTCCCTCAGTCCATCCACCGAGCAAAGAGCCTCGTTTGATGGATCGCTTAGGGAAGCGAGTCTTTAGTTCAGCGACCTTCTCTGTAAGGTCTCTGAACTATATGGCACATGTCATCAGGATGCAGCGGGATCTTATCAAAGAATACGCTGCATCCCCCCCTGAGTCCATGTCGGAGGAGGATAAACATTTATACTCCACCCGAATGGCCACTCTAAGATCTATTTCTAACACCTCTATGCGGCTATTGTCCCACACCACAGAGGGAGCCGCTAGGGCCAGCGGAGCAGGCCTAGTTATGAGACGTCAGGCCTGGCTCCATCATTGCGACTTTATGGAGCCTTTTAAAGCGTCCTTCGCGAACGCCCCCTTCGACGGTTCTGCCCTTTTTGGCAAAACAGTTTGCAAAATGCTTGTCCAGAGCGAGAAGGACGGGAAGACGTTGTCTGCCATTGGAGTCCGCTTCGCTGCTCCCCAGCGGTCCTTTTCAAGGAACCAAAAGGGTCAGAAGAAGATGTGGTTCCGAAAATCACAACAATCCCAACCAGCTCTGGACAACCAGTCCTACCGTGGCAGAGGTGGACAGGGAGGACGTCGCCCTAGGGGCAGAGGGGCTCCGAGAAATTTTGGGTCCAGAGAACCTTTCTCTGAACGGCCCGCGCAGCAACCCTGAGGGGTTGCCCAACTGCTCCACTCTGGAGGCAGTCGGGGGGAGTTTTTCAAAGCATCTAGCGGCATAGGAGTCCATCACAACAGACCGCTGGGTGCTTCGCATCATATCCAGAGGGTACAAGATACCAATTCTCCATGTCCCCAATCCAAGAACCTCCCGATGTACCACCCGATCACAGGGAGGCCGCAGAAATACAGCAGCTGCTAAGAAAAAGAGCCATCCAGCCCATCCCCCAAGACCAGCTCAGATTAGGGTTCTACTCCAGGTTCTTTTTGGTGCCAAAAAAGACGGGGGATCCGAGACCCATCCTAGACCTTTCCTGCTTGAACCTGTCAGTAACCAAGGAAAAATTCCGAATGGTCACTCTTCAATCTATCCTCCCCTTCTGAGGGAGAACGATTGGATGTGCTCTATAGACCTCAAGGATGCGTATTACCACATCTTAATGGACAAACGATCCAGGAGGTTCCTTCGCTTCTGGCTGGGAGCCAGTCACTACCAGTTCAGGGTCCTTCCCTTTGGCCTGCCTCACCACAGCCCCCCAGGTGTTCACCAAAGTGTTAGCAGTGATTGCGGCCCACCTGAGACTCCAGGGAATTCAGGTCTTCCCGTACCTGGATGACTGGCTCCTGACCGCACCAACAAGGCATCTACTTTGCACAGCCAGAGACTTCTTTCTCCATCTAGCCCCACAACTAGGCATTACTATCAATGTCGGCAAATCCCTACTGGCTCCAACACAGATCATAGAATTTATAGGTGCCAGAATAAACACCAGAGATTTGCGAGCCTTCCTAACTATGGAGAGAATCAGAAATCTTCAACTCCATGTGCGGGCTTATCCTTCTTTCAGAGGCTTCACCAGCAGAATTGATCCTGAGGGCACTAGGCTCTATGGCAGCAGCGATTACACTCCTTCCATGCGCCCGCTTGAACATGCGAGTCCTACAATGGACTCTGTTAGTGCAATGGTCCTTCCTATCACTCCCTCTCCACCATCCCATTGCTATCAGCAAGGCTTGCAGAAGGGCGTTACTATGGTGGCTCCAAGCATCAAACTTCCATACGGGCCGACCCTTCTGCACCTCTCCCCCCATCGCCACGGTGACCACGGACGCTTCCCGCCTCGGGTGGGGGGGCATTACTCAGGCAGGACAGTCCAAGGCACGTGGAACGATACAGAGACCTCCCTGCATATCAACGTTCTGGAGATGAGAGCGGTGCTGTTAGCGTTGCAAGCACTTCAGAGCTTCCTTCCCGCAGGAACGATTGCAATTCACTCAGACAACATGTCAGTGGTCTGGTATATCAACAAACAGGGGGGAACCAGATCTTATCCTCTTTGCCGCGAAGCCATGAGAGTGTGGGAATGGGCGATCTCCACCAACCGCTTTCTGATTGCAACGCACATTCCGGGGAGGACCAACATCCTAGCGGACAAACTCAGCCGCACCCTTCTTACCCCATACGAGTGGTCTCTCAATCCTCTAGTAGCGAAGCAGATATTCGCAACATGGGGGCAACCCTGCTGCGATCTTTTTGCATCTCCATCAAACGCCAAATGCGACAATTTCTTCGCTCTAATCCCCCCACCGGGGGAATCTCCAAGAGACGCTCTGGTGCATGCTTGGCCACCCGGTCTACTCTATATGCCTATCCTCCTCTTCCAATGATGTTACAACTGTTACAGAAAGCCTCGCGATTGGGGAGCAAAATGATCCTCATTGCCCCATTCTGGCCTCGACAAATTTGGTTCCCTTACCTGTGGTCTCACCTTGTGAATCACCCTTGGATTCTAGATCCCATCCCGGATCTCATCTCCCATCCATTGGACTTAGCAACTCCAAACCTGGACAATCTGAAACTGACAGCTTGGTTGCTCCAGTTCCACTCCTAGTTAGGACTCCCGGTATCTCTTCACAAGTCAAAGCCATCCTCGTGGCAGCACATAAACCCTCCACCAGGAAGGTATATCACAGCAAATGGAAACGTTTTTCCATCTGGGCGGAGCGCCGAGAGCTAGATCCCTTTACGGCCCCTCTCACATCCATTTTAGATTTCCTAACTGAACTCTTTCAAGAAGGTGCTTGTTGTTCAACTGTCAAAGTTCAATTGGCAGCCATTTCTCATTATCATGTGGGACATGATACAGGACCCTTGATGTCAGCCAAATTGTGTAAAACCTTTCTCAAGGGTACCTTTTACTTAGACCTCCTGTAAAAAGCCGTACCCATGGGATCTTACTTTAGTTCTTCAAGCCTTGACTGCTCCACCCTTAGAACCCGCTGCTACAGTGGACCTCAAATTCTTGTCATGGAAAAACGGCATTCCTTGTAGCCATTACTTCTGAAAAGAGTGTCAGAACTTCAGGCTCTTTCCGTAAAACCTCCGTATCTGATCTTTCATCCTGATAGAGTGTACCTCAGGATCAATCCCTCCTTTCTTCCCAAGATAGCATCAGAAACCAACATAAACCAATCCATCAATTTACCGGTTTTCTTCCCTAAATATCAAAATAAGGGTGAATACAAGCTGCACTCATTAGATGTTCATAGGCAGCTTCATTTTTATACCCATAGGACGGCTGGCCATAGACAATCCGACCAGCTGTTGGTTTCCTTTGCCAAATTTAATTTGGGGAAAGCCATCTCTAAAGTATCGTTATCTCGCTGGATTTCCCAATGTATCCTGCTAGCTTATCAAGCCTCGGGTAGGCCCGCACCAGAAGGAGTTCATGCTCATTCCACTCGCTCCATTTCTACTTCTGCGGCTTTCAAGTCTAGAGTTCCCTTGGATGATATTTGTTCTGCAGCCACTTGGGCTTCATCATACCTTTATCAACCACTACAAGCTAGACCTGCTTTCTAGAGGGAGAGCATCCTTTGGCTCTGCGGTGCTTCGTAATAGCCTTCCATGATGTCCACCCAGGGTGCAGGTAGCTGGGGACTCTGTGCCACAGGCTGCAGACAAATGAACATTCCTACTTCAGATTTAGAAGTTATGTACTCCATCTGAGTAGGTAGTTCATTTGTCTGCAACCATCCCCCCCTCCTTCCCCCTGACCTTCTTGGATCTATTAGTATTTTTTTTAGATATCCTTTGTCGGATATATATGGAGAGGCAAAGTCGATCTGAGGTCATGGAGGGGTTGGCAGGGGATTATGGGTGAAGGGAGGGGCTAGGAGCTCGGATCCATTAGCTTGAAACAAGTTGCCGGCTCGGATCCGATATCGGATCCGTAACCCACAGGTTGCAGACAAATGAACTACCTACTCAGATGGAACGTTATGGTGAGTACATAACTTCTAATTTCTTTGGCATAGATGACTGTTCTGGAGAATGCTGTACTTGTTTCCTTGTCTTTAATGGTGTTTTTGACTTTGCCTTTGCTGCTGTAGTGGGCTTAATTGTAAGCTGTGAAGGTCTGAAAACACCCTCAGAAGCCAATGGCTGCTCAGCGGCTCTGGACCCATGTGAGGGCATACTTTCCGTATGCCCAATACCTTGAGTTTCCACAGGCGTCGGTGTCTCCACGTGGTTGTCGGATACGGCCTGTGGCTCTGAGGTAGCGGGTGTCAGGGGCTGCTAAAGTGCCTCACTGAGAACCGGCGAGCCGGCGACTGACCTAGAAGCGGCTTCATCGTCGGTTTTGGACCTCGGATGCCTGTCCTTTTCTTTCTCTTTTCACTTTTTATAAATTCCGGTCGTCGGTTGTTCCGACGGCATTATGTAATTAAACCTCCGTCCAAAATAATGTAAAGCAAAATCAAACAGACGTTTAATAGTGCGTTTATTGAATCTAGCACAAAACCGACAACTAGTAACGTTGTGGTCAGGGCTTAGGCAAGGAACACAGTAACAGTGAAAGTCCTTATGAGGTATTTGCTTCCCACAAGAAATACAATTATTAACTTTTACTGACATCGGTCTGGAGCAAGAAAAAGTTTCCCCAACGGGGTACTTACCTTTATTGAAGACTTCGGTTCTGAAACTCAATTTTGAAAATCTCAGGAGTCAACCGACCGGCACTTGCGAACTGCTTTTGCTTCAGGCACTGCGCGGCAAGAAAGACTGAAGAAAATGGCGTCGGTTGCAACTTTTATACCCCTGGCGCACTGACGTCAGGGAAGAGGCGACAACAACAGACACCAGACCAAGACTTTGGAACTCGGGCCGACTGCAGGTCGCCTGCCAGCAGGATAACCCAAGTATAATGACTGCAACAGTGAAACACGATGAACATCATAAATGGCCCCTGGCTTACTCTCTTCTTCTCTCAGAAAGACATGAAAATCTTGGATACTCAGCTTCCACCCTAGAACTTCTGGTGACTGGTAATGGGGGGCCCCAGAAATGAAAGCCTGTCATTGGCATAAGTGCATAAGGAGAGGTAAAAGTACTGGGCAGTGCTTGGTAATGTGCTCTCTTCACTATGGCACCATTTATGCAAACTGGAAGATTTAAGGAGGTTCCTCCTCAGAATAAATGTGTTGTGAAACACCATCAAAAGTCAGATTAAGGCAGACAGGGACCCTTGAAAAGGCCTTCGAAGATGAATGAAATGGCCGGGACAGCTGGAGAGGAAGAAAAGAAAAAACACTCAAAAAAAAATGAAAATAAAAAGACTCAGAGTGACAACTTCATCCTCCAAAGGTGGCAGGAGTGAGGCTATAAAACAAATTCAGCAGTAACTATCTGGTATTCGTCTGACTAAAAAAAAAAAACGTTTAAGATGGCGTTAGATGACATATTACTGCCTGCAGGCATGAAAAATGTCTCAGTAGCATTTTAATGGAAAACAAGAGAAGAAGCTAGCTTACAGCATTAAGGCTCTTGCGTTATTAATGTGCAGCTTCTTGTACCCAAGGTCTGATGTTTAATTCCTAACTGTGAGCTTACCTGGTCAATAAATGTATAAAAAAAATACCTAACAAAAAATGGACATGACATTTATTTATTTTTAACAGAGTAGTGCACTGATCATTGTTGACCTATTTCAAGTAGTCTGAAGTATGTTTGACCTTTACTCTGCTCTTTGATATATAACCACGAGATAGCTGCCAAAAAGATACCATTAGCGACTGCTGCAGTTTTAAAACATACACAATACTATTTTACTATTTACTTATTTATTTGATATCGTTTACTGGTAAAGTCTAACTGGGATACACTGCCTACTTTCAGCAGAGGCCTGTGGGTGGACAAAAGTTAAAAGAAAAAGATGATGTACAATTGTAATTACAAATACACAGATGATATGCAATTCATAAAACAAAAATAAAACTAACATTCTGTCCCTTGGGAGAAAATCTTGATAAACTGCAGAATCTAGACAGTACAGTTGTGTACACTTACCATAAATGTAGATGTTCGAGTGTATTCACTGTTGCAGTCATCACCTGTGGGGTTATCCTGCTGTGGTAGACCTCGGCTGGCCCCAATACCAGAGTCAATGTTTTTCTGCGTCAGCTGCAGTCACCTGTAGTCTGATGTCAGGTTGTCAGTACTATAAAGCAAGGCAGCCAATGTCACTACATCCGTTTTTCTTGCCCTAACCCATCAGAAGCACAAGGGAAAAAGAAAAGTGGCCCTGCTGGCTAAGAGCCATCCTGGGAAGCATGTATCCCCCTAGAAGAAGAAGTGAAAAGGGGGATGGACTGAGGGAAACTTAAGACTGCAACAGTAAATACACTCTAACATCTACATTTATGGTACGTGTCATCATCATCTTCTTTCGGCTGTTCCTGTTAGGGGTCGCCACAGCAGATCACCTGTTTCCATTTCCTCCTGTCCTCTGCATCTTGCTCTGTCACATCAACCACCTGCATGTCCTCTCTCACCACATCCATAAACCTTATCTTAGGCCTTCCTCTTTTCCTGTTACCTGGTAGCTTCATGCTTATCATCTTTTTCCCAACATACTCAGCATCCCTCCTCAGCACATGACCAAACCAATGTAAACGTGCCTCTCTGGCTTTGTCTCCAAACCTTTCAACCTGGGCTGACCCTCTAATATACTTATTCCTAATCCTGTCCACCCTCGTCACACCCAGTGCAAATCTTAACATCTTTAATTCTGCCACATCCAGCTCAAACTCCTGCCTTTTTGTCAATGCCACTGTCTCCAACCCATATAACATAGCTGGTCTCACTACCCTCTTGTAGACCTTCCCTTTCACTCTTACAAGTACTCGTCTGTCACAAATCACTCCTGACACACTTCTCCACCCACTCCATCCTGCCTGTACTCTCTTCTTCACCTCTCTTCCACACTCACCATTACTCTGAACTACTGACCCCAAGTATTTAAACTCATCCACTTCGCCACCTCTAGTGAATCATGAAGTACAATGGATTAGCAGGGAGGAAGTAAGGATAGCTATGAAAAGAATGAAGAATGGAAAGGCTGTTGGCCCAGATGACATACCTGTGGAAGCATGGAGGTGTTTAGGTGAAATGGCAGTGGAGTTTTTAACCAGATTGTTTAATGAAATCTTGGAAAGTGAGAGGATGCCTGAGGAATGGAGAAAAAGTGTTTTGGTACCGATTTTTAAGAATAAGGGTGATGTGCAGAGCTGTAGTAACTACAGAGGGATTAAACTGATCAGTCACAGCATGAAGTTATGGGAAAGAGTAGTGGAAGCAAGGTTAAGAAGGGACGTGATGATTAGTGATCAGCAGTATGGTTTCATGCCAGGAAAGAGCTCTACAGATGCGATGTTTGCTCTGAGACTGTTGATGGAGAAGTAGAGAGAATGTCAGAAGAAGTTGCATTGTGTTTTAGTAGACTTAAAGAAAGCATATGACAGAGTGCCTAGAGAGGAGTTGTGGTATTGTATGAGGAAGTCAGGAGTGTCAGAGAAGTATGTAAGAGTGGTACAGGATATGTACGAGGGTAGTGTGACAGCGGTGAGGTCTACGGTGGGAGTGACGGATGCATTTAAGGTGGAGGTGGGGTTACATCAAGGATCAGCTCTGAGCCCTTTCTTATTTGCAATGGTGATGGACAGGTTGACAGACGAGATCAGACAGGAGTCCCCATGGACTATGATGTTTGCAGATGACATTGTGATCTGTAGTGAGAGTAGGGAATAGGTGGAGGAGACCCTGGAGAGATGGAGATATGCTCTAGAGAGAAGAGGAATGAAGGTCAGCAGGACTAAGACAAAATATATGTGTGTGAATGAGAGGGAGGATAGAGGAATGGTGAGGATTCAAGGAGTAGAGGTGGCGAAGGTGGATTTATGGTACGTGTACACAACTGTATTATGTTCTTCGTGTTTCACTGTTGCAGTCATCACCTGTGGGAGGATTCCCAAAGCTGAGGTAAAGGGTGGAAGGACAGACAGAGTCCTAGGTATGGGTCAGGAGGCTCTGCAGAATTGTAGCGGCAAACCCTGCCCTAGACTTAGAAAAGAAAGGTAGGTGGTAATGCTTTGTAAAGGTATGGACAGAGGTCCAGGTGGTCGCTTCCAATATGTACCTGGTAGGTACTCCTCTGAGGAAGGCAATGGAAAGTACAGTTGTGTACCTACCATAAATGTAGATGTTAGAGTGTATTCACTGTTGCAGTCATTACAATTGGGTTATCCTGCTGGCAGGCTACCCGCAGTTGGCCTGAATTCCAAAGTCTTGGTCCGGAGTCGGTTGCTGTCTCCTCTTCCCTGACGTCAGTGTGCCAGGGGTATAAAAGATGCAGCTGACGCCATTTTCTTCAGTTTTTCTTGCCCCAGATGTCAGGTGCCCCTAAAATGGTAGGCTAAATTATGCCAAGCATGCATACACAAAAATCAACTTTTCCTTCATCTACAAGCAAATACACCACATAGGTTGTATAGAATAGAGAAGTACAGATAGGTCCCAGCAAAGGAAAGGGGGATAGTGGATGGGTAACCTGGACTGCAACAGTGAATACACTCTAACATCTACATTTATGGTAGGTACACAACTGTACTATGTTCATAGTGTTTCACTGTTGCAGTCATTACAAATGGGTTGAATCCCAAAGCTAAGGTAGGGAGGCTGGTGCTAAATAGGATTAGGAGAGGCTATGAGGCCCTGCAGAACTGCACTGGCAAAGCCTGCCCTGGATTTAGAGTAGAGAGGTAAGTGATAGTGCTTTGTAAAAGTGTGCACTGAACTCCAAGTTGCAGCCTCTAAGATGTCTTTGGTTGGTACTCCTCTGAGGAAGGCTGCTGAAGTGGCTGCTGCTCTGGTTGAATGTCACCTAATGCCCTTAGGCACTGATTTGCCATGCAGTCAATAGCAGAAACGAATGCAGTGGCCTACCCACTTCGAAATAGTCTGCTTTGATAAAGGCTTTCCTTGTGATCCTGCAGCATATGCCACTAGAAGTTGTTCAGTTTTTCTGAAAGCTTTGGTTCGGTCCAAGTAGAAACGTAGCTGCCTGTGAATGTCCAAAGAATGCAGAAGCCTCTAACCCTTATTCTGTGGGTTTGGATAAAAGGTAGGCAAATGAATCGTTTGGTTAAAGGCCACACTGGACACTACCTTAGGCATAAATGTAGGGTTTGTCCTCAGAGAAACCATGTCAGGATGGAAAATGATAAAAGGTTCCACAGCCATGAGTGCCTGTAACTCTTAGACTCGTCTAGCAGATGTTATTGCTAGGAGCAGAGCAGTTGTCCAGGATAAGAATTTTATATCAGCTGCAGAGGCTGGCTCAAACGGAGGCAGTGAGAGATTTTCCAAGACATAGTTGAGGTCCCATGCAGGTATTGGTGCTCTCCTTGGAGGTCTTATGTTTTTGGCCCCTCTGAGATACTGCTTTAATAATGGATGAGAAAAAATAAGTGGTTCTCAATTGTAATGAGCTGAAATGGCAGAGGCATGAATCTTAATTGATGAAAAGGAAAGGCCTTTATCCAGCATCTCAGTTAAGTATTGCAAAATCTGAGGAATATTTGGAACAATTGTGTCAATTCCTTGTGCCTGGTTCTAAGCACAGAATATCTTCCATTTTTCTGCATAAGATTTTCTGGTGCTAGGCCTCCTGGCCTCCAAAATAACATCCATCACTGCTTTAGAGAGAGGTGTGTCTTGAATGGCTACATTATCCGCCATGCTGCCAAGTTTAAGGTCCTGAGTTGGCTGTAAAGTATCTGACAGTTTTGTTGGGTCAATAAGTGAGGAATTTGAGGTAATGTCCAGGCTGGGCATTGAGACAAGCTCTTTAGGATTGGGTACCAGTGCTGGGGGGCCAGTCTGGGGCAATCAGTATCATTTTTGGCTTCTCCTGTCTGACCTTTAGGAGTACCTTGGGGAGGAGAGGCAGTGGAGGAAAGGCATATACTGTTAGGTTTTTCCAGCTGAAAGACACAGCATCCACTTTCCATGCTTGCTTGTGATAAGTTCTTGTGCAGAACCTCTGTAGTTGGCAGTTGTGAGAGGAGGCAAATAGGTCTGTCTGGGCATCCCCAGTTCCTTGTTATCATGCTGAAGACTTGTTGATCCAATTTCCACTCGTGGGGATCCATTAGGTTTCTGCTTAGTTCGTCTGCCAAAGTATTTATCTTTCCTGGCAGGAATTGTGCTTGCAGATGTACTTGGTAAGTCAATGCTGTGGCCCACAGGTTCATGGCTAGTCTGCAGAGGGGGTAGGAATGTGTGCCTTCCTGCTTGTTTATGTACTACATGACTGTAGTATTGTCCATTTTTATCAGTAGTTGTCCTGGATGAAGTAGATCCTTGAAGGCTGTCAGGGCAATTTGAACAGCTAGCATCTCTTTTTGATTGATATGTAGATGCATTTGACTTGCGGACCATGTGACCTGAATACATCTTCCTAGCATATGGGCCCCCCCAGGCATAATCTGATGCATCTGTTTTTAATGTCTGCCTGGCTGTGGGTAAGGTGAATGCCTGTCCTGTGTTGTGGTGACAGGCTTTTGCCCACCATCGAAACTCCTGTTGCAGGCAGGGAATTAGGGTAATTATTGTTTCCAGGCTGTGGCAATGTTGAGTCCAAACACTTTTTAGATACCATTGAAGTTTCCTCATATGCAGTCTTGCATATGGAATTAGCAGAATGCAGGATGCCATGAAGCCCAAACCCTGCAGAATTTTTCTTACAGATAACTGGGTCTTTGTTGCCAACATTTTGAAATAAGTAGTCAGTTGTCTTTGTTTGTCTGGCGTGAAATAAGCCATCTGGGCAGTTGTATTTAAGCTTGCACCCAAGAATATTACCTCTTGAGAGGGTACGAGTTTTGATTTATTTTCGTTTACTGTGTACCCAAGGCCTGTTAGTAATCTTTTTACAAACGCCAGATGCTGTAGTAGAATGTCCTTGTTCTCTGCTTGAATAAGGCAGTCGTCCAAGTAAGGATATATTTGTATTCCTCTTTGCAAATGCAATTACTGGTGCCAGGCATTTTGTGAAGACCCTGGGTGCAGTAGATAAGCCAAAGGACAGTGCAGAGGATTGGTAGTGCATTGAGCCAGCTATAAATCTGAGGTATCTTCTGCATGATTGTCTGACTGGGACATGCAGGTATGCCTCTTTTAGGTCTAAAGTCACATGCCAAGCCCTCTTGCCCAGCATGGGCAGAAGCTGCTGCAGAGTTAACATTTTGAATTTTGGAATATCCATAAATGTGTTTAGGATAGACAGGTCCAGTATTGGTCTCCAGGCTTTGTCCATTATGGGCACCAAGAATAGTCTTGAGTAAAATCCTAGTCCCTGCTCTTGCCATGGTACTTGCTGAATAGCCCTCATGTCCATGAGGGATGAGACTTGTTTTTGTGCCTCTGCCCATTGATTGTGTGGCAGGTCTGGCATGCCGTTTGCCCTTGGCAGGGTGTGAAAGTGGAACCAGTAGCCTTGTGAAACGATATTTAAGACCCATTTGTCCTGGGTGATTATGTGTCAATTTTGTGAAAACGGTGCTAGTTTTCCCCCCAAAGGAGCTGCCAGGAGATAAGTGCTTGGTGCTGGCAGGGGAAAGTCATTGAGACTGTTTCCTGTATGGCTGTGTTTTTTCCTCTCTGCTTTTGCAGGTAGAAGCACCCCATTGTTTAGGCCTGTATGATCCTTGGGGCTGTGATCTGCCTCTGGGGCGTCTGTATCTGCCTCTTTGTGGCCTGTCTGACACTGGAAAGGACCAATTCTTTGCAGGCAAGTTCCTGCTAAATCTGGGAGGCTGTACCTGTAAGAAATCCTTGACTGTTTGCATAGATTTAGCTTTGTCCTCCATTTTCTTCAACACCTCTTCTGCTTTAACACCAAACAAGGTATCATGCTGTAATGGAGCATCTAATAATTTTGCTTTAACATGATCAGGCAGATTCTGTTCCTTTAACCAAGCATGCCTCCTAATGACAGAACCCGTAACAGCGGCCCTGCAGGAGGCCTCTAGAGAATCAAAACCACATTGCAAAGTATGCTTTCCCACTTGTTCAGCTGCATGCAATAAATCCTGCATTTTTTTGTTTTCTGCACATCCTGAGGTTGTCAACATTTTCTGTTTAAGCAGTGACATAAGATATTGCTGATATTTAAGCATATGAAACTGACAATTTAAAGCCCTTACAAGCCAAGGTAGCAGAAGTGTAAATCTTTTCCCCCCATCTGTCCAGGGACCTTGAATCCCTATCAGAATGGATAGGGTTTTTTTGCTGTGGAAGCCTTGACCCCTTTGGGACCCTGTGAGATAGTTTCTGGGTCAGCAGCAGGGTTTTTATAAAGAAATTTATGTGAATCAAGAACCCTGTAGTATCTGTCTGGCTTAACAGGAGCTGGTGGTAGAGAGTCATGAGACAGACCGGACTCTGAAAATACATAGTCTACAATGTCTAAAACAGGAGGAATAGCATGGGGCCTGTGCTGAGGCAATAAAAGGAAGTCTCTGAGCCTTTTCTTGGACTCTGAGTAGTCTTGGCTCTCCCAGTGGAAGTGCTCCCTCATAGTATGCAGAGTCTCCCCAAAAGAATAATCCTCAGGAGGAGAGGCTGAAGGGATAGATTCTTCAGCATCAGAATCCTCATAGGGAGGAAGAGAATATTCCTGTTCAGAAGAAGAATCAGAGGAAATGGAAACCTGATCAAAAGATTCATATTCTGTCTCTTGCCTAGGCCTCTTATCAGGTGGGGGATGGGAACCCATGATCAAAGTAATTAGGTCTTCGGCCATCTTAAACATCTGTTTTTTAGGCATGGAGGCCTGTCCAGGAGAATGTTGTACTTGTTTCTTTGTCTTTAGAGGTGCTTTAGTCTTTGCCTTTGTAGCTGAAGTTGTTTTAACATATAACTGTGTAGGCCTGAAAACACCCTCAGAAGCCGATGCCTGCTCAGCGGCTCCGGACCCATCTGAGGGAATAGTTTCCGAGTGTCCAATACCTTGAGTTTCCAGTGGCCTAGTTGGCTCCACGTGGGAGTCAGAAGCGGCCTATGGTTCTGAAGTAGCAGGCGTCAGGGGCTGCAAAAGTGCCTGAGAACCGGCGAAAGGCCTAGCAGAAGCCTCGTCGCTGGTTTTGGACCTCGGATGCCTGTCCTTTTCTTTGTCTCTGCGTTTTTTATAAACTCCGGTAGTCGGCTGTTCCGACAGCATTATATAATTAAATCTTCTGCCAAAGTAATGAAATGCAAAATCGTACCAACGCTTAATGGTGCGTTTGTTAAATCTAGCACAAAACCAACAACTAGCAACGTCATGGTCAGGGCCTACGCAAGGAATACAGTAAGAATGAAAATCCTTATGATGTATTTGCTTCCCACAAGAAATACAATTATTAACTTTTTCTGACATCGG
Source organism: Protopterus annectens (assembly GCF_019279795.1). Classification (NCBI taxonomy): domain Eukaryota; kingdom Metazoa; phylum Chordata; order Ceratodontiformes; family Protopteridae; genus Protopterus; species Protopterus annectens. The sequence continues at coordinate 1,801,561,356 of NC_056728.1, forward strand.
TCTGGAGCAAGAAAAAAGTTTCCCCAATGGGGTACTTCGCTTTAATGAAGACTTCGGATCTGAAATTCGAACTTGAAAATCTCAGGAGTCGGCCGACCGGCACTTGCGAACTGCTTTTGCTTCGGGCACCATTCGGCAAGAAAGACTGAAGAAAATGGCATCGGCTGCATCTTTTATACCCATAGTGCACTGAGGTCAGGGAAGAGGTGACAGCAACTGACGCCGGACCAGGACTTTGGAATTCAGGCTGACTGCGGGTAGCCTGCCAGCAGGATAACCCAATTGTAATGACTGCAACAGTGAAACACGATGAACATGTGGAGGTTGCCCTACTGGAGTGGGTACGGACTGACCTAGGGATGGGTTTCCCATGTAGTCTGTAGCAAAAATGGATACAGTGAGAAATCCATTTGAAAATGGTTTGTTTGGAGATGGGCTTGCCCTCTGCCCCTGGGATAAAGCTTACATGAAGCTGGTCAGTTTTTCTGAATGGCTTAGTGCGGTCCAGATAGTATACCAGTTGTCTGTGCACGTCTAGTGAGTGTAAAATTCTTTCCCCCTTGTTTTGAGGGTTGGGAAAGAAGGTATGGCCTGGTTAAGGGTCACATCAGATACCACTTTGGGCATATGGGAGGGATTAGTTATCAGGGAAACTCTGTCTGCATGGAAAATTATGAAGGGCTCGACAGCCATGAGAGCTTGAAGTTTTGAGACCCCTCTGGCTGAGATCATAGCTAGCAGGAAGTCTTCCAGGGGAGGTACTTCAATTCCATTGAAGCGGCAGGTTCGAAAGGAGGTAAGGTTAGCTTCTCTAACACATAATTCAGGTCACAGAGTGGAGTAGGAGGTGGTCTGGGAGGCCTGATATTAGAAGCCCCTCTGAGGAATTGCTTAATCAAAGGATGAGAGAAGAGAGGTGGGTCTGAATCATAATGGGCAGAGATGGCAGAGGCATGGATTTTAATAAAGAAGAAGTAGAGCAACTCTGCTAGGTAATCCAGGATGAGAGGGATAGACTGTTGGGAAGTACTGACCCCTTTTGATAGTTTCCAGGAGCAGAATCTTTTCCATTTTTCTGTATAAGATTTTCTTGTGCTGGGCCTTCTGGCCTCTGTGATGATGTCCAGGACCAGTTTGCTTAACAGTGACTTCTTGATAGCTTTTAGTGTATGAGCCATGCTGAAAGTTTGAGAGTCTGTAGGTCTGTGTGCAGTACCTTCCCCCTCCCCAGGGGCAAGAGGTCTGACCTTGGGGGAAGCAGCTTGGAGGGCTAAGGTCAGACTGCATAGTAAGGGGTACCAATGTTGTCTGGGCCAATCTGGAGCAATGAGGATGGCCTTTGGTCTCCGTTAGAAAAATATGTATTAAAGTGTGTATGCTTAATGCCAATTAATAATCAAATGATTTAATACACTTTTCATTCTATTTTTCATGCACTGTGTTATATATAAATTGAGTTTCATATGAGACTGAAAAAGATGCTTTTTGAAAACTGCAGTATGCTTTCTAAAACTTGCAAGTTGCCCTCTGACCTAGTAACTGCTAGCACAGCAATATTCATGTTTATGCCTTTTGGAAATGTACTTGAGAAGCAGGTGCTTATCTGCTAGGTCAGGAACGAATGAATGAACAATACTATATTCTGTAAATGTAATGATTTTAGACAATCAGCTCTGTTCGAGGCATGAGAACATGTGCAGCTGCAGTAACTTAGAGATAAAGTAGAGAAATGAACGGCTAGCATTGTGCTTGAATTAGCCATAGTACCTTGAATGGTAACATAACATGTATCTAACAGAGTAATTAAGGCCATGTTGTTTTCCTCAGGAAGTTTCACATGAAAATTGATAAATCAGCAGAAATTCATGGGAATGATGGTCAACAGATGATGATGAGAAAGGTGGTAATCTGTTACATCAGCTTGGTAGGCCATGACAAGTTAGAGAATGTATAAAAATGAAAGTATTTCCTGTTTCTGGTTAGACAAACTCTATTAGCACGTTTTTGTCTCCTTGCTGCAAGATTAAAGTGCCTTAACCTGAACCTACCATGTTTTGATCATTTTTAAAGTATATTTTTCCTTTGACAGTTTGGTCCTTCGGACCGGAAAGTATCTCTCGCTCTAGGCCTAGGTCAGAATTGGGCCTGGTGGCATGCATCCGTATGGAGAAGAGGCCAAATCGGCTCTTCTGTTTTGAAAGACCTCCGACTGAATTGTCGTTCGAAAGAGGCCAGCCACTGTTTCTGATCTGGGATTGGAGGACGAGTCAACGATCCGGTGGATCAACTCACGGAGGGTCAGGTAAGGAGGAATTACCTTATTTCTGTTTTAAGATCAGGGACTAATTACAGAACTGTTTTTTGTCAGGAAGATTTGCATGTGCAGATCAGGGACAGAAAAAGGGGTTACTGTTTTTGTCACAGATCAGGGAAACAGGATAGGTAGGCAGTTATTCTAGATAAACTGTGAAAAGGTATAGAGCTGTGGTATCACGTGATAAAAAGGGTTATGTAACAATTTACAGCTTAGCTAAGGCAACAATGGGAAATCAGTGTACGAAAAGCTCCCGAGACCCGCCCCCAACTGAAGACGCGAAGTATATGCAATTACAGCGTGCCGACAATGTTAAGTATTATACAAAATGGGTTGATAATTATAAATTCAATGGTAATTTAGATAAACTCGCACTTATTAAACTTGTCAGGCAACTAAAAACAGACGCAAAAGGTCAATTAAAAAAGCAACGACAATTAGGAGTCCCTCAGGCGCATAGGTGGCTTGAGGAAGCAAATCACAGGGAACAGAAAATAAAGAATTCAAAACGATGTTCTTAGACAAAGAAGACAATAACTTGGTAATAGCAATGGCCCCTCCGCTTCCCTTACCAGAATATGAAGCGAGTGGACAAGCTGATCCACCTCCGCTATATCCAGCTGTTTCTACAGCATCAAAACCGTTTGTCAGGGATCCTATCGAGACAAGGTCTCCAACACGCGACTTGAGGAGGGAGATCGAATTATGCGAAATAAATAGAAAATCACAGGCTATGAGTGAAGAAGAGATATGTCCACTCATAGAAGTACCAAATTCTCAGGCAGGACAGGATCAGACTCTTTTAGTTTATAGACCATGGACACCGGAGGATATCCGGAAAGCCACAGAAGGAATTCCCCATCCGAAAGTGAATTTTCGAAAATTTTTAGAAGACCTACAGGGTATGAGATTAAGTTACCATTTGAATGGAGAAGTGGAAAAAGTAGTTAGACAAATTGTAGGTCCAGATTGGCACACGATTAGTGGCGACTGGAATCCTCGTGACGCACAGCTTAGACCACTCCTACATACTAATGCAGAATTGGATGGCAGAGTGAAAGGTCTGACAGACCGAATCTCTGAAAAATGGAAGCCTAGGGCGGATTGGACTTGCATTAATCAGTGCATTCAACAGGAAGGTGAAACAGTTGATAGATATTATGCTAGACTGTTAGAATGTTTTAATAACCACTGTGGAATGCAGATACCAGAAAACCAGACACAAGACTCCTCATATGAACAACAGCTAAAGAATGCATTCTTGGGTAGTATAACTCCCATTAGCAGCTTTATTACAAAGCACATGGTAGATCATACAAGTAGACTGCAGCCATTACTTGAATATGCTAGACATGCAGAGAGACATTTTAATAGTAAAAAGAAAAAGAAAACTCAAATATTTTCGGCAGAAGATGGGTCAGAAGTATTTGTAGTACAAACTGGGAGAAAGGGTAAGAAAAATACCCAGGGAAATAAACAATCTGACAAGCGATCAGAAGATTTTGAAGAAAGAAAAAAGGTGAATGTTTTAAATGCGGGAAAAAAGGACATTTAGCAAGGGATTGCAGGCTAAATAAGAAAGTGACTACAGAAAATAAGGAAGATGAGGAATGACTATATGATAGTCAGGAATCACTAAATGACAATAAACAGGAAAGAACAAGTGCAAATGTGATAGCAAGGGTAGAGAATGTGACAGAAGGGGTAGAGGATGTACATGAATTTGTAGACATTGAAGAAAATGAAATTTTGGACTTGGCCTTATTGAGCCTAGAGCTTTACTTAGCAGATACAAAACCGGAAGTGACGCTTCTGGTAGAGGGGAGGGAAGTCAAATTTTTGTGCGACTCAGGGGCTTCGCGGACCCTGATACACCCTTCCAAATTACCGGAAGATTCAGAATGACCGGCTTATATACTAGTGAAAGCAGCTAATGGACAGCTGTATCGGGAGCCACTCTCCCATGACATAGCAATAACAGACCCCGTTTCAGGGATGACCCAGAGAAGTAAAATTGTAGTTTCTGCAAAATGCCCAGTAAACCTTTTGGGTAGAGACTTAATGCAGATATTTGGCATAGCCGTAGTTCCAACCATGTAGGGTATGGAAGCACAGCGACAAATGGATACTTTTGTAGTGCGACCTGAGGGTGAGACATATTATTGGTACAGCCAGGACTTGGTTACGACTGGTCCAGGGGCAGTAACCGAAGAACTGATGAACGTAGTCATCAGTAAGTCCCCCTCCCTCGACATTGCCAAACAGCATTTGTTGCATTGTACTCTATATTACTGTAATAAACCAGGACCTGATAAAGATTATGAGCAGGAATTGTTTCAGAACCACGCGAACAGACTAGTGTTACGAAATTTGTACTGGGACACAGAAGGAAACAGTGTAGTAAGCTGTTCATTGCCCCAGGAATTTTTAGCACTTTACAAATCTAATCGATTGCCACATGTTAGCTTAACTAAAAATAGAGATTTGAAATGGGCAGACTTAGGTGAAAAAGTCACAAGGTGGGAAAAGCAGACAGAATTAGAACTCTCCGAACACGGAGTACAGAAACAGAAATTGAATTGGATAACATAGACACACCCAGCTGTGCACTCACAGGCTAGTGAGAATAGCTGAGTATTACTCTTACTGGAAGAAGAGGAAAAAACCTTGCGAGACATACCAGATATTCTCTGGTCAGCAGGGAAATCAGATGTAGGACTTATACGAACAGCAGGACCAGTTACCATAACTCCAAAGTCAGCATTTAGACCCCAGAAAAGACAGTATCCCTTGAGAAAGGATGCAGAGATAGGAATCAAACCTATAATAGCAGCCTTACTTAAGGAAGGAGTCTTAATAGAATCTCCTGATTCCCCATGTAATACACCCTTATTTCCTGTCAGGAAAGCAAACGGGGAATGGCGTATGGTCCAAGATTTACAAGCTGTAAATAATGCAGTTATACCAGGGCACCGACGGTGCCAGACCCACACACCTTACTGAATGATTTAAAGCCTCAGCAAAAATATTTTTCTGTGGTAGATATTAGTAATGCATTTTTCTCGATACCGATACACCCTGACAGCCAATATTGGTTTGCATTTACATTTCAGAGAAAGCGGTATACATATACAAGATCACCACAGGGATATTGTGAAAGTCCAACAATATTTGCACAAGAAATGGCAAGCAACCTGGTGGGATTTATCCCACCGAGAGGTAGTCAGATTTTACTTTATGTAGACGACATTCTGCTGGCAGCCCCCACCCAGCAAGAATGCAAAGAGGACACCATAGCATTATTACAGTTTTTAGCTACTCAAGGACACAAAGTAAACGAGAATAAACTACAACTTTGGAGAAAACAAGTTAAGTACTTGGGATATGTAATATCCAAAGAAGGTAGAATATTAGACAAAGATAGAAAAACAGCAATATTACATGCACCTAGACCAACTACCAAGAAGGAAATGATGTCCTTCCTTGGAACTACTAATTTTTGTCGAAGCTGGATACCAAATTATGCTTTGGAATCTGCTCCACTGGCCAATTTAATATTCAAAAAGCTGATGGCAGCACAGGATTTATTACAATGGACACCAGAAGCAGAAGCAGCTTTCTGCAAACTGAAATAACTGATAGCATCATCCTTAGTTTTAGGATTACCAAACTATCATAAGCAATTTTTTCAAACTGTAGACTGTAAGCAGGGTTATATGACATCAGTATTGACACAGCAGCATGGGGACAAGCAACGCCCCATAGCTTACTATTCATCACAGTTAGACCCAGTGGCGCGGCCCCTGCCCCACTGTACAAGCAGTAGTTGCAGCTGCAATGGCAGTGCAGGCTTCGGCCTCAGTAGTGTTATTCCACTCTCTCACATTGAGAGTGCCTCATGCAGTCGCAATTATTTTACTGCAAGAAAAAATAGCATATCTTTCTCCTGCTAGACATCTTTCCTGTATGACTATACTGTTGAGCCAACCTCATATGACAATTGAACGATGCACAACTTTGAATCCGTCAACCTTGCTCCCAACCCCTGCAGATGGCAAACCGCACTGCTGCCTGCAGGAGATTGAGCAAAAGACGTTACCTAGACAAGACCTTACAGATGTTCCCTTGGATGATGCCGAGGTGACATACTATGTGGACAGCTCGTGCAGGAGGGGGTCCTACAGGACAGATCCTAGTGGGGTATGCAGTCGTTTCTGATACTGAAACTTTAGAAGCAAAATCTTTACCACACAATTTATCTGCACAAGCGGCAGAGTTGATTGCCTTGACAAGGGCATGTACCTTAGCAAAAGGTAAGAAAGTGAACATATATACTGACAATCAGTATGCTTTTTCTACTGTACATGTTTTTGAGCAGCAGTGGAAAACAGAGGAATGATAACATCTACTGGTAAACCAATTAATCATGCGCAACTTATTTTAGATCTATTAGACTCTATTCAGTTACCTCAAAAAGTAGCTATTTGCAAATGCGTAGGTCATACCAAGCAAGAGGATAGGATTTCTAAAGGTAATGCGCGGGCTGATACAGCTGCGAAGCAAGCAGCTTCAGCCTCAGAAGCTTTTCTTTTGAGTGAGGAATTACAACCCTCGGAGACCTTAGATTTAGAAATGTTAAAAACAATGCAGACACTTACTACAAATGTAGAAAAACAGAAGTGGATAAAACGAGGAGCAATTCTTGAAAAGGGACTGTACATCTCCAAGGAGAAGAAACCAATTTTGCCATCTAACTTGTTTAGATATGCAGCTTTGTTGAGCCATGGGCAGAGCCATGTCTCAACAGGGGGGATGGTACAGTTAGTGAATCGAGTGTTTACAGCCTATGGATTTACAAATTACACAAAAAAATTCTGTGCAGCATGCCATGTTTGTAACAAGCATCATGCACAAGGGGCATTGAAGCCTAAGCAAGGGAGTTTCCCTACACCACCGTATCCGTTTCATACTATTTGTATGGATTTCATAGAACTGAATAAATGCGAGAATAAAAAGTATTGCCTTATCATTATAGATATGTTTTCCAAATGGGTGGAAGCTTTTCCAACTAAAAATCCAGATGCAGCTACTGTTGCAAAGGTCCTTGTTAAAGAAATTATACCCAGATTTGGCATACCGGAAAAGATTTATAGTGATAACGGTACACATTTCGTGAACCAAACAGTACAGTAACTTAGTCGTTATTTTGGAATATCGTTAAAAAAATCACTGCGCTTACCACCCCCAATCTGCAGGGTTAGTAGAGAGGCATAATGGGGTGTTGAAGAACAAGCTTAGGAAGTTGATAACCGAGACACAGAAGAACTGGGTGCACTGTTTGCATTTAGCACTGTTGAGCATGAGAACTGTTCCAAATGCAAAGGGGTTAACTCCTTTTGAAACTTTGTTTGGGAGGGCATATTATACACCTCAGTGGAAACCTCTCATGTCTACAGAGCAAGAGGCTGACAGTTCACTTGCAGGGTATACGAGGCGATTTTTGAATAACAAACTTTTGCAGTTAAATTCTGTTTCAGATAAAGAACAACTGAAATCGGAAGCACCAGTAGCCCCAGGCACCTGGGTCTGGGTGAAGATTGTGAAGCGAAAGAACTGGAGTTCTCCGAAGTGGGAAGGACCGTACCAGGTACTACTGTCAACACCCACTGCAGTCAAGATCGCGGAGCGAGCTTCCTGGATTCATTTGACGCACTGTAAACTGGTTAAGAACTTTGAATTGGATAAAAACTTTGTTACTGTTGTACAACGAGAACATAATGGCCAGGTACAGAGTGAATAGAGACATTGAGCAACCTCAGAAAACTTGTATGATCGTTTTAATAGCTATGCTAATCACACTGTTCTTTTTGTTGTGGCCACTCCTTTTTCCTACCACAAAAGTTGAACTGATTAGACGTAATGAACCAAACATAGACTGGCATCCGAACTTCAACACTTATCAGGCAATTACATGTGTGTATGCTGAGACTTTTAATGTTTCGAACTGCTGGGTCTGTACGGCCATACCAACAGCATACGGGGGTTTATTGATGGCTGCTACCCCCTAGGAGTCAATGAGGCCTGGGAAAATCTGGTTTTTGACACAGTTGCTATTAAAGCACATAAGGTAGCACTGTATTTGCCTGTAACACAAAAAGGAATTGTATGCTTTTACAAAAATGACACCATCCAAGTGGGATGGAGTAAGTGTAATGTCACAGTACAGTGTAAATGTTATAGAAAACCAAACGATTTAAGTGGATCTTGCAGTACAGATTATGACTCATTTTTGAAATCTATGCATAAGACTCTTGATCAGGTACAACGTAATCCTGTACTTTTTAAACAGTTATCTGTAATAGACAGGAAAATGTTTCATGCAGGGCAGTCATTTCGTAACAAAGTAACAACTAAAGTAGAGGACTGTTATTTCGTGTGTGGTAAAAAAGCATATAAATGGTTACCTGTGAATTGGTCTGGCAGTTGTTTTTTGGGGTACCTGGTACCGGCCATCACACACACTGCAGTTTTGCCTCAGGGAAACATTCGAAATACCAGAGATGTGACCAAAAAGACGGTCAAGAAACCTGAGAATCCAGTGGGACAGATCGAAGCGGGCTGGAAAGACCATCGTAATGTGGGAACCAAACTTGCGCACATGGACTTGAGTGATGCTGTCATATCCTGGACAGGTATATTACCTGCATATGGTGCAGTTAAATCGATATGGGAGCTGCGAAAACTGTAAAAACTTCTCGAAGTAATGAGTAATGCGACTTTTTCTGCTCTTGAACTGATAACTGATGAACTGAATGCCATGAGAACTGTAGTACTCCAAAACCGAATGGCTCTTGACTTCACCCTAGCGGCGAGGGGTGGGACGTGCCCTTTAATCAAAGAAGAATGCTGTGCATTTATTCCTGATCATCAGCATGAGATTAACGATCATCTCGAGGTGATTCAGCAAGTGTCGGCCATGACCAAACCTTCTGACAGACTTTTTCCAGAATGTATTTGGGGGGTGGGGTTCCATCCTAATGAACATATTGATTGCCATTGGGGTAGGATTACTCCTAATAGGAGTTTGTGTTTGTTGTGGAATCCCCTGCATGAAGAAATTAATCAAAGAATTCATAGCTATATCAGTATCTGAGACTATGTATCAAATTACTGAATTTGAAGAGCTGTTAGAATGTGAAACACTTTCATAAAAGTTTAAACTGAATGACTTTCTTAACTGCAAATCCTGAATGGAAGAGGTTAGGAAAAGAAGCAAGCTGTTTATTCTTTTTGAAAATAGAATTAAAAAGTATTAACAGGAGGGAAATGTTAGAAAAATATGTATTAATGTGTGTATGCTTAATGCCAATTAATAATCAAATGATTTAATACGCTTTTCATTTTATTTTTCATGCACTGTGTTATATATAAATTGAGTTTCATATGAGACTGAAAAAGATGCTTTTTGAAAACTGCAGTATGCTTTCTGAAACTTGCAAGTTGCCCTCTGACCTAGTAACTGCTAGCACAGCAATATTCATGTTTATGCCTTTTGGAAATGTACTTGAGAAGCAGGTGCTTATCTGCTAGGTCAGGAACGAATGAATGAACAATACTATATTCTGTAAATGTAATGATTTTAGACAATCAGCTCTGTTCGAAGCATGAAAACATATGCAGCTGCAGTAACTTAGATTAGAGAAATGAACTGCTAGCATTGTGCTTAAATTAGCCATAGTACCTTGAATGGTAACATAACATGCATCTAACTGAGAGTAATCAAGGCTATGTTGTTTTCCTCAGGAAGTTTCACATAAAATTGATAAATCAGCAGAAATTCATGGGAATGATGGTCAACAGATGAGGATGAGAAAGGTGGTAATCTGTTACGTCAGCTTGGTAGGCCATGACAAGTTAGAGAATGTATAAAAATTAAAGTATTTCCTGTTTCTGGTTAGACAAACTCTGTATTAGCACGTTTTTGTCTCCTTGCTGCAAGATTAAAGTGCCGTAACCTGAACCTACCGTGTTTTGATCATTTTTAAAGTATATTTTACCTCTGACAGTCTCTCCCTCTCTTATTTTGATTAGAACCTTGGAAAGAAGGGGCAGAGGAGGACATGCGTACACAAAGAGGGAGCTCCAGGAGAAGGTCAAGGCATCCACCTTCCATGCTACGAGGTGATACTCCCTGGTACAAAACTTGCACAGCTGGTGGTTGAGGTGCGAGGTAAAGAGGTCCACCCATCCTGGGTGATACGAAGAAAGATTTCTCTGTGGAGATGCCATTCGTGGGGGTCCAGTAAGTTTCTGCTTAAGTGGTCTGCCAGTGTGTTGTTCATCCCTGGTAAGTACTGGGCAATTAGGTGTAGCCCCATGGAGGTGGCTATAAGCCACAGACTCATGGCTAACCCGCACAGAGGGTAAGATTGGGTGCCCCCCTTCTTGTTGATGTACCACATTACTGTGGTGGTGTCTGTTTTTATACGGAGGATCCCTGGCCTGAGATGGGCTTGGAAGGAAGTCAGGGCGTTTTGTACTGCCATCATTTCTGACTGATGTGCAAGTGAAGTTGCTGGGCATTCAAAAGGCCTTGGGTACACCTGCCTGCTAGGTGAGCACCCCAAGCTATGTCTGAGGCGTCGGTGGTGATTGTCTGGCTGGAAGGGCGGAGGATGAAGGGAAGACCCTTGCTCTTGGCGCAGGCCTCTGCCCACCAGAGAAACTTGGCCCTTATACATGGCATCAGAGGGAGAGAGGTCTCAAGAGACAGAGTGCTGGCACCAAAGGTTCTTTGCATACCACTTGAAGTCTTCTCATGTGAAGCCTGGCCAGAGGAATTAGAAGGCTGTAAAATGCCATTTATCCCAGGGATTGCAGGAAAGTACAGCTGGGTACACTTACCATAAATGTAGATGTTCAAGTGTATTCACTGTTGCAGTCATCACATTTGGGTTATCCCTGCCAGGGTAGCACTCGGCCGGCCCGAATACCAGAGACTTAGTATTTCTGCATTGGTTGCTGTCGCTTGAGGACTGACGTCAGGTCGACAGTGGTATAAAGTAAGGCAGCCGACATCATTACATCAGTTTTTCTTGCCCTAACCTGTCTTGAGTCCCCAAAGTAGGAGGCCAGGTTCTGGTGGAAGAACCCCACTAGTGGAAAATAAATTTCAATATGCCCCTTGTAAGGAAAGGAGAACAAAAAGAATGGTAACAAAAGAAGAAAGAGAAAAAAGGGCAGTGAATACACTTGAACATCTACGTTTATGGTAAGTGTACACAACTGTGCTGTGTTCTTCGTGTTTCACTGCTGCAGTCATCACATTTCAGTAGATTCCCAAAGCTTAGGAAATGGGTGGCAGCAGTCATCACATTTCAGTAGATTCCCAAAGCTTAGGAAATGGGTGGCAGCAGTCAAGAAAGCTAGGGGCTGGCTAGGATGCCCTGCAAGACTGCAGAGACAAACCCTGCACTGGATTTGGAGAAGAGAGGCAGGTGGTAATGCTTGGTAAAAGTGTGAACAGATGTCCATCCGGCAGCCTCCAGGATGTCACTGGTGGGGACTCCTCTGAGGAAAGCTGCAGAGGTGGAGGATGCTCTGGTGGAGTGTGCCTTGACCTCCTTGGGGGAAGGCATACCATGCTATTTGTAGCAAAAATGGATACAGTGTTCTATCCATTTGGAAATGGTTTGCTTGGAGATGGCTTTGCCTTCTGCCCCTGTAGCAAAGCTAACCAGCACTTGATCAGACTTTTTGAAGGATTTAGTCCTGGCCAGATAGTACCCGAGCTGTCTGTGCACATCTAGAGAGTGAAGAATCCTTCCCCCCTTGTTCAGGGGATTAGGAAAGAAGGTGGACAAATGAATGGATTGGTTGAGAGCCACACTGGACACCACCTTGGGCTGAAGGATGGGTTAGGTCTAAGGGATACCCAGTCTGCAAGGAAGATGATGAAGGGTTCCGCAGTCATGACTGCTTGCAGCTCAGAGACTCTTAAGGCTGAAGTGATGGCCATAAGGAATGCTGTCTTCCAGGAGAGAAAATGTAGCTCTGCAGAAGAAGCCAGTTCGAAAGAAGGTAGGGTGAGCTTTTCTCAAACAAAGTTAAGGTCCCAAGCAGGTGTTGGTGCCCTTCTGGGGGGCCTCAAGTTACTAGCCCCTCTGAGGAACTGTTTGATCAAAGGGTGTGAGAAAAGGGGCTGCTCAGTGGGAAAATGAGCAGAAATAGCAGAGGCATGATTTTTTGTAGAGGAGAAAGAGAGATACCACTGTGTAGTAGGTCAGCTAAGTAATCCAGGAGGAGAGGGATGGAAGGTGGTGCCGTATTGGGCCCCTTAGCCTGGATCCAAGTGCAGAACCTTTTCCATTTATCTGCATAAGACTTTCTGGTGCTAGGGCATCTGGCCTCATGTATAACATCCAGAACCTGTTTACTGAGGATGGCAGATTGGTTCGGGGTTTACAGAATAAGCCAAGCTGCCAAATTGAGTGTCTGTAATTGTGGATGCATGAAATCCCCTTCCCTCTGGGTTAAGAGGTTTGGAATCTGAGGAAGATGCCATGGAGGCAGCGAGGACAGGCTGCGCAGCAAGGGGTACCAGTGTTATCGGGGCCAGTCTGGAGCTATAAGAATGGTCCTTGGTTTTTCCTCCCTTATTTTGGGCAGTGCTCTGGAGAGGAGAGGTAGGGGAGGAAAGGCATTGACAGAGAGGCTGACCCAGGGGAAGGACAAGGCATCCACATTCCAAGCCATGCAGTGATGCTCCCTGGTGCAGAATTTGCTGAACTGATGGTTGGTGTGGGAGGCAAAGAAGTCGACCTTCGGGGTTCCCCATTTCTGAGTTATTAGGGTGAAGGTACTTCTATTGAGCTGCCACTCGTGTGGGTCCATAGGTTCATAAGTAGGTACTAGGCTATCGGCCCAAGGGCCTAAGTAAGCCTAGCCAACAAGGTTTATTGGCTTTTGCCACCCAAGAAGGTTATTTTCCTGTGCCCCTGTCGAGCAGAGCCACAGAAGTGATCCCTGTGGTGAATTTCCTATTTCCCATCCACTCATCAAGATTTGCCAGAAATCTCATAGTTGGTACAGGTTGAGACATTTCATTTTTTTCTACTCAAGGAATTTGTTTTGACATGTTAGGAAATTAATTTTGTTGTTTTTCTAGCACCAGCATGTTTATTTCAATATGTTGGGAGTTGACAAGTTTTGCCGGGTCCCTATTAAACTGCTGAACATTTCAAAGTTCGAATGTCATATGGTCGACACCAAATGATCGAACTTTGAAAAGTTCAAAGGTGAAAGGCAATGGTTCCATATGCTCAGAATGGGAAAATTTCCCTTTTCTGCACTGAAGTGTGGTCTTGGAGTTGGTATATTTAAATTGGGAGGGATTCTGCTCAGAGCATTAAGGGAAGTTTTTTTTTTTTTTACTTTTTTATTATATATTCATGGTTTCAGGTTTCGTTCATATGTTGTCGAACATATGAGGTTCAAAATTTTGAAGCTCTGAATATATAATATAGACCCATTTTGCCTAGATGTAAAGCCATGGATCAGTTTTTGGGAAATAAGAACAAATTAAGAAAACAAAAGTAATTAAAAAATAAGCACATTACTGCATATAATTTAGACGGCTGGGAAGTTATCTGAAATGTTTCTGTCAGCTGCAAACACAAGTTTTCACTTTCCAAAATGAAAGATATGCAATAGCAAAAATCAAAGGTGGACAAAGAAGGTTTCTGCTCAACTGGTCTGCCAGGGACTTAAGAGAACCTGGTAGATATTGTGCTAACAGGTGTAGTTGCATGGAAGAGGTTATGAGCCAAAGGGTCATGGCCAGCCTGCATAGAGGGTAGGAGCGAGTCCCTCCCTGCTTGTTAATGTACCACATCACAGTGGTGTTGTCTGTTTTGATCAGGAGAACCCCTGGAGAGAGAAGGGGCTTGAAAGCTATCAAGGCATGCTGCACAGCCATCAACTCTTTTTGACTGATGTGAAGGGGGATTTGCTGTGGGCTCCATTGGCCCTGTATGCACCTGCCGTCCAGGTGTGCACCCCAAGCGTAGTCTGATGCATCTGAGGTGAGGGTCTAGGTGGCGGGGTGCAGGGAGAAGGGAAGCCCCTTGTTGTGTGAGCATACTGTTGCCCACCAAAGAAATTCCTTTCTGAGGCAAGGAATTATAGGTAGAAGAGTTTCCAGATCTTGAGAGTGTTTTCACCAAAGGCTCTTTAGGTACCAATGAAGTTTCCTCATATGCAGTCTGGCATATGGAATGACGATTATGCAAGATGCCATGAACCCCAGAGCTTGTAGGATTTTCCTTGCAGAAAGCTGGGCCTGGTGGCCAGTTGAGAGAAGTAGGCTGTTAGGAAAATTTGTTTCTCCAGTGTAAGGTATGCCATCTGGGATGCTGTGTCCAGACTTGCTCCCAGGAAGATTATCCTTTGGGTGGGCACCTTTTTTGATTTCTTTTCATTGATTATGTACTCTAGGGGAGCAGTAGATACGCCAAAGGGAAGCGCAGAGACTGAAAGATATTTCCTGCATGATTCCCTGATAGGAATGTGGAGGTGGGCCTCTTTTAGATCCAGGGTGGCTAGCCAGGCACCCTTGGAGAGCATGGGCAGCAGCTGCTGGAGGGTGAGGATTTTCAATTTTGGGATTACCAGGAAGGTGTTTAGAATGGATAGATTGAGGATGGGGCACCAGAAAAAGTTTGGAGTAGAAGCCTTGGCCTATCTATTCTACAGGAATGTGCTCTACTGCCCTCAAAGAGAGCAGAGAATGGATTTGCATTTCAGCCTCTGCCCACTGATTTGGAGGTAGATCTGGGAACCCTTTGGGAGTTGGAAGGGTGTAGAAGGAGAATTTGTATCCCTGAGACACGATGTTCAGAACCCATTTGTCCTTGGTAATGGTGGCCCAGGTGCTTGAGTGAAAGGAGAGTATTCCTCCTAGGGGTAAGTGAAGGTGGGCAGAGGGGAGGTCAGGAGGAGGGGAGTCATTTGAGTTCTTACCATAAGGGAGTGGCTTAAAACTCCCTGGTTTTGAAGTGGAGGTTGTCTGGGGGGGGGGGTCTGTTTCCATGGGGCCTAGGTTAGGCCTGTTTACTCGGAGTACGAAAGGACCAGTGCTTGGAGGGACAATGCCTGCTGAACCTAGGGGCTGGACCTGTAAGAAATCTAACTGTTTGCACAGATTTTGCTTTTTCTTCCATCTTTAAGACCTCTTCTGCCTTAGTGCCAAATAAGTTATCTTTGTGCAAGGGGCATCCAACAATTTAGATTTGACATGGACTGGCAAGGGCTGTTCCTTAAGCCATGAATGTCTATTAATGACAGATCAAGTGACTGCTGCCCTGCAATAAGCTTCTAGGGCATCAAAACCACAGTGTAAAGTGTGTTTAGTTACTTGACTTGCAGAATGCATTAAGTCTTGTAAATCTTTAGATTCTGCCCAAGCAGGAAAGGAAGACATTTTTTGTTTAAGGAGTTCCAAAGTATGTTGCTGATACTTAAGCATATGGAAATGACAATTTAGTGCCCGGATAGCAAGAGCAGCTGAGGTGTATACTTTTTTTTATCCCATCTGTCCAAAGCTCGGGAATCCCTGTCTGAGGGGGTGGGATTCTTAGCAGAGGTTGCTTTAATCCCTTTTGGTCCTTGTCAAATGACCTCAGGGTCCACTGTTGGATTTTTAAAAAGATATTTGTGAGAGTCAGGGACTCTGTAGTACCTGTCTGGTTTTCTGGGAACAGGAGAAAGGGCATCAGGAGTCAAGCTGGATTCAAGGAAAACATCATCCACCACATCCAGAACTGGGGGTGATGGCCAAGGGCATGTGTTGTGGAATATCTAAGAATTCCCTGAGTCTCTTTTTTTGACTGAGGGTAGTCCTGACTCTCCCAATGGAAATGCTCCCTTAAAGTATGCAGGGTTTCCCCAAAGGAAAAATCCTCTGGGGGAGAGGCTGAAGGAATGGATTCCTCTGCATCAGAATCCTCACAAGTGGAGAGGGGTTCCATGTCTTCACAGTCAGGTGCATCAGATTCATGACTCTTGTTCAGATAAAACTACTGAGGAGAGATCTCTCTTCCTTTTGGAAGGGGTAGCTTGGCTTTCCCTGATCAGCATGACAAGGCCTTCTGCCATTTTATGCATTTGAGACTGAGGCAAGGTAGCAAGTGCCCGAGAGTGGGTAGTCTGTTTCTTGGGTGTGGTTCGAACCCTGGGCCTAAGGAACTTGATTATTTTCTAAAGAACAGTAGTCGCCAAAGAAGACGTTGGTTTGTGTCGAGATTAGGTGGTGCGAAGTAATTCCTCAGAAGCCGGTGCCTGCTCAGTGGCTCCAGACCCATCCAAGGTAGAGACGACCGCAGGATCCTTCGATGAAGAGTTTTGTGGCATACCAGACTCCGAAAGGGTCTCAGTCGTGGCCTGCGAATCAACTGAAGCAGGCATCAGGGGCTGTGAAAGCACCTCACTGAGTATCGGAGGACTGATGGCTAGCTTAACGGAAGCGTCTGTAGGTTTGGACCTGTGCTGTCTGTCTCTGTCTTTACCTTTACATTTTTTCAGAAGATCTGCTGTCGGATGGCTTACTTTAGCCATATTGGAATTTGAGGACTGTAAACGAAAATATCTGCCTACAATAAGGGTCCGACGATGGATAGTTCTGGTGTTGAACAAAGCACAGAATCAACAACGGGGGACGTCGTGGTCTGGGCCTAGACAAGTGACGCAGTAAAAGTGGAAGTCTTGGTGTGGAATTTGCTTTCCACAGGCGAGACAATTAACTTTTTCTGACATCGGCTGGTGCAAGAAAAAAGGACCCCAATGGGTTACTTAGCTTTAGAAGACTTCAACTTCAATTCGTAAACGAAAACTCAAGTAGTGGCTGACCGGCACTGGTGCAAACTGCTTCTGCTTCGGGCTCCATGGCAAGAAAGACTGATGTAAAGGTGTCGGCTGCCTTAGTTTATATCACTGACGACCTGATGTCAGTCCTCAACTGGCAGCAACCAATGCAGAAATACTAAGTCTCTGGTATTCGAGGGCTACCCTGGCAGGGATAACCCAAATGTGATGACTGCAACAGTGAAACACGAAGAACATCTTCCTCAAAGTGAGGTGACTTCTGGAAGCCAGCTGGGTAAAGTAGAGAGGCAGGAAGCTCTGCTTTTCTGGAGATAGGAAGGCCATCTGGGATGCTGTGTCTAGCAGAACTCCCAAGAAAATGATCTTCCTGGTGGGGGTTTGCTTTGATTTCTTCTCGTTGATGGTGAACCCTAGAGAAGTTAGGCGGGATTTAACAAAGAGAAGGTCCTGGAGCAGATTTTCTTTACACTCTCCCTGAATGAGGCAGTTGTCCAGGTAAGGCTAAATCTGTATATTTCTTTGTCTGCAAAATGCTATGGTCGGGGCTAAGCATTTGGCTTACCTACTGCACCCAGAGTATTTACCAAAGGGCAGCGCAGAGAACTGAAAGTGTTGTGATCTTGCTCTGAAGCGCAGGAATTTCCTGCAGGATTCCCTTATGGGGATGTGGAGGCAGGCATCTTTTAGGTCTAGGGTCACTAGCTAGGCATTTTTTGTTAGCACAGGCAGCAGCTGCTGCAAAGTGAGCATTTTGAATCTGGGGCCCACTAGGGAGGTGTTCATAATGGATAGATCCAGGATGGGGCATCAAGTGCCCACTTTTCTGGGAACAAGGAATAGTCTGGAATAAAAGCCTTTGCCTGCTTGATCTGAGGGGACAGGTTCTACCGCTTCCTGGGATATTAGAGTTTGGACCTGTTTCAATGCCTCTGTCCACTTGTTTGGAGGTAAGTCTGGGTACCCTCTTGGAATTGGGAGTTTGCTGAAAGAAAAACTGAATACCTGAAAAATGATCTTTAAGACCCATTGGTCCCTTGTTACAGAAAGCCAATTTTCTTTGAAGAGGGAGAGCCTTTCCTCAGTTTTCGGTGAGTGAAGGGAGGGCAGAGGGGGGGGGGGGGTCATTTGTCAATTTTTCCCATAGAAGGATGGCTTATAACTCCCTGCCTTTAGGGTGGAAGTGGTCCACTGTTGGCTTCTCTGCTGGCCTTGGGATAGGGACCCGGACGGTCTGTCCCTGCTGGGCTCACTTTGGCCCTGTCTGCTAGGTGCAGGGAAGGACCAGTGCTTAGAGGGAAAGTTCCTGCTGAACCTGGGACGTTGAACCTGAAAGAAATCTTTTATTGTTCGCATAGATCTTGCTTTGTCTTCCATCTTTTTAAGCACCTCCTCTACTTTTATTTCAAACAAGCTCTCCTTATCCAGGGGTGCATCAATAAGTTTAGACTTAACATGATCATGGAGAGCTTGTTCCTTCAGCCATGCACGTCTCCTAATGACAGACCCTGTCACTGCTACCCTGCTACAGGCTTCTAGGGCATCATATCCACAGTGTAATGGGTGTTTGGCCACTTGACAAGCAGAGTGCAGTAAATCTGCTCTTCTGAATTGGCACAGTCAGGAAAGGTAGAAATCTTTTGCTTTAATAGTTCCAAAGTGTGTTGCTGATATTTTAACATATGGAACTGACAACCGAGTGCTCTGACAGCTGAGGTTGCAGAGGTGTATCTGTCCAGAGCTGTGGAGTCCTTGTCAGAAGGAATAGGATTCTTGGCAGAACTAGTCTTGGCTCCTTTAGGTCCTTGTGTAATGACCTCTGGGTCTGCAGCAGGATTTCTGTACAAGTATTTGTGAGAATCCGGTACTCTGTAATACCTGTCAAGTTTACTTGGAGCAGGTAGGAGGGCGTCAAGGGCTAAGTTGGATTCATGGAAAACATCATCCACCACTTCTAAAATAGGGGGGATGGACAGGGGTCTGAGCTGGGGCAGGTTCAGAAACTCTCCAAGTCTTTTCTTAAACTGGGGGAAGTCCTGAGATTCCCACTGGTAATGTTCCCTGTGGGTGTGAAGGGTTTCCCCGAAGGAAAGGTCCTCTGGAGGGGAGGCAGAAGGGATGGATTCCTCTGCATCTAAAACCTCATAGGCAGTCAGAGGTTTCTGTTCCTCTTCAAAATCTAAACAGTCAGATTCCTCAGAATCCTGTTCTGTCAATTTCTGGAGAAGGGTGCCTTTTCCTTTTTGAAGTTATGGCCTGACTACCCCAGAAGAGGGAGATGAGATCCTCCACCACTTTAAGCATATGTGCTTGGGGTGGTGGAGCAGGAGCAAGATGATGGCTAAAAGCAAATTTTCTAGGGGTGGCCTGGCTTCTAGACCTGAGAGAATCCGTCAGTCTGAGAGAACCGGAAGTCGGAGGAGAAGACATAATTTTTTGTCTAGATTTGGTAGTGCAAAAGGCCTCATAGGAAGCCAGTGCCTGCGTCATGGCTCCGGACCCAACCAAGGCAGAGACATCCAAAGGGTCGGAAGATGAAGACGACTTCTGTGGCATACCAGACTCCGAAAGGGTCTTGGTAGAGGCTTGCGTACATATTGAATTGAGCATCAGGAGCTGCGAAAGTGCCTCACTGAATTCCGGAGAACTGATGACCTGCTTAGCGGTAGCGTCACCAGAAGGCTTAGCCTTGTGAGGTCTGTCTCTATTTTTATCTCTGCATTTTTTCAGAATGTTCACGGATTGTTGGCTGACTGACACCATATCGTAATGCGGAGACGAAAATAAATGTCTACAAAAAGAGCTCTATGGCGAATGGTTCTCGCATTAAAGAGGGCGCAGAACCGGCAACAGAGGACGATGTGGTCTGGGTCTAAACAAGTGACACAGTAAATATGCAGTCTCGGTGTGGGATCTGCTTTCCATAGGCGAGACAATTGTTAACTTTTTCAGACGTCGGTTAGTGCAAAAAAAAGGGTCCCCAACGGGGTACTTAGCTTTAGACGTTTTCAGCTGAAATTCAAACTCTGGTAATGAGCGACCGGCACTCGAGCGAATTGCTTCTGCTATGGGCTCCACGGCAAAAAAGACTGATGTAATAACATCGACTGCCTTGCTTTACTGCACTGACAACTTGATGTCAGACTACAGGCGACTGCAGCTGATGCAGAAAAACACAGACACTGGTATTTGGGCCGGACGAGGGCTACCACAGCAGGAATAACCCCCACAGGTGATGACTGCAGTAGTGAAACACGAAGAACATCTGCCCTAGAACATCATCTTTTGAAGTTATAAGGCTGACTTAGTCCTGTTTAGGGTACACCTTCTCAACTGCAATATTTCACCACAGTTTACAGATACAAAGAAACAGGGGAATATGCTATTATTAATGCGTAACTTACATAAACACAGACTTAAATTTTCTGAATTCTTTGAAAAGCACGGGAGACTCGGTGTGGTGTGGACAAGCCAAAAGGATGAGAAAAAAACAAAGAAGTCCCTGACCTGATACCACTTGCACTGATGTGCAGGTATGCATACATACATAAAGTTATCCAAACTTGATGAGTCACCAAAAAGTAAGATTTTTTAGGGCAACTGTCCTAGACCATTGACTTTGAGATCTGGTCTTTGCCTTTTGTCACTTTTTGTTTGTTGGGCGTGATCCAAAAAAATTCAAGTGGAAAATTGCTTCCTGTGGTTGACTCAGAATTCAATGAGCTGCTCAAGTCTGTAACAAATGGAAGATTAAGTCCAAGTTTGACAATTTGGTCCAGGGACAGGATCACGCATAAATCCTATTACAAAGCTGTTGCAAATGACATGTACAACTCATTTACTTGGAGCTACCTACTGTCAGCCGGACAGAAAATAGTAAAATCACTCCAACAAAATAAAGGTGTTACTACGAATGGAAAACAAAATGCTACACATCATTTAGACTTTGCCTGAATATTAAAATGATCTTTTTTCACTGACTCTTCTATTCTTTTCTTTTCCAGATCTATTAACGAGACCTGATGGTCTTCTAATCACAGTACCATCAGCAAATGGTAGACTCAAGTAGGGCATACTTAATGTCAAACAGGTTAAGGTCAGATGTTACAAGCACATCTCTGACCGTGACTGTTGCAACAGCACCTCTCAAAGAAGCTGTCTCATTATGTCAGAGGGACTCACTCTGTCAGAAGTAGAAGTCAGTTTCCTTAGTACATACACTTACACAATTCAAGACTAGGGGCAAATGAATACACACTACAGTGAATGAGGTTTCTCGGTTAGCAATGCCCCATAATGTACACCGACAGGGCAGACACAGACTTTGTAACCAATGTCATATAATCAAGACAGAGTGAAGCAAAGTGGGAAAGCAAAAGAGACAACTTGTCTCACTCATTCTCACAACCATACCAGGAAATACATACTGAAAAACAATTTGAATTAGATAATCTAATACCTTCTCTGTAAACTATACACTGTAAAACAATGAAAACTAATCCAAATTAGAAAACAGTCTCCAGCACAACTTCCCCTCCGAGTCACTCTCTACCTCTCATATTCCACTGAGCCATTAGATCCAAGTCAGCGAGCAGGAAAAAAAAACCTTTAAAAGGTCAGGTCAGATCCATATTATACATATATCTATCTATATATATATATATATATATATATATATATATATATATATATATATATATATATATATATATATATATCTCTATAATATATATATATATATATATATATATATATATATATATATATATATATATCTATATATATATATATATATATATATATATATATATATATATATATATATATATATATATATATATATATATATATGTGTGTGTGTGTGTGTGTGTGTGCGTGTGCGTGCGCGTGCGTGTGTGCAATTTTTTTTATGGTGACTATGGTCAAATGGACTGTTTTATTAAATCCAGAAACATTTGCGTGCTCGGTTACTTAACATAAAGTGGGAGTGGGTAATTATGCCAAAACTCGTGTGTCACAAAATGTTTCGGCACTGAGGTTGAGCATGTGTCCCACTGTCTGCATGTTAGGATTAGAGTAAGAGCTATGGAAGGGATGTGAGTGTGTGCACCCAACTGCAGGGTAAGGGTTAAAATAATGGTTACAGAAGGTGACAGATGTGTGTCCTTTTGTCTTGTTTAATGTCACAAATACAGAAAAGGTGCAAGGCTGGGGTTAGGGTTAACACACAACTAACGGTGGATGGGGGGTTTCCCTACCCACTGTTACTCATGTATGCTAATCCTAATTCTTCCCCTAACACCCAATCCTAAACCTTTACAGTACCACAATTCAGACAAATTATGTCTTACATTTAGTGTCATTTTTTTTAATCAGTCGGTAAAGGAAAGTCCACAACAGAGACGAGATAATGCCTCCATCAGCTCTTACTTTTTTTCTTTTCAGATCAATCTTCCCAGAAGCCTACTTCTCAAGAATCAATGTCTTGCAAAAAGGCTGACAGGCTGTATAAAGCCACTAAGCAGCACACTTGATTTGCACTGCAATTCCAAAACAGGATGATAATCATTAATTTTGAACCTAAAACAGTTTCAAAGTTAAAATCAGGCAAACTACTTTTCCCTTTCCTACTGGTAAGAAGGGTAAATCCCCTGACAGATTAGGTAATGGAATTCAAACATCAGCCAATCTTTTATTTTGGGATGCCTGCCAGTTGTGCCGAGTCCATTTCACTGAATGCCTTTTTGTTCATAGGCGTGTACTAGGCTAATGGCCCTGCAGCCTTTACAAGCCTAGCCTATAGGACTGCCCAACATTAGTTACCAGGGCCTCTATCGAAGAGCCACTGAAGTGATCCCCAGGGTGAATTTTCTATTTCCCATCCACTCATCAACATTTCTCTTGAAGAGGACAGTACAGTTGCGTACACTTACCATAAATGTAGATGTTAGAGTGTATTCACTGTTGCAGTCATCACATTTGGGTTATCCCTGCCAGGGTAGCCCTCGGCCGGCCCAAATACCACAGGCTTAGTACTTCTTCATCGGTTGCTGTCGCTTCAGGACTGACGCCAGGTCATCAGTAGTATAAGGTAAGACATCAGTTTTTCTTGCCCTGTCAGAAGCCCCCAGGTGGGAGCCAGGATATGGTGTAAGAACCCCCACCAGTAGAAAGTAAATACCAAAAAGTTCCTTGTAACGACAGAGAGAGAAAGAAGAGGGGGATGGAGGGAGGGAAACTAGGACTGCAACAGTGAATACACTTGAACATCTACATTATGGTAAGTGTACACAACTGTACTATGTTCTTCATGTTTCAATGCTGCAGTCATCACACTTGGGTTGATTCCCAAAGCTGAAGAAAAGGATGGAGGCAATCAAGGAAACTAGGGGCTGGCTAGGATGCCCTGCAAGACTGCAGTGGCAAAGCCTGCCCTGGATTTGGAGAAGATAGGCAGGTGGTAATGCATGGTTAAAGTGTGAACAGATGTCCATGTGGTAGCCTCCAGGATGCCCCTGGTGGGGACTCTTCTGAGGAAAGCTGCAGAGGTTGAGGCTGCTCTAGCAGAGTGAGTCCTGACCGCCTTAGGGGGATTTTTTCCGTGTTGCTTGTAAAAGAAATGGATGCAGTGTGCTATCCATTTGGAAATGGTTTGTTTGGAGATGGCTTTGCCCTCTGCCCCTGCAGCAAAGGTGACCAGTAATTGATCAGTCGTTCTGAATGATTTAGTCCTGTCTAGATAGAATCTGAGCTGTCTGTGCTCATCTAGAGAGTGCAGGATCCTTTCCCCCTTATTTTGTGGGTTAGGGAAAAGGGTGGGCGAATGGGTTGGTTGACAGCCACACTGGACATCACTTTGGGCTTGAAGGATGGTTAGTCCTGAGGGACACCCTGTCAGCATGGAAGATGATGAAGGGCTCTACAGCCATAAGTGCTTGTAGCTCAGATACTCTTCTAGCTGAAGTGATGACCAGAAGAAAAACTGTCTTCCAGGAGAGAAACTTTAACTCTGCTGAAGATGCTGGTTCAAAGGGGAGCATGGTGAGCTTTTCCAACACAAAGTTTAGATCCCAAGTGGGGTAGGTGCTCTTCTGGGTGGCCTCAAGTTGCTAGCCCCTCTTAGGAACTGTCTGATCAGAAGGTGTGAGAAAAGGGGGTGCTCGGTGTTGAAATGAGCAGAAATAGCAGAGGCATGAATTTTAATAGAGGAAAAGGAGAGACCACTGTGTAGATGATCAGCTAGGTAATCCAGGATGAAAGGTAGGGAGGGTTGTGTCGTATTGGCTCCCTTAGTCTGAATCCAGGTGCAGAACCTTTTCCATTTGTCAGCATAAGACTTTCCATTGCTAGGGTGTCTAGCCTCAGGTATAACATCTAGAACCTGTTTACTGAGATTGGCAGATTGATCAGTGGTCAGGGAATAAGCCAGGCTGCCAATTTGAGGGTCTGCAATTGGGGCTACATGAATTCTCCTTCCCTCTGAGTCAGGAGGGTTGGGGTCTGAGGGAGATGCCATGGTTGCAGTGGGGACAGGCTGTGCAGTAGGGGTACCAGTGCTGGCGAGGCCAGTCTGGAGCAATCAGACTTGTCCTTGGTTTTTCCTCCCTTATTTTGAGCAGAACCCTGGAGATGAGAGGTAGTGGGGGAAATGCATAGACCGAGGGATTGACCCAGGGGAAGGATAGGGCATCCACTTTCCAAGCCATGCAGTGAGGCACCCTGGTGCATAACTTGCTGAGCTGATGGTTGGTGTGGGAGGCAAACAGGTCGACCTTCTGGGTGCCACATTTCTGAGTTATTAGGGTGAAGGTTCTTTGGTCTAGCTGCCACTTGTGTAGGTCCAGAAGATTTCTGCTTAAGTGGTTTGCCAGAGTTTAGAGAGCCTGGCAGGAATTGTGCCAACAGGTGGAGTTGCATGGCAGAGACAGTGTGCCAAAGGGTCATGGCCAGCCTGCATTGGGGGTAGGAATGCGAGTCCCTCCCTGCTTGCTGATATACCACATCACAGTGGTGGTGTTAGTTTTGATCAGGAGAGCCCCTGGGGAGAGAAGGGGCCTGAAAACTGTCAATACGTGCTGGACAGCTAACATCTCTTTTTGGTTGATGTGCAGATGGATTTGCTGTGGGCTCCATTGGCCCTGTATGCACCTGCCATCCAGGTGTTCACCCCAGGCATAGTCTGATGCATCTCTGGTGAAGGTCTGGGTGGTGAGAAAGATAGTCCATTGTTGTGGGAGCATGCTGCTGCCCAGCAAAGAAAATCTTTCCTTAGGCAAGGTATCATTGGTATAAGAGTTTCCAGGTCTTGAGAGTGTTGACACCAAAGGCCTTTTAGGTACCACTGAAGATTCCTCATATGCAGTCTGGCATACGGAATGAGTAGAATGCAAGATGCCATGAACCCCAGAGCTTGCAGATAACTGGGGTCTGATGACTAGTTGAGAGAAGGCGGCCGTTAGGTAAGTTTGCTTTTCTGGTGTAAGGAATGCTATCTGGGATGCCGTGTCCAAGCTTGCTCCCAGGAATATAATCCTTTGGGTGGGTACTAGTTTGGATTTCTTTTCATTGATAGTGTACCCTAGGGAGGTCAGTAGGGACTTTACAAAAACCAGGTGCTTGAGCAGCTTTTCCTGTCTGTCTGAATTAGGCAGTCATCTAAGTATGGGTAAATCTGGATATTCCTTTGTCTGCAAAAGGCAATGGCGGGAGCCAGACATTTTGTGAAAACTCTGGGAGCAGTAGATAAGCCAAAGGGAAGCGGAGAGAACTGAAAGTGCAGAGATCCTGCCCTGAAACCTGGATATTTCCTGCATGATTCTCTGATAGGAATGTAGAGGTAGGCCTCTTTTAGGTCTGGGGTGGCTAGCCAAGCATTCTTGGAAAGCATGGGTAGCAGTTGCTGGAGGGTGAGCATTTTGAATTTTGTTATTACCAGGAAGGTGTTTAGATTGGATAGATCGAGGATGGGGAGCCAGGTGCCCTCTTTTTTGGGTAAAAGGAAAACTCTGGAGTAGAAACCTTGGCCTATCTGTTCTGCAGGAACATGCTCTATTGCCCTCATAGAGAGCAGGGAAAGGACTTGCTTTTTCGTCTCTGCCCACTGGTTTGCAGGAAAATCTGGGAACCCTTTTGGGGTTGGAAGAGTGTGGAAAGAAAATTTGTATCTCTGGGACACCAAGTTGAGGATCCAGTGATCGCTGGTAATGGTGGCCCAGGTGCTTGCATGGAAGGAGAGTTTTCCTCCTAGGGGCAACTGTAGGTGGGCAGAGGGAGGGGGTGGGGGAGGAGAGTCATCGGGAGTTCTTACCATGAGGAGGTGGCTTTGAACTCCCTGGTTTTGAAGTGGAGGAAGCCCACTGCTTTGTTCTCTGCACTCCCTGTGGCTGCTGTCTAGGGGGTCTGCTTCCCCAGGGTCTGGGCTAAACTGATCTGGTGGGGGCAGGAAAGAACCAGTGCTTGGAGTGGCAAATGCCTGCTGAACCTGGGTGGCTGGACCTGCAGGAAATCCTTAACTGTCTGCATAGATTTAGCTTTTTCTTGCATTTTTTAAGACCTCCTCTAACTTGGTGCCATATAAGTTGTCTTTGTGCAAGGGTGCATCCAATAATTTAGATTTAGCATGATCTGGCAAGGCCTGTTCCTTAAGCTAAACATGCTTTCTAAGGACAGAACCGGTGACTGCTGCCCTGCAAGAAGCTTCTAGGGCGTCAAAACCACAGTGCAAGGTGCTCTTTGTTACTTGACTTGCAGAATGCATTAACTCTTGTAACTCTATTTTCTGCACAAGCAGGAAAGGAAGACACTTTTTGTTTGACGAGTTCCATGGTATTTTATGGTAATTTAGTGCTCTGATAGCAAGAGTAGCAGAGGTGTATACTTTTTTACCCCATCTGTCTAGTGCTTGGGAATCCCTATCTGAGGGGGTGGGATTCTTAGCATAAATTGCTTTAATTCCTTTAGGCCCTTGAGAAATTACTTCACGGTTAGCAGTAGGATTTTTGAAAAGAAATTTGTGAGAGTCAGGGACTAATACCCGCCAGGTTTTCTGGGAGCAGGAGGGAGGGTGTCAGGAGTCAAACTGGATTCCATGAAAACGTCGTCCACAGCATCCAGGACTGGGGGAATGGCCAGGGAGCTGTGCTGTGGAAGATCTAAGAATTCTCTCTTTTTTTAGACTGAGGGTAGTCCTAACATTCCCACTGGAAATGCTCCCTGAAGGTATGAAGGGTTTTCCCAAATGAAAAGTCTGCGGGTGGAGAGGCCGAAGGAATGGATTCCTCTGCATCAGAATCATCATAAGCAGAGAGGGGTTGCATGTCTTCATATTCAGATGCATCAGAGTCATCAGACTCCTGTTCAGATAAAACTACTGGGGACAGATCTCTTTTTCTTTTGGAAGGGGTAGCTTGGCTTCCCCTGATCAGCATGATAAGGTATTCCGCCATTTTAAGCATTTGAGACTGAGGCAAGGAAGCAGATGCCTGAGGTTGGGTCGTCAGTTCTTGGGTGTGGTTCATGCCCTAGGCCTTAGAAACTCGGTAGTTTTCGAAAGAACGGTAAGATGCAAAAGAAGTCAGTTTGTGTTGAAAATTGGTAGTGCAAAGTAATTCCTCAGAAGCTGGTGCCTGCTCAGCGGCTCCGGACCCATCCAAGGTAGAGACAGCCATAGGGTCCTTAGTCGAAGAAGAGTTTTGCAGCATACCGGACTCCGAAAGGGTCTCGGTAGTGGCCTGCGAATCCACAAAAGCAGGCATCAGGGGCTGTGAAAGCACCTCACTGAGGACTGGAGAAAGTACAGTTGTGTACACTTACCATAAATGTAGATGTTCGAGTGTATTCACTGTTGCAGTCATTACATTTGGGTTATCTGCTTGCAGTTGCCCTCAGTCGGCCTGATTAACAAAGTCTTGGGTCCTGCGTCAGTTGCTGTCTCTTCTTCCCTGACGTCAGATCGTCAGGGGTATAAAACATGCAGCCGACATCATTACATCAGTTTTTCTTGCCCCAGATGTCAGGTGCCCCCCTAATGAGAAGCAATTAAATCTATAAATATATAAGGTTATACCTCTAACAAAAAAGCAAATGCACTAAAAAGCTGTAAAGCATTGAAAAGGAGAGAAGAGGTACAGCCAAAAGAAGTCAGGGGGCTGGAGGGAGGGTATCCAGGACTGAAACAGTGAATACACTCAACATCTACATTTATGGTAAGTGTACACGACTGTACTATGTTCTTCGTGTTTCGCTGTTGCAGTCATTACATTTGGGTAGATTCCCAAAGCTAAGGATGGGAAGAGGAATTTAGATACCATTACGGTCACCTATAAGGCCCTGCAAAACTGCAGTGGCAAAGCCAGCTCTGGATTTAGAGAAAATTGGCAAATGGTAATGCTTGGTGAAAGTATGTACAGAACTCCAGGTAGCAGCTTCTAGGATGTCCTTGGTAGGTACGCCTCTGAGCAAGGCTGTAGAGGTAGATGTAGCCCTTGTTGAGTGGGGGGTTTTCCATGGTGCTTATAGCAGAAATGAATGTAATGGTCTATCGAGTTGGCCTTCCCATCTGCCCCTGCAGCAAATACCACAAGCAGTTGTTCAGATTTCCTTTGAGGTTTAGTCCTGTCCAAGTAGAATCTAAGTTATCTGTGCACATCTAAGGAGTGCAGTACCCGTTCCCCTTTGTTCTGTGGATTAGGAAAGAAGGCTGGCAAATGAATGGACTGATTAAAGGCCACACTGGATACCACCTTTGGCATGAAAGAGTGACTGGTCCTGAGGGACACCCTGTCCACATAAAAGATGATGAAAGGCTCCACTGCCATAAGGGTCTGTAATTCAGATACCCTTCTTGCTGAAGTGATGGCTAAAAGGAAAGCTTTTTTCCAAGAAGGGAATTTTTTTTTTAAATCTGCAGTAGCAGCTGGCTCAAAAGGAGGAAGGGTGGGTTTCTCCAATACAAAGTTAAAGGTCCCAGGCTGGAGTTGGAGCTCTTCTGGATGGTCTTAAATTTTTAGCCCCTCTGAGGAACTGCTTGAGCAGTGGGTGACAGAAGAGGGGAGGTACTGTGTTATAATGAGCTGAAATGGCTGAGGCGTGAATTTTTATTGAGGAAAAAGACAGGCCCTTGTGAAGCATCTCAGTTACGTATTGTAAAATCTGAGATAAATTGGGCACTGCTGTGCTCATTCATTGAGACTGGTTCCAGGCACAGAATCTTTAACATTTTTCAGCGTAAGATTTTCTAGTACTAGGCCTCCTTGCCTCTAAAATGACATCCATCACTGGTTTACTAAGGTATGGCAAAGGAGAGCTTAGGTAATTAGCCAGGCTGCTAGGTTCAGTGTTAGAAGCTGAGGGTGCAGAATCTGGTTCTCCTGCTGAGACAGCAGGGTAGGAGTCTGAGGCAGGTGCCATGGGGCCAACAGTGACACTGCGCAGGAGGGGGTACCAGTGCTGGCGTGGCCAGTCGGGTGCAATCAAAATCATCTTTGGTTTGTCTTGTTTGAACTTTAGTAGTACTTTGGAGAGCAGAGGCAGAAGTGGAAAGGCATAAACTGCTAGGTTTTTCCAGCTGAAGGACAGAGCATCCAACTTCCAAGCTAGTTTGTGGGGAGTCCCTGAGCAAAATCTTTCCAATTGACAGTTCTGAGGGGAGACAAACAGGTCTATATCTGGGCTCACCCATTTGCTTGTCAGCATGTTGAGAATTCTTGGTTCCAGTTTCCATTCGTGTGGGACCATGAGGTTTCTGCTAAGTCTGTCTGCCAGTGTATTTAGTTTTCCTGGCAGGAATTGAGCTTGTAGATGCACTTGGTAGCTCAAGGCTGTGTTCCACAATGCCATGGCTAGTCTGCAGAGGGGGTAAGAATGTGTACCCCCCCCCCTCGCTTATGTACCACATAACAGTGGTATTGTCCATCTTTACCATTAATTGTCCTGGAAAACTGTGGTCCTTGAAGGCTGTCAGAGCAATATGTACAGCTAACATTTCTTTATGACTGATGTGAAGGTGCATTTGAATTGGGTTCCAATTGCCCTGAATGCACTTCCCTGCCAGGTGCCGCCCCCCCCCCCCCAAGCATAGTCTGATGCATCTGTTGTTAGGGTTTGGGCGGCAGGGGGTAGTGTGAATGGTAGTCTCTTGTATTGGTGGCAGGCCTCTGTCCACCAAAGGAACACTAGGAGTAGGCAAGGAATGACAGGAATCATTGCTTCTAGATCCTGAGAATGTTGACACCATAGGCTTTTTAGATACCATTGTAGTTTCCTCATATGCAGTCTTGCATATGGAATTAGAAGAATGCAAGAGGACATGAACCCCAAGGCTTGTAGTATTTGCCTTGCAGACACAGCAGGGTTTTTGTGGCCACTTGTTTGAAGTAGGTTGTCAAGTGAATTTGTTTCTCTGGCATGAGGAAAGCCATCTGGGAAGTTGTATTCAAGCTTGCTCCCAGGAATATAATTTGACAGGGTACCAGCTGTGATTTCTTTTCGTTTATGGTGTACCCGAGACAAGTTATCACCCTTTGTACAAAAGCCAGATGATTCAAAAGTATGTCCTGGTTTTCTGCCTGAATTAGACACTCGTCCAGGTATGGGTATATTTGAATATTACTTTGCCTGCAAAATCCAATGACTGGAGCTAGGCACTTTGTGAATACCCTGGGCGGAGTAGATAAGCCAAAGGGCAGTGTCTTTGAAGCGTAGGTATCTTCTGCAAGATTCCCTGATTGGGATGTGCAAGTATGCTTCCTTAAAATCTAGTGTTGCCAACCAGGCACCTTTGCTTAGCATAGGAAGCAACTGGTGAAGAGTCAGCATCTTAAATTTTGGAATCACCATAAAGGTGTTAGAGTAGACAGGTCCAGGATAGGATGCCATGAATTGTCTTTTCTGGGTACCAGGAAAAATCTCAAGTAGAAACCTTGTCCCTTTTCCTCTTCTGGTACTAAATGAATAGCCCCTATGCTTAAGAGAGAGAGAGTACTTGCTTTTGGGCCTCTGCCCACTGATTTGGAGGTAGATCCGGCCAACCGCTTGGAGTTTGTAACGTGTGGAAGTGAAATCTGTATCCTTGGGACACTATATTTAAAACCCATTTGTCCTGGGTAATGAGTCCCCAGTTCATTGGATGAAGTGCAATCTTTCCCCCCAAAGGGGTAGTCAGTTGAGAAGTGCTTGGAAGTTTTACAAAGAAGTCATTGAGACAGTTTACCACAGGGAGGAGTTTTACTACTCCCAGATTTGGAAGTGGAGGCCCCCCACTGCTTAGTCCTGTGCGTCCCCTGGGACTGAAGCCTGGATGCTCTGCTGGATCTGGGTTTAGACTGAGAAGGTCTGGAAGAGCAGAAAAGGACCAATTCTTAGAAGGCCAATGCCTACTAAATCTTGGAGGTTGTACTTGTAAAAAATCTTTAACAGTTTGCATAGATTTAGCTTTTTCCTCCATCTTTTTAAGAACAACTTCTGCCTTGTTGCCAAACAGGCGGTCCTGATTACAGAAGCATCCAGTAATTTTGCTTTAACATGATCTGGGCAAGGATTGTTCCTTAAGCCAAGCATGCCTTCTAAATACAGACCCAGTTACCGCAGCCCTGCAAGATGCCTCTAGTGAATCAAAACCACATTGCAATGTATGTTTATCAACTTGTTCAGCAGAATGCATTAAATCATGTATATCCTTATTTTCAGCACAAATCAGGAGTCAACATCATTTTCTGTTTAAGCAATCCAATAATATGTTGCTAATACTTTAACATATGAAACTGGCAATTGAAGGCCCTAATGGCTAAAGTTGCAGAAGTGTACACCTTCTTACCCCATCTATCCAGCGCGTTGGAGTCTCTATCAGAGGGGGTAGGATTTTTGGCAGTAGTAGCTTTAATGTCCTTGGGCCCCTGTGAAACGGTTTTAGGATCCACAGTAGGATTTTTGAAAAGGAACTTGAGAGTGTCAGGAACCCTGTAATATCTATCAGGTTTTCTGGAAGCAGGAGGTAGAGAGTCAGGGGCCATGCTACATTCCGAAAATGCATCATCAACAATGTCCAGTACAGGAGGTATAGCTAAAGGCCTGTGCTGGGGCAGGAGGAAGAAAATCCCTAAGCCTCTTTTTAGAATCTGAAAAATCCTGACTTTCCCAATGAAAATGCTCCCACAGAGTATGCAAGGTTTCACCAAAAGAGAAATCCTCTTGGGGGGGGGGGGGGGGGGGGGATAGAGTGCTCAGCATCAGAATCCTCATAGGTAGATAAGGGTAAATCCTGGTCACCAGAGGAAACAAATGTCAGAATCCTGGTCAGAAATATCATAAGCAAACTCAATCCTAGGTCTCTTAGAGGGGGAAGGTTGGCTTCCCCCGATTAAAGTAATAAGGTCTTCAGCCATTCTTATCGTTTGTTTTTTAGGCATAGAGGCCTGACCATGTGGTCTGGGCATCAGTTTTCTAGGCATGGTTCGAGTTTTAGGCCTTGAAGAAGAAGATGGCGTTGGTTTAATATGCAAGTCAGTAGGCCTGAATACACCCTCAGAAGCCAGTGCCTGCACAGTAGCTCGGAACCCATCAAAGGTAGAGACATCCGCAGGTTCCACAGTTGAAGCATCTCACGGCATACCGGACTAAGAATGGGTCTCAGTAGAGACCTGCAAATCTGAAGTAGCGGGTATCAGGGGCTGTGAAAGCACCTCACCAAGCACCGGCGAACTGGCCGGCCTGTCTCTGCCTTTATCTTTGCGTTTTTTCGGAATGTCGGTAGTCGAATGGCTTTCCAAAGACGTATCAGGATAATTAAACCAAGCACCAAAATATTTAGAAGTGCAAATATGCAAACGACGGATAGTTTGTGGTTTAAATAAGGCACAAAACTGACAGCGAGGTACGTCATGGTTAGGGCCTAGGCAAGAAATACAGTACGAATGAAAATCTTTATGAGGTATTTGCTTTCCACATGAAATGCAGTTATTTACTTTTACTGACATCGGTTTAGAGCAAGAAAAAGTTTCCCAAACGAGGTACTTAGCTTTTAGTTTAAGACTTCGGTTCTGAAACTCAAAAACGAAAATTTCAGGAGTAGGCTGACCGGCACTTGCAAACTGCTTCTGCTTCGGGCACCGCACGGCAAGAAAGACTGGTGTAATGACGTCGGCTGCATGTTTTATACCCCTGATGACCCCGTGACAGACGAAGAGACAGCAACCGACGTAGGACCCAAGACTTTGTTAATCAGGCCGACTGAGGGCAACTGCAAGCACATAACCCAAATGTAATGACTGCAACAGTGAAACATGAAGAACATCTGACAACTAGTTTAACGGAAGAACTGTCTGTAGCGTGGGACCTGTGCAGTCCGTCTCTGTCTTTATCCTTAAGTTTTTTCAGATGATCTGCTGTCAGATGGCTTACCGAAGCCATATTAGAATTCGAGGACTGTAAGCAAAAATATCTAGCTACAATAAGGGCCCAACAATGTATAATTCTGGCATTAAAGCACAAAAGCGACAGAAGGGACATCGTGGTCTGGGCCTAAGCAAGTGATGCAGTAAGAATGAAAATCTTGGTGTGGTATTTGCTTTCCACAGGCGAGACAGTTAACTTTTTCTGACATTGGTTAGAGCTAGAAAAAAGGATCCCCAATGGGGTACTTAGTTTTAGAACACTTCAGCTTCATTCAGAAGATGAAACTCGGGTAGCGGCCGACCAGCATGCGAACTGCTTCTGCTTCGGGCTCCTCGGCAAGAAAGACTGATGTAATGGTGTTGGCTGCCTTACTTTATACTACTGACAACCTGATGTCAGTCCTGAAGCGACAGCAACTAACACAGAAATACTAAGTCTCTGGTATTCGGGCAGGCCGAGGGCAACCCAGGCAGGGATAACCCAAATGTGATGACTGCAACAGTGAAACACGAAGAACATCAGTAAGGTGCTCTGCTTGACATGGACTGGAAGTCTATTTCAGAGCAGGGGCAGTTTCTGGATTAAGAAACTATCCCTCCAGCATGTTCTGTTGATTGAGGTAATGAGGTTGAGGTCTCTGGAGCGTGTGGTGCAGAGGGATTGGGATTTTTTTAGATTTAGCATATCTAACAAGAGTAGGGTCAGACATGGCTTTGTAAATCAAGCAGAGACCGCCTCTAAGTAGGCGATATGAGACAGAGAATAGCTGGAGTTTTTTTACTCTGTCCGTATAGGACATGTGTTTAAGGCCCAGGATCCTCTTTGTGAGGTACTTTTGTGGTCTCTCCAGCTGTTGCAGGTGTCTGGTGAGGTACATGCCAAATGGGGCATTGTACTCAATAACTGGTCTTATGAGGGAGGAGTACAGAGAGACAATGACCGCCTTCTTCCTGGATGCGAAACCCTTAGTAATGAGATGTGCCACATAGAAGGACTTTCCGACCACAGTGGCTATGTGGTGGTCAAAGGAGAGGTTGCTATCAACCTGTGTTCCCACATCTCTTATAACACCTTCAGTGTTCAGTGAACTGCCATCGATGTGGTAATTCATGGGAATAAGAAGTTATGTACCTACCATAACGTTCCATGTTAGTTGTCTTCTCTCGCCTTATTTCTTGCTTGATGGGTTCGGAGCCGATCCCTCGGCTCCGACTCGGCACTTGCTTTAGCTCGAGAACTCCTTTTACCAGCTCGAGGCAGCCCCATATCCCATGATGCAAGGCAGGAAGTACCCAGATCTCGTTTGTTGACAAAAGGGCAATAACACCAAGCATAAACAATACTTCCCAAAGGAAGAAGAAACTTACAGATGGAAAAAGGACCAGGTCTAAATGGTCTTTAGCATTATAGTTTCTTATACAAGGTCTGTCCAGGCCAGGGGAAGGAGGGAGGGTCAAGAAAGAAGCAGAGAAGACAACTAACATGGAACGTTATGGTAGGTACATAACTTCTTAATGTTAAGTTGTCAATCTCGCCTTCATTCTTGCTTGATGGGACCGCCCTAGCACCTCTATCCTGGGTGGCTCAATGGAACAAACTCTTGAGGACTGTAGAGCCAAAACTGGCTCTGTCCCTGGAGGCCAAGTCCAATTTGTAATGGGAAACAAAAGTGTGAGGAGTGGCCCAAGTGGCGCTGCACAAATAGTGTCTAAAGGTAGTCTAGCTTGAAAGGCTGTAGAAGTAGCTAAACTCCTAGTTGAATGTGCTTTACGTTTTGAGCACAGCTGTTTTCCCCTGATCGTATAAATTTCAGTGATGACCGAAGAAAGCCATCTGGACAAAGTCACTTTAGAAACAGGAAGGCCTTTTTATTATCCGCATAGGAAACAAAAAGTTGATCAGATTTCCTAAATTTTTTGTTCTGTCCAAATAATATCTAAGCTGACGGTGGACATCAAGATAATGTAGCTTTTGTTCAGCTCTATCTGAATAGTTAGGAAAAATACAGGAGATCAATGGATTGATTCAGATTGTTTTTGAAGCGACCTTAGGTAAAATGATGGATTAGTTCTCAAAGATACTCTGTCTTTGTGAAAAATCAAATAGGGGTCGAACCGAAAGAGCATGAAGTTCAGACACCCTCCTGGCAGATGTAATAGCCACTAGGAATAAAGTTTTCCAAGAAAGATATTTCAGGGAACAAGAAACAGCTGGCTCAAAGGGGGAAGAATCAAGGATGTCAGCACTAAATTTAAATCCCACTGAGGAGGAGGATTCCTGATTGGAGGCTTTAGTAGGAAAATCCCTTTCAAAAGGCCCTGCAGAGTCTATGGGACATAATATTATGATCTGCTATCCCGACATGAAAATTAGAAATAGCAGCCAACTGAACTCTGACTGTGGAAGAAGAGGAGCCTGCATGGAAAATCTCTGCTAAGAAGTCCAGAACTGCCTGAACAGGGGCAGTAAAAGGATCAATATTTTGGGCCTTAGCCCAATAAGAGAAACGTTTCCATTTGCTTGTGTAAATCCTCCTGGTAGAGGATTTTAGTGAAGCTACTATAATATCTCTAACTGGGTTAGAGATCAAAGGAAGCCTGGCTAAGGAAGGAAGTGGAGCAACCATGCTGTGAGGTTGAGAGAAGGGATTGACCGTGCAGCTGACCGGATTGGTGAATCAGTAGATCTGGCACTGGGTCCAGATGCCACGGCTGCACCAAAAGGTGACGATGGAGGAACGGGAACCAAACTTGTCGAGGCCAGTAAGGGGCAATGAGAATCAATTTGGCTCTCAAAACGGTAGCTTTCTGGATCACCTGAGGGATCAGAGGAAATGGAGGGAAGGCATAAAGAAGTCCCTGGGGCCAATCCTGGGTCAGAGCGTCTCTGGGGGGATGGCCTGATAGAGGAAGAGGCTGAAGAAGTCTGGACATTTGCTGTTTTGGGGAGTAGCAAAAAGATCGCAACATGGACGACCCCATTCCAGAAAAATCTCTTCCGCTATGGAATGTTTGAGAGACCACTCGTGAGGCATGAGAATAGCTCTGCTCAATCTGTCCGCTATAATGTTGGTTTTCCCAGGGATATGCGTTGCTACCAGAAACCGATGAGAGGAGATCGCCCATTGCCATAGTCTGAGCGCTTCTCGACACAAGGGGTAGGACTTGGTTCCGCCCTGTTTGTTGATATACCAAACTACAGACATGTTGTCTGTGTGGACTGCAATTGTCCCTACGGGAAGAAAGTCGTTGAGGGCTTGCAACGTTAAAAGCACTGCTCTCATCTCCAGGACATTTATGTGCAGATGGTACTCGAACGGTTGCCACGTCCCATGAACCATCCTGCCCTGATAATGACCCCCACCCGATCAGGAGGCATCCGTGGTGACAGTGGCTATCGGGGACGGAGGTACAAAGCACCTGCCTTGGTGAACCTGAGGCGATGTGATCCACCAAGCAAGATGTTCTTTGCATGTTTGTGTCACCAGAATCTGGTGACGCATTGGGAAGTTGCTGGTATGACCACTGTGTGAACAGCATCCACTGAAGGAGGCGCATGTAGAATCGAGCCAGGGAAGAAGAGTGATGGCCGCAGCCATAAGACCTAATACCTTTAGAACCATTCTGGCCTGTACCTTTTGCTGGCCAGAATGATCCTGACATGAGTCTGAATGTCTGAAACTCTTTGTTCTGTAAGGGTAGCTGACATCCGAACAGTGTTTAAGTTTGCGCCTATGAAGGTAATAGACTGGCAGGGCGATAAGGATGACTTTTCGTAGTTGACTGAGATGCCCAAATGAGAACAAAGGTCTATTGTGTAATCCCTGGCTTGTATAAGCTGATGCCTGGTGGTGGCTGACAGGAGCCAGTCGTCGAGATCTGAAACACCTGGAATCCTTGGCGTCTCAGGTGAGCCGTGACCACTGCCATGCATTTGGTGAACACTCTGGGGGCTGTAGTGAGACCAAAGGGCAGGGCTCTGAACTGGAAATGACTGGACCC
This sequence comes from Protopterus annectens, assembly GCF_019279795.1. Lineage (NCBI taxonomy): Eukaryota > Metazoa > Chordata > Ceratodontiformes > Protopteridae > Protopterus > Protopterus annectens. The sequence goes on from NC_056728.1 coordinate 1,801,598,937, forward strand.
CAGCCGAAAGCGGAGAAATCTCCTGGAGCGTCTGTGAATTTTGATGTGATAGTGCATCCTGAAGATCTATTGAGCACATCCAGTTGTCCTTCTGTAAGAAGGGCAGAATTGACTGAAGAGTGACCATTCGAATCTTGTCTTCCTGACAGACTTGTTGAGTCTGCTGAGATCCAATATTGGTCTCCAGTCTCCCGTCTTTGGGGACCAAAAGAACCTTGAGTAGATTCCGGGCTCTGAATGGTCTAATGTGACTGGCTGAATGGCTCTTTTTTGCAGTAGTTTTGCGATCTCTAACTCTGCAATGTCCCTTAGACCGGGTGGTACATCTGGAAGGGAACTTGAGGGGAAGGGACTTTCCTCGAAAGGAATTATGTAACCCTTGGATATGATCGACTGTACCCATCTGTCTTGAGTGAGGGAATGCCAGGCTTCTGGGTACAGTGATAATCTTCCCCCGACTGCCTCCAAGGAGGGACAGCCGGGCAACACCTCAGGGATGCTGAAAGGGCTTTTCAGGAAGAGACTCCCTGTTGCCCTGGTTCTTCGGACCCCCTCTGCCTCTAGAGCGGCGTCTGTTGTTGTTACCCCCTCTGCCTCTAGGGGTAAACTGACCACGTGAATCGGCGTGACTCCTTGGGATTTACGGAACCACATCTTCCCACCCTTCTGTCCTTTGGGATAAGGCCTAGAAGGGGTGGAAAAACGGACTCCAACAGCAGAAAGAGTCTTGCCGTCCTGCTCACACCTGGTCAAGGTTTCCTTCACCTGAGGGCCAAACAAAGCTGACCCATCAAAGGGAGAATTTGTGAAGGACGCCTTAAAGGGATCCAAAATCACATAGCCGCATCCAGGCTTGGCGTCTAAGAGCCACACCTGTGCCTGCTCTACTACTCCATCAGCAGCATAAGATATTAGCCGCATGGAGGAGTTAGCAATGGAATTGAGGGTTCCTAGCTGCGAAGCAATCTTTTCTTGGGCCCCTGCAGCTGTAGGATCCTGAACTACTTCTCCCAGCTCCTTCAGGATATCTCTCTGGAGTCTGGTGAAGTGACAAAGATAATTCAGCCAACATAGCAAAGGTCGCTGAGGAAAACATCCGCTTGCCGTACCTATCCATGGTCCTAGAGTCCTTATTAGGAGGATGTGCAGACGCGGAAGGATCTGCAAGTTCCTTTTTGGTGGCCGCAGCCACCACCATGGCATCAGCGGGGACACCCTTTGTAAGGAATTGTTTGTCACTAGGGCAGTTATAAATTTAGAAGGCCTCCTAGGGACTGGCTCTACAGAGTCAGGAGCTGTCCACTGCTATAACCTGCATAAGGGGTCGAAGGCGGAGACACCCAGGAGGTGGAGGGCCGAGATCCAAACGCCTCTAGGTATACTGACTCATCCTCAGAGGGATTGTTGGAGGGCCAGTTTCCCTCTGTTTCAGAAGTTCTAGGATGTCTGAGAAGGAGACATCCTCAGAGGGGATCTAGGGGATCCCTCTGACTCATCAAAGTCAGTATCCAGTGACAGACTCAGGAGTCTACATGCTTCCTCTTACAAGTCCTCTTCCTAGGAGGATCTCCCGAAACATCAGGAGAATCCTCGGAAGAGAAATTCCCAATGGAAACCTGAGGCGGAGGATCTCTGGGTCCTGTAGCAAGAGAAGTGGCAGAGATGTCAACAGGTACAATAGAGGGAGGAGCTACGGGAAGAGACTGCTGACTGATACCAGTGGCCAGTACACTCTTCATCACCTCGAATGCTCCCCTCCCAGGCAGGTCGAGACCCCGCTCCAAGAGCTAGGAACTCCAGGGGCCACCGAAGGGAAGTCTCCGAGGCAGATGTCGGAGCCGAGCTCACCAAGGCCGAGGCTCCAAGGGAAGAGCGGGTTCGGACAAGGGTCCGATGCCACTCACCCCCTCGGAGGAGACCATGGAAGCCCGACCACCGAATCCCTCTAAGGAAGAGGAGATAAGAGTAGGGGCTGAAGGAACAGAAGGGGGTATCCGTCCTCCAGCCGTAGCAGTAACCCTGCCTGAAGACTCCAACTCCAAACTCTGGGGTAGAGTTGAAGGAGGAACTGTAACGGGGTGTGGACCAACAGTCGTCTGCTGAGACGGACTGTGAAGCATTTGGGCCAGTACCTGTGACTTGAGCAATCTACTGACCACTCTCTCTAGGTCATGGTCTGACAACCTGGATGACCTTTAAGATCGGCTCCGATGGCTCCGCTCCGATAGAAGAGGGAGGCCGAGCGAAAGTATCGGCTCCAAGGAAGGAGACCTCGACCTCTTCCTGGAATGGGTCATCGGAGCCGATATTATTGATCCTGTCGGCACCGATTTCCGGAGCCGGCAGAGCGCCTCGATGTATCGGCTCCAGCCGAGCCGATACAGCCACCAAGTAACGGTCGGAGCCGATCGGGCCGACACCGATGCCTGTGCCACATGGGTGTCGGAGCCGATCGGAGCCGACACCGATGCCCGTGCGTGGGTGTCGGGCCGGTCGGAACCGACCCCACAGTGGTCAGCAGATCGGCACCGATAGCCATCGGCGCGAAGGCTTAGATCAGAATCGGCTCCAGCCGAGCGATCTCGACTCTATACGAGTCGGGCGAGGCCACAGGCTTAGAAACAGAAGCCTGGGTCTTGGCAGATTTTGTTGATTTTGTGGGGCCGACTTAGCGGAGAGCCCTCCGGCAAGAAGACCCCTCAGAATCAACTTATTCTCTCCTGCAGGACTCTCTGGCTGAAGGAGTGACAAATAGCACAGGAGTCCTGCAGGTGAAGAGGGCCTAAACAGTACAGGCAAGAAGTGTGACCGTCTGTCAGAGACATCTTCTGACAGCACGAGTCACACTTCTTAAAACCTGAAACCCTCTCTTTAGACATGGTGCCCAAAAAACACACACACACCAGTCCAGTTAAATTAAATAAATCCCAAAAGGGATATAGTAAATTAAACCAACACACACACCCTAACAGGGGATGGGAAAAGGGAAATTAACTGACTAAAAAATTTAAAAGAGACAGGGATTTCTGTCAGAAAAAATAAGTTTAAAGTTAAACTATCAAATATAAAAAGTTTTTAAGTAAAAAGGGGCTTAAAAGTCACAAAAGTGAATTACTTACCAGGAGCTGGTAAAGAGAAGACCTCCCAAGCGGCAAACGAGATCTGGGTACTTCCTGCCTTGCATCATGGGATATGGGGCTGCCTCGAGCTGGTAAAAGGAGTTCTCGAGCTAAAGCAAGTGCCGAGTCGGAGCCGAGTGATCGGCTCCGAACCCATCAAGCAAGAATGAAGGCGAGATTGACAACTTAACATCAGTATTTTCCAAAGGGGATGACGATGCATTTTTTGGCATCGAGTTAAAGGCCATGGTTTTGACATCAATCGCTGGTCTCGGTGAGGCCTTTCTATAAGATGTCTACAACACTTGGGGAGTTAATAATGGCTCCCAGCTTGCAACTGTCTGCGAACTTGGTCAGCCAGAGAGCCTTCGTGTTGGCCTGGACTTCAGAGAAGTAGATGCCAAATAGGAGAGGACCCAGGACTGATCCCTGTGGGACTCCACTCGTGAGTGGTCCGCAGTCGAACTTGGAGTCTGCTACTTTCACACTGTGGGTTTGATCTGTGAGCCAGTTTGCCACCCACCTAGTGCCATATGATGCCTAGTTTACTGAGTCTATGATTCCAAAGTGTGGAATGTTATTAAAGGCTTTGGCCAGATCGAGGTAGGCTGTATGAACTACCTTGCCCTCATCCACAGCTCTGGTGACTGACTCAAAGAAGTCAACCAGGTTCAGCAGGCATGATCTACCTTTCACAAAGCCAAATTGTGTGGGATCCAGAATTTGGAGATTCCCTATATCCTTATTTGTTAGGTCCATGATGATGCGCTCCACAGCCTTACATATCAGACTCATCAGGCTAATTGGGCGATAGTTCCAAGGGTCTGTAGTCGTTCCCCTTTACAGATAAAGATGACTGTAGCAGTGCGCCAGTCGGTAGGGACAAAGCCTGAGGTGAAGCTGTGATTGAACAGGGCACACAGGTGTGGTGCCAGTTCATTTTGTAGTTCATGCAGAACACAGCTAGGGATATTGTCGGGTCCCATAAAAGCTGTATTCTTGGCCTTGGACAGTGCAGTTTTAACCTGCGTAGCAGTAATACTGGGTTGCCTGGCATTCTTTTGGTATTATGATAGGTCCTTTAGTGAGGGAGAGAGGGGTAAAGTTGGCAATGAATCTGTCAGACAGTATATTGGCAACATCTGTTGGCTCGGTATAAGAGGTACCATTGTGCAGCAGCTCGGAGCAAACCTGGGTATTGCTGTGGAGATTCTTGATATAACCACAGAAGGCCTTGTGATTATCTTTAATATCTGCTGCAATCTTGTTTTTGTAGCTAGCTTTAGAGGATTTGATGAGGGATCTCAACTTTTGTTGAGGCTAATAAAGGAGTTTTTCCAGTCTTTTGCAAAAACATGTTCAAAATATATTCTGTAAACCTTTTTAAAACATGCTTGTGTTTAACGGAAAAGCTCTTGTACATCTCACCACTTTCACCCACAAGTTATACTCCAATGTTACAATAATACATTGCATAGTCACTGGACATCGAGAGAAATACAACTTCAATTCACTGGGCTATCTTTTTTGCCAAGCAAAACTCTCCCAACAAGTAATATATAATTTTGGAGATCACAGTAACTTAGAATAGGTTGCAGTTAGTTTTATTACTGTTATTTGAGAGGATGCATTCAACTGAAAGCTTCAAAATGGAATCCTCAAATCTCACAACAGGCAACTGTTTTGCTCCTCAGCTGACGGTCTTTAAGAATATAACTTCAAATGGCTGCACAATTTCCGACAGACTCAAAAATGGGCAAATGTGATCCTAATGTGAGATCAGCAATTCTGAGAAAAATACTTCTCCAATGAGCACAGCAAGAGACATTTCTACTATTAATTCTTCTTCACTCAGGGACTGGCTTGGAGAGATGCTAAAAATAAAGGGTATACTTCTTGCGCACTATAACATAAAAATCTGAAGGACTGCAGTCTTTCAAGGGCCTTATTTGCAAACTACTACTCTTAGCCTGATGAAATATTTTAAGCTACTCCCTATTAAAAGCAGTTAAAATAAATTAGGTGTAAAACAACAGCCAGATAATTAAGTATACAACAGCCCACTTGTTTCATTTCTACAGCAGACATATAACATCAAGTGTGTTCATTTCTACAGCAGACATATAACATCAAGTCCCTTAAGAAATTCACAGCCACAGGTGGCAGTGATATCTGCTTACAAAAGCTGCAGCCTTGGGAGGGGACATAGGGAAAGATCTCACTGACTTTGGAAAGATATTCATAATCAACAGTGGCTCCATTTCGAAAGTCGATTTTTTTGTGATTTAAACTGAGTACAGTTTGCTATTAATCAAGGTGAGGGCCAAGCTGGTTCCAACTGTTGTACTTTGAAGTCTGGTTAAATGTCAACAAATCAGGGACTTCCATGATGGCTGCACAATGAGTAACAGCTTAAGTTCAGCTTTCTCAGTGTGAAAACAGAAATTCAGAAAAGACAGCTAGTGAATTTGTCCTTTCGGATAAATTTCAGTTTCTGGCTAGTTAGTGCACTGCCTGGATGCCAGGAAAGAAGAAATGTAGAGAACCTGAAAGAAACGCAACTACAAAAAGTAGAGAGAAAACTCTAGCTGGGAAGAATGCTGCAGCTGTACAGCAAAAAAAACAGTTCAACCTTTGGCTTTGGTGCAAGGCATGACCTCCAGTAACCTAGGAAACAAGTTATATGCTTAGATATGACTAAAATAAATGAAACACTGAATGATTATATTAACTCAAATAACAAAAGGCTGGAAAAAAATGGAAGAAGCTTTAACAAATATTCAGAGGAGCTGATAAAACTGTTAAAATCAGAGGTTAAAATGAAGAAAAGGCTGTCTAAGACTGCTCAAGAAGAGAAGTTCCAAAAATGGTACAGAGCACATAGGGAAAACCTGAGAGTTTTTGCTTTACCAGAGAAACTGGAAGGAACAGGCTGCATTAATTTTACAAAAGCACAAATAAGCAACTGGACTGGTATTCCACATTGGGAGTTGTTAACTTGAAGGGCATATTGCGTGCATGCTCCAAACCTGGCCACAAGAAATAAGCCAAGACCTCTAATAGTAAAGACACAATCTGACTTGCAGAAAGAATTGATTCTGACAAATGTGTGGCAGAAGGACAACATACTAAAAGTTGGAGAAATCGGAGTGCTTGTGGAAAATTATTACTCATTGTACACCAGGCAAAACAGGAGTAAATTTATTCCAGCAGTCAGGGAATGTTGAGATGCATGATTCAAGCTGCTATATCCAGCTATTTTCCTGGAGTGTCAAAGTAATTTTTGATGCAGAACAGGCCAAGGAGTAAATACAAGAGACTGTCCAACAAAAAGTGAGCTATCAAACAGAAGACAATTCTGCTTCTTGTTCTTTGGATAATAAGGCACAGAGAGAGACTATGCCAGTGAAACCTTTTCCAATGTTCTAAAGGAAAATGCTTGAGACAGAAAAAAGCACACAAATTGACTAGAAGAATGAAGAGTCTGCTGGAAATTAACCAGCGACTGGAGTTGGGAGATGGAGATCAACAGGAAGAAAAGCAGCAACTCAGAAATTAATATAAATAAATGTGGGATTACAAAGCATCATTCACACTCGTGAAATATGACAGAACAAGAAAAATTAAAAGAATGAACTTTCTTTTTTTTTACTTTGTTAAACTTTTAGGGGACTCCAAAGCCTATGCCCTATTTCATTACCACTAATGTTTAAAATAAGACTGAGGAGAGAAGAAAGATAAGTAAAACAAATGTTCATATCAGTAACATTTATAAAATGTGACAAACTGCATGCCATACAGTAAAGCTTTTTCAGTTATTTTTGTGCATAACAGAGATACTAAAGTAAACAGTGCACTTTTTCTGCTTCTTTTGTTCTTTCTTGTTCAGTTTTAAGAAATCTAGGCACTGCAAAGTAAAAACTAAAGTAAGCCTGGATAAAAGAGCATGACAGAAGTAAAACTGATATGCTTTTTCTTACTTTTGCATGAGGGAATGACTGGAATGAGACCCTTGGCTTGACCTAACACGTTTCAAGTGGAAGCAAGTACATAAACATTGTGTGTAATGAAAAGTTTTCCTTTAACAAATAAATGTTCACAGTGCAACATGAGTAGCTTGTAGTGGAAGGCAAGTGTGTATCTGTTTTGCATGTTTCTATGGAGACAAGCTGATAAGGGCAATAAAACTGAATAGTTTTTCCCTTTCAATGGCTAAAAGACAATGTTTTCTGAAAACATTCAGGTTTTCTACATCTAGGAGAAGAATAAAGGTAAGACAAATCAGACAGCACTTAGTGTAAGTAGAAGCACAGGCTGTACTACATGTCTTAGCATGGATAAAGAATAGTTGTGTAAAATCTTAGCATAACCATAGATGTCCTTCTCTTCCATGTTGCAGTATTCTTGGTGTGGGACTTCCCGCCTCAGGCAACCCTTACGTCAGCTCCTATACAAAAGCTTAAGCTTGGCTGTTGTAGTTGCGTGGGACGTCCCACACAGGGCCCTAACCCAGGGGCCTTAAATGTGACGTCAGGACTCACAGACCTCACAACTTGGAAGCCCAGTAGAACATTTCGAAACAGAGTAGCAAGTGATGTCAACCATAGGATCAAAGTGCCATTCAGTGGCTGAATTGGCTATAGTGTAGGGTATAACCACCAGGTGACCTAGACAGGTGCATAGTCATTGAGAAAGGATAGAAAAGTGGGTTAGGTGGGTGGGAAGGAATACTGCAACATGGAAGAGAAGGACATCTATGGTTATGGTAAGATTTTACACAACTATTCTATGTCCTCCTATTCCTATGCTGCAGTATTCTTGGTGTTGGAGAGTACCACAGCTTAGATGGAAGGAAAGAAGGAAGTAGAGGTAGCTGATTCTACAAAGCCCTGCAGAATTGCTCTGGCAAATCCTGCTCATGCTCTGGAGACAGTGTCTAGCTTGTAGTGTTGGGTGAAAGTGTGAATGGTGGACCATGTAGCTGCTTCCAGGATCGATGCAGTGTCCAGTCCCATAAGGAAGGCTTTGGAGGCTCCCACTGCCCTGATAGAGTGAACCTTTACTCCCAGTGGAAGTTGTTTGCCATGGTGTGAGTAACATAGTCAAATAGTTTTCCTTACCCAACAATGAGATGGTTTGTTTGGAGACTACCTTGCCCAGGGTCCTGGAGTGGAAGGAAAAAAAAAGCTGACTGGATTTTCTTAAGGAATTGGTTTTGTCTAGGTAAAACCTGAGCTCTCTGTGTACATCCAGGGAGTGGAGTATTCTCTCACTTTCACTGGTGGGAGAGGGGAAGAAGGTAGGTAAATGAACAGATTGGTTTAAGGACAAATCGTTGACCATCTTAGGCATAAAGGAAGGGTTGGTCCGTAAGGTTACCCTATCCTTGTGGAAGGTAGTGTATGGACAGCCGGCCATTAGGGCCTGCAACTCTGACACCCTTCTGACTGAAGTTACAGCCATTAGCAGTACTGTCTTCCATGTGCACATTTGCAGAGTAGCAATACTAGCAGGTTCAAATGGGAACTGGGTGAGTTTTTTCATAATGAAGTTCAGGTCCCAGGGTGGAGGGATGGGTTTTCTTGGTGGTCTGATGTGCAAAACCCCTTTTTTAAGAATAGTCTGATATCGAGCCTGGCTAGTAGGGGAGGGTCTAAGTGGCAGGTGCACTAAAATAGCTGAAAGGTGGACTTTCACTGAAGAGTATGAAAGTCCCGTCTTAATGAGTTGACACACACACACGCATAAGCAAGAACTAGGGGTGGATCTGTGAGGCATGGATCCCTGCCCTTGCCCAGACACCATTTGGAAAATCTTTCCCATTCAGATAAGTAAAATTTCCTTGTAGTAGGTTTCCTGGCCTCCCTCAGGACTGAAAGCACGTCCTCGGAGTAGTAGTATCTGAAGGGAATTAAAAGGTTATCACCCACAGTATCAGGGCCAACATCTGCAAGTGTGGGTGAATGAGGGTTCCCTTTTGTGTCAAAAGGTCCACCTTGCGGTGTAACTTTTGGTGATTGCCCATGGCTAGAAAGAAATAGGGGGAACCAGTGCTGCCTTGGCCAGTAGGGAGTCACCAGCAAGACTTCTGGTTTGTCTCTCCTGAATGCATCTATCCTCCATGCTAGTGAAGAGTGGATATTGGTGCAAAGGTCTGCAGTTGTCTGTTCTTGGGGGGGGCAAAGAAATCTACTTGAGGGGTGCCCCACCAGTAGACAATGTCTAGAAAAATGCACCTGTCCATCATCCATTCGTGATTCGGAGAGGATTTCCTGCTGAGATGATCTGCTTGCTTGTTGTCCTGCGAGAAGATGTAGGATGCCTGCAGGGACAAGTTGTGCTGACGGGTTAAATCCCAGATTAGTACAGTTATTCGCAGAGGAGGTAGGCTTTTGTCCCTCCTTGCTTGTTGAGGTACCACATAATTGTGGTGTTGTCTGTTAGGATTAGTAGAGCACCAGTTGTAAAAGGGGAAGTAAGGCTTTCAATGCTAGTAAGACAACTGTCATTTCCCTCACATTGATATGTTTGTTCTTTATGGAAGGGTGCCACTTTGCTTGTACCTTGTAGCTTCCCATCCTAGGTCTAATGCATCTGTATGCAGGAACTGGTTTAGGGTGGGTAACTGCAGTGGAAGGCCCGGGTTCAGCTGAATTTGCTGAATCCACCATTTTAGTTCTGATTTTAGGCAGGGCAAGACAACAATTTCTTGCTCTAAAGGATGTTGGTGTTGTGAAAATACATGTTTTAGATACCACTGCAGCTTTCACATGTGCATTCCGGCTAGTGGTAGCATTTGAACAGTGGCTGCCATTAGACCCATGATTCATAGGAATTGCCTTGCAGTTACCTGTTGGGTCTGTAAAAGGATCTTGAAGTGTGTGGACAAGGAAATGACTCTGTCCTGGGGAAGAAAAGCTTTCATTATGTCAGTCCTGATCCTGCAACCCAGAAATGTTTTGTCTTGTTGTGAGGTCAATGATGATTTTTGGGTTGTTGAGGGTGAACCACAGTCTTTTTTAGCAGGGAAATGGTGAACTGTAAATGGTTTTGCAGAGTTTCCCTGCATTCTGCTAGAATAAGGATGTCGTCCAGGTAAGGGTAAATTTGAATCCCTTGTATTCTGCAAAAGGCTATGGCAGGTGCCAGGCATTTTGTGAACACTCTGGGAGAAGTGGACAAACCAAAGGGCAATGCTGTAAATTGAAAGTGAGAGGATGGTTCAGAAAAATGTAAGAATTTTCTGTGAGAAGGTGGTATGGGGATGTGCAGATAGGCTTCTTTTAAGTAAAGTGTGGCCATGAAAACCTGGGCTGGTAGAAGAGCGAGTAAAGTTTGTAGAGACAACATTCTGAAGGTGGGAACCTTTAGGAATAGGTTTAGAAAGGAAAGGTCTAGGATAGGCCTCCATGGTCCATCTTTTTTGGACCACAAACAGTCTTGAGTAGAAGCCTTTTCCTTCCTGGCCTGTGGAGACCGGCTCTATATTTCCCAGGTTCAGACGGTCTTTTAAAATCTGAGGGAAGAGGTGTGTCTGATTTCTTGGGGGGAAGGGTATACCCCCTGAAAGGGGGGTTTTCTCTCCAAGAAAGGAAGTATCCTTTTTGAATTATAGCCAGAACCCATTTGTCTGTAGTAATGGTTTTCCAAAAGGGGAGGCAGTGTGAGACGCAGGCAGACAGGGGAAGGTGGGCAAGGCAGTCACGCATTGTTGGCTGGTCATCTGCCTTGAAAGGGCTGTCTAGTGGGAGGCTGTGAGACAGCCGGCTTGAAAGAAGTTTGTCTTTTGGCCCCTCTTCTGTGCCTGGAAGAGGAAGGTCCAGCAGAGGAGGGGTTTCTTCTACAAAGGTAATTTTTGCAGGGTAATTTCTGTAATATTTAGGAATAGGAGACACAAGAAGGTGCTTGATGTCTTGCAATTCCTTGCTCTTTCCTTGCAGGTTTTTAAAAAGGTCTGCTGACTATTTACCAAACAATAGGTTAGGGTCTAGAACGAGCATCTAAGATTTTAGACTTGAAGTCCTCTGCTAAGTGTTGCAGGCGTAGCCAGGAATATCTCCGAAGTACAGAGGCAGAGGCTGCAGACTGTGCGCAGATGCCTCTGCAGTATCATAACTACATCTAATGGAATGTCTGGTTACTTGAGCAGCCAGAGACAGTTTAGATGCAATTTCAGATTTAGTGGGGCGGTCTGGAGTAGCAGACAGTAGAGCAGAGGCTTGGGAGACAAGGTTCAGTGCATATTTGGTCATATGGGTTTGATAGCGGATGGCTCTGAAGGCCATCGTGGAAAAGGTGTAAGCCTTCTTCCCAATTCTGTCCACAGTTTTACTGCCCTTGCCAGCAGGTAGGAGAGAGGCAGACAGAATCAGTCTGGACTGTTTGTCTGGTGATACTGCAATCACAGCAGGATCTGCCACGGGTAGTTTGACTAGGAATTTCTGGCCATCAGGCACTTTATAGAAGCTGTCCGGCATCTTAGGGACAGGAGGTTGCGAGTCTGGGGTCCTGGATGCTGAGGAAAAGGCATCTAGGTAAGCAGGGATGACAGGAGGTATGGCAGAAGGGGAGGGAGATTCCACCTGCAGTAACTCAAAATATCTTTTTTGAGTTTGACATTTGTGAGGTGTCCCATTTGAAGTATTCCTTCATTTTTGTAATGGCCTCTCCAAAGGTGATATCCTCTGGAAGGGAGTCCCCTTCGATGGACTCTTCATCTGGGAGTAGTATTCCTGAGGAGAGGCTATTTGAGAGGCATATGAGATGGATTCATCTGATGATGAATAATAAGCCTCTTGCACTTCTTCGCCATCTTGAGTAGTGGGAGGAGGCTAAGAGATGGCAGAGGCAGGCCTAGGGCTGAAGAGAGGAAGGGTGGCAGGAAAAGAGGCTGTGGGCCTAAGGGCCATGAAGGCCTGCATCAAAGAGGAGGTAAAGGACTGCCAATCAGGTAGGCCTTCAGAGGGTGTAGCCACATTTGCTTTTCTGTTTCTTTTTTAATGGAGTAGCCTTAGGGGAAGGCCTGGTATCTGGTGCATGGCTAAGGGGTGCAGTGTCAAGAGGAGGGATCCCGGTCAAAGGCCTGGCTGTGTCTGGTTCCCCCCTCAACACCGGTTGTAGCCAATGTCCAAGTAAGCTCCATGGACGTGCCAGTCGTCAACTGAGAAGAGACTTCCTCAAAGGTCGCCATGGAAGTAGACGGATCTAACAGACGTCCCTCAACTCCTAAATCGGTAGTTGGTGGGGCATCCGAAAGCGGAGAGGCAGTGAAAGTGGGCCTAGGAATTTTGGCCTTCTTCCGCTGAGGTTCAGTCAGAACTTCCTATATGGGATCCATCCTTAGAAGTATTTTTTAAGTCGCTGGTCTTCTAGGTATAGATTGAGGGCAGCCAGACGGCTAAGTAGGATCATAGGTATGAAGGATTGGGAAACTCAGCAAGTGGTATGGTCATGCTCTCGGCCTAGACAAAAAACACAGCGGTCATGCGTATCTTTATGTGGTATCTAGTGCCCACATTGGCATTTACCCTTTTTAGCTGACATCGCCTAAAGGTTAATACAGCAAACCAAGCTTTAACTAGAAGTCAAAGAAAAATAAACCCCAATGGGGTACTTAACTTTTAGACATCTTGTGGTGAAGGAGCAAAGCATGCAATGTGATGGTCATCTGCAGGTGAAATGTTCTGAGGTCTGTGTGTGCAGATGTCACATCTAAGGCCCCTGGTTTATGGCCCTGCGTGTGACGTCCCATGCAACTACAGCAGCCAAGCTGAAGCTTTTGTAAAGAAGCCAACGTAAGGGTCGCCTGAAGTGGGAAATCCACCACCAAGAGTAATGCAACATAGGAATAGAAGGACATCTATCATGATAGGTCAATTCAAGTCTGAGTGTAACTGCCAACCTAAGACAATTGTTCCTATTAGGAGGGTTAAACTTCATTATTTGAAGATGTACATAGTTTCATGTATTTGTATTAAGTTAATAGGTTATAGTGGGTTCTTGAGGTGTTTGTTCTGTGTGAGAGTTTTCAATGAAACGAAAAGTTATGCAAGACATGACAGATTCAAATGGAAATGACAAGAAGTAATTGAATAAAAGATCAACTTGTCAAACATTACTGTATGCATGTAACACAAAACCTGAAACTAGACATTAAAAAAAAGTTTTATACATAACAGGTGGGAATAATGACTTCTTATCATTATATCAACACTTTCCAAATTAACTTTGAATGTGAATGGTCTCACAAGTATATACAAAACAGAAAGAGCAGTGAACTATATTAAAAATACAGAATGCAAACAGTTATGCTACAAGGGACACAAGAATTGAGCATGTAAATTTGATAAAAAAAGGATTTCATGTTGGTTATTCAGCAGAATATCTGGGGAAAAGGGGATTACTTAACTTAATTGCTAGAGGAGCTCCAACAGTGATAAAGACAGTAAAAAAGATAGCAATGCTACATTTGCAGTAGTAAGGGGCTACTATCAAGAGTGAGAAAGTACAGTTGTGTACACTTAACATAAAATATAGATGCTCGAGTGTATTGACTGTTACAGTCATCACATTTGGGTTATCCCTGACAGGGGAGCCCTCGGCCGGCCCGAACACCAGAGACTTAGTATTTCTGCTTCGGTTGCTGTCACTTGAGGACTGACGTCAGGTCGTCAGTAGTATAAAGTCAGGCAACCAACGCCATTACACCAGTTTTTCTTTCCCTAACCTGTCAGATGACCCCAAAGTAGGAGGGCAGGTTCTGGTGAAAGAACCCCATCAGTGGAAAATAAATACCAATATGTCCCTTGTAAGAAAAGGAGAACAAGGAAGAAAGGTAACAAAAGGAGAAAGAGAATAAAAGGGGGGGGGGGTGGAGGGAGGGAAACCAGGAATGCAACAATGAATACACTCTGACATCTACATTTATGGTAAGTGTACACAACTGTACTATGTTCTTTGTGTTTCACTGTTGCAGTCATCACATTTGGGTAGATTACCAAAGCTGAGGAAATGGGTGGAGGCAGTCAAGGAAGCTGGGGGCTGGCTAGGATGCCCAGCAAGACGACAGAGGCAAACCCTGCCCTAGATGTGGAGAAGAGAGGCAGGTGATAATGCTTGGTAAAAGTGTGAACAGATGTTCATGTGGTAGCCTCCAGGATGTCCCTGGTGGGGACTCCTCTGAGGAAAGTTGCAGAGGTGGAGTCTGCTCTGCTGGAGTGTCCTAATCCCCTTGGGGGGAGGCTTACCAGTCTGTTTGTAGCAGAAATGGATACAGTGTGCTATCCATTTGGAAATGATTTGCTTGGAGATGGCTTTGCCTTCTACCCTGTAGAAAAACTAAGCAGCAATTGATAAGACTTTCTGAAGGATTTAGTCCTGTCCAGATAGTATCTGTGCACATCTAGAGAGTGAAGAATCCTTTCCCCTTTGTTCTGGGGATTAGGAAAGAAGGTGGCAAATGAATGGACTGGTTGAGATCCACACTGGACACCACCTTGGGCATGAAGGATGGGTTAGTTCTGAGGGATACCCGCTCTGCATGGAAGCTGATGAAGGGTTCCACAGCCATGAGTGCTTGCAGCTCAGAGACTCTTCTAGCTGAAGTGATGGCCAGAAGGATTGCCGTCTTCCAGGAGAGAAATTTTAGCTCTGCGAAGAAGCTGGTTCAAAAGGAGGCAGGGTGAGCTTTTCTAAGACAAAGTTAAGGTCCCAAGCTGGTGTTGGTGCCCTTCTGGGTGGCCTCCCTCTGAACAACTGTTAGATCAAAGGGTGTGAGAAAAGGGGCCGCTCGGTTGAAAAATGAGCAGAAATAGTAGAGGCATGAATTTTAATAGAGGAGAAAGAGAAACCACTGTGTAGTAGGTCAGCTAGGTAATCCAGGATGAGACGAATGGAGGGCTCTGCCGTATTGGCCCCCTTAGCCTGGATCCAGGTGCAGAACCTTTCCCATTTGTCTGCATAAGACTTTCTGGTGTTAGGGCGTCTGGCCTCTCGGATAACATCCACAACCTGTTTACTGAGGATGGCAGATTGGTTAGGGAATAAGCCAAGCTGCCAAATTGAGTGTTTGCAATTAGGGATGCATGAATTCCCCTTCCCTCTGGCTTAGGAGGTTTGGAATCCGAGAAAGATGACATGGAGGCAGCGGGGACAGGCTGCGCAGCAAGGGGTACCAGTGTTGTCTGGGCCAGTCTGAAGCTATTAGAATGGTCCTTGGTTTTCCTCCCTTATTTTGAGCAGTACCTTGGGGATGAGAGGTAGGGGCGGAAAGGCTTAGATCGAGAGGTTGACCCAGGGGAAGGACAGGGCATGCACTTTGTAAGCCTTGCAGTGATGTTCCCTGGTGCAGAACTTGCTGAGCTGATAGTTGGTGTGGGAGGCAAAGAGGTCGACCTTCGGGGTTCCCCATTTCTGAGTTATTAGGGTGAAGGTACTTCTGCTGAGCTGCCACATGTGTGGGTCCAAAAGGTTTCTGCTTAACTGGTCTGCCAGGGAATTGAGAGCGCCTGGTAGGTATTGTGCTAACAGGTGTAGTTGTATGGAAGAGGCTGTGATCCAAAGGGTCATGGCCAGCCTGCATAAAAGATAGGAGTGAGTCCCTCCCTGCTTGTTGATGTACCACATCACAGTGGTGTTGTCTGTTTTAATTAGGAGAACCCCTGGGTAGCAGCTGTTGGAGGGTGAGCATTTTGAATTTTGGGATCACTAGGAAGGTGCTTAGAATAGACAGATTGAGGATGGGGCGCCAGGTGTCAAAGTCTGGAATAGAAGCCTTGGCCTATCTGTTCTGCAGGAACGTGTTCTACTGCCCTCAGAGAGAGCAGGGAATAGATTTGCTTTTGAGCCTCTGTCCACTGATTTAGTAGAAGATCTGGGAACCCTTTTGGGGTTGGAAGGGTGTGGAAGGAGAATTTGTATCCCTGAGACACAATGTTCAGAACCCACTGGTCCTTGGTAATGGTAGCCCAGTTGCTTAATTGAAAGGACAGTTTTCCTCTCGGGGTAAGTGAGGGTGGGCAGAGGGGAGGTCGGGCGGAGAGGAGTCATTGTTAGTTCTTACCATAAGGGGTGGCTTAGAACACCCTGTTTTTGAAGTGGGTCCTAGGCTGGCCCTGTTTAGTCGGAGTAGGAAAGGACCAGTGCTTGGAGGGGCAATGTCTGCTGAATCTAGGGGGCTGTACATGTTAGAAATCTTTAACTGTTTGCATAGATTTTGCTTTTTCTTCCATTTAAGACCTCTTCTGCCTTAGTGGCAAACATGCTATCTTGGTGCAAGGGGGCATCCAACAATTTAGATTTGACATGGTCTGGCAGGGGTTGTTCCTTAAGCCATGCATGTCTTCTAATGACTGCTGCCCTGCAAGAAGCTTCTAGGGCGTCAAAACCACAGTGCAAAGTGTGTCTAGTTACTTGACTTGCAGACTGCATTAAATCTTGTAAATCTTTAGATTCTGCCCAAGCAGGAAAGGAAGACATTTTTTGTTGAAAGAGTTCCAAAGTATGTTGCTAATATTCAAGCATATGGAACTGACAGTTTAGTGCCCTGATAGCAAGAGTAGCTGAGGTGTATACTTTTCTACCCCATCTGTCTAAGGCTCCGGAATCCCTGTCTGAGGGTGTGGGATTGTTAACAGAGGTTGCTTTAATCCCTTCTGGCCCTTGAGAAATGACCTCAGGGTCAGCTGCAGGATTTTTAAAAAGGTATTTGTGTGAGTCAGGGACTCTGTAGTACCTGTCTGGTTTTCTGGGAGCAGGAGATAGGGCATCAGGAGTTAAGCTGGATTCAAGGAAAACATCATCCACCAAATCCAGAACTGGGGGGGATGGGCAAGGGTCCGTGTTGTGGAAGATCTAGGAATTCCCCGAGTCTCTTTTCAGACTGAGGGTAGTCCTGATGGTCCCATTGGAAATGCTCCCTTAAAGTATGCAGGGTTTCCCCAAAGGAAAAATCCTCTGGGGGAGAGGCTGAAGGAATAGAATTCTCTGCATCAGAATCCTCATAAGTGGACAGGGGGTGTATGTCTGCATAGTCAGATGCATCAGATTCATCTGACTCTTGCTCAGACAGAACTACTGGGGACAGATCTCTTCCTTTTTGAGGGGGTAGCTTGGCTTCCTCTGATCAGCATGATATGGTCTTCTGCCATTTTAAGCATTTGTGACTGAGGTAAGGAAGCAGGCGTCAGAGTGGGTAGTCAGTTTACTGGGTGTGGTTCGAACCCTGGGCCTAAGGATCTCGGTTTTCGAAAGAACACTAGTCGTGAAAGAAGACGTCAGTTTGTGTCGAGATTCGGTGGTGCGAAGGACTTTCTCGGAAGCCGGTGCCTGATCAGCGGCTCCGGACCCGTCCAAGGTAGAGACGACAGAAGGATCCTTAGAAGAAGCAGAATTCTGTGGTATACCGGACTCAGAAAGGGTCTTGGTAGCAGCCTGCGAATCAACTGAAGTGGGCATCAGGGACTGCAAAAACGCCTCACTGAGTACCGAAGGACTGATGACTAGCTTAACGGAAGCGTCGTCGGTAGGTTTGGACCTGTGCGGTCTGTCTCTGTCTTTATCTTTACGCTTTTTCAGAAGATCTGCTGTCGGATGGCTTACTGAAGCCATACTGAAATTCAAGGACTGTAAACAAAAATATCTGGCTACAATAATGGCCCGACGATGGATAGTTCTGGCGTTGAACACAGCACAGAAGCGACAATGAGGGATGTCATGGTCTGAGCCTAGACAAGTCACGCAGTAAGAGTGGAAGTCTCTGTGTGTTATTTGCTTTCCACAGGCGAGACAATTACTAACTTCTTCTGAAATCGGTTAGTACAAGAACAAAGGATCCCCAACGGGGTTACTTAGCTTTGGAAGACTTCAATTTGGAAACGAAAATTCAGGTAGCGGCCGACCAGCACTCGTGCGAACTGCTTCGGCCTCCACGGCAAGAAAGACTGATGTAATGGCATAGGCCACCTGGCTTTATACTACTCATGACCTGACATCAATCCTCAAGCGACAGCAACCGACGCAGAAAGGGTCTATATCACATTGTCAAAGTTTTATAAGTTCGAACAATGTAATATCGAACCCAAAAGTCTGAAACTCAAAAATAGCAATGCTACGGCAAATCAAATTTTTTCCCCAGGGAAAACAATTGGTGGGCCGTTTTTGAGGCTTTGCTATTTCCTCCACTGTGGTGCGATCTTAGTTGGTATATTTAAGCAGGGGTGGTGTTGGTGGGCACAGCCCCTCACTTTAGTTTTAGTTTAAGGTTTATGTATTTATTTTTGTTAGGGAACGATTTTTTTCCCTGGAGAAAAAAAAAAAATCGCTGTTCTGTGTGTTTGTTATTGTGCAGTTTTGGACTTTTGGGTTCGATATTACATTGTTCAAACTTATACAAGTTTGACAATGTCATATAGACCCACGCAGAAATACTAAGTCTCTGGTATTCAAGCTGGCCGAGGGCTACCCTGGCAGGGATAACCCAAATGTGATGACTACAAAAGTGAAAACACAAAAAACATTTGGAATTTGATTTGCAACAGTGATGATGTATTTAGAGGCCTAGAAGGGAAAATATTACAAAAGAGGGTAGATGTTTGAAGAAATTTATGAAAATATTTTGTATGGAAGCTCAGAGAGAATTTGCATATAATTCTGTATGGTACAAAAATTGGGCTAGGCTAGACAAAAATTATCTCTAACAAACATGTGCATTTAATTGAAAGGTTTGATATGCATCCAATAACTAATTCAGATCACACACCAATAACAACTAAAATAAAAATGCAGGACAATGAAATAAAAATGAGACACTGTTGCCCATACCTTACTTGGATAGAAGGAAGTTTCTCTGTTCACCTGTGAGAGGGGGGAGCTTTGAGCAGCCCATCTGTCCCTGGAGGAGTGGTTTCAGTCCAGAGGTTAGTAGTTTATCGGACATTTTTGGCCGATTTCTCTCTCTTTCACTTCCCTGCTATAAAAAACGCATTTGCGTGGTTTTGCACACCGGACAGTGCCGGTTACCTAGAGTTAAACTATTCTCGGCTCCACAAAGTGTACTCTTCAATTTTTCCATGGAACTAGACAAACCTTCAACTTTAGCACTCAAACCATTAATTTCACAGTCAAGCACTTGCTTAAAACTCATAGCAAGCACTAATTAACCCTAGCACTAGACCCCCCCTCCCATACTGTCCAGAAGGACAAGGTTCTCTATTCATCCCCACCAGCCAATCAGAAAAACAGCTTACTCTACCCATTCAGGCATGTCATAAGGGCAGTTTCCGGTGTACTCTCCAGTCCAACTGGTGAATCTGGGCATTTTGAGGCAATGTTACAACTGCCTCATGTACACAGACAACCCTCTCCTACCACCAAACACTAATATATGCGAGAGATGCAATTATACAGCCAAACTGGAGGCAAAGCTCTCTCAACCCAAGACTGGAATTGACAGTCAAGAGGAGAAGGGTAATACTTGCAACACACCACCAGCCTCACATAGACCTAATAAACCAACACCGGCAAATAACACAAACGAATACATGAAAACATACTCGGAGGCTCTAGATAAAAATCTGAAAAAGCAACAGAGACCTCCAAAGCAGACATCCAAGCAACCTACACATCCCATCACCAACCATGAAACACATATTTCACACAATCAGTGTGCCAAGCAATCACAGCCCTTAAGGCAAAATAACATACCCAACACACTAGTAATAGGCGACTCTATAGTCAAGCACACTGATGTTCCACTAACTAGGCTGGACAAGGAGAAGGTTACAGTTAGCTGCCTGTCGGGCGCCAGGATCAGCCACATAACACAAGCACTCAGGTCACTCCAGAACAAGTACAAATACGACTCTGTCATTGTCCATGTTGGTGTGAATGACCTCAGACGTACCTCCCTGGACTACATGAAAAGAGACATGGAAGAGCTCTCTGATCATGTAGCCCAGGCCGGTATGACCCTGACCCTGAGTAGCATCCTGCCCTCACCAAGAATGATGCCACAGTATAAAGAAAAAATGATCAATTTCAACAACTGGCTAAGTTTCTGGTGTCATTCAAAGGAGATCCAATATCTGACCGCCTGGGATGACATGCTCGACAAGCCATGTTGCTTCACAAAAGATGGCTTGCACCTGTCACCCTTAGGCTTTCGAATACTGGCAAAGGCTCTTGCCGCCCCCATAGTGTTTTTTTTTTAGGCAAGGCTCAAAAGACAAACCCACCACCATAAACAGCACAAGTAACCAAAAACTGAGGGTAATGCTACTCGACGCCAGAAGTCTAAACCTCAAAATGCATGCACTCGAGGCACTCCTCAGTATGGAGAACATCGACATCTGTGCAGTAACAGAAACCTGGTTTAAGGCTCCTGAAAGCACCCCAGCACTACTAGGCTATAACTCATACCATACCTTTCGGCCACAGAACCAGGACCAAAACACAAAAGGTAGGGGTGTATCCATATTCATCAAGGATACCCACACCTCCAGGTTATTGGCGCAGCACAATACATCAGAGATAATCCATGTGCAACTAACGGGCAAAACTGCAATCCAAATTGTAGCTTGCTACCGATCACCCACCATGACCCAGGACCCCCATTCCACATTTCTGGAGACACTGGGAAATATGAAGGTCCTACCAAACACACTAATACTGTGTCATTTCAATTACCCAAACATAAACTGGAAGAACTACTCAAGTACTAACTCCCTTGCCCAACACTTCCTAGAATTTATAAACTCGAATGCCCTGGATCAAATGGTCAACATCTCCACCAGAGGGAACATATTGGACCTGGTCATCACCAACATGGCCGAATGGTGTTCCACACCGACCATAGACTAATCACTCTGGATATCCACATTCTGCCCCCACCCCCAATCAAGGAAACCATTGTGAAAAACTTTTCAAAAGCAAACGTCACGTTTCTTAAGACCGAGGTGGAAAGGTTCACAGCCCCCATGCTAAAGGACAATGCTGTCCAAGCTGCTGAAACCTTTACAAAGGCACTCTATGAGCATCTGCAGGAATGCATGGATCGTGCTATCCCAAGTAAAACCAAGACTCACTCCTCCAAGAAAAGGAAACCAGTCTGGTGGACCCCTGCCATAAACAAGCTATACAGCAAAAGGAGGAAACTAGTACAGAAGAGAGTAAAATCCCAAGAAGGAAAGACATCCCTGATCAGTATCAGCAAGAAACTACGATCCCTCATTAAATCATCCAAGGCTAGTTTCGAAAGAAAAATTGTCAATGACTCCAAAGATAACCACAAAGCGTTCTTTATCTATGTCAAGAACCTAATTGGAAACTCTCAGATCTGCTCTGAGTCAGTGCAGAATGGCACAAAATACACTGAACTGATACTGCCAACATTCTGGCAGAGAGGTTTAGTGCAAACTTCACCCCCCTCTCACCCCCTTAAATGGGCCATAACCATACCAGAAGAATGTAGGGCCCCATCAATCACAGATACACGGGTTAAAACAGCCCTATTCAAAGCCAAAACCACAGCTTCAATGGGACCGGATGGTGTCCCAGGCTGTGTCTTACAAGAGCTCCAAAATGAACTAACCCCTCACCTAAACACACTGTTCAAACTCAGTCTCTCTACAGGCTACATACCCACAGAATGGTGCACAGCAACAGTTATCCCAATCCACAAAGGTGGAGCCACAATGGACCCCGGGAACTATCGCCCTATAAGCCTGACTAGCTTGGTCTGCGAGACTATGGAGCACATAATCATGGAACTCATTAACAGAGACATTGGGAACCTCCAAACCTTGGACCCTACCCAGTTTGGCTTTGTTAAGGGCAGATCATGCCTCCTAAACCTGATGGATTTCTTTGAGACAGTTACCAAGGCATTAGACGAGGGAAAGGAGGTCCACACAGCCTACCTAGACCTTGCAGAGGCTTTTGACACCATTCCCCATTCTAGTATTATAGACAAGCTCACCAGCTTGAACATAAACCTCTATGTCACGAGATGGGTTGCCAACTGGCTCATAGACAGAAACCACATGGTGAGATTTGCAGGCTCTACATCAGACTCTAAACCAGTTACAAGTGGCGTCCCCCAGGGCTCAGTCCTAGGACCCCTCCTGTTTGGTATACACTTCTCAGAGGTACAGGCAAGCATAGGATGACTATGGCTAACCAAGTTCGCAGACGACTGCAAACTAGGGGCCATAACTGATTCTCCGGCTGATACAGACACCCTCCAGAAGGGTCTCACTGACACGGATACCTGGTGTCAAAATCATGGCCTCAAGCTAAATGCCAAAAAGTGCACAGTCATCCCCCTTTGGAAAAAATAAAGTACCCACAAACTACCACATAGTTGGTAGTCCCCCAAATACAGAAAATGTAATAAGGGATCTGGGGACCTAAGCAGATAGTAATCTCTCCTTTGATGATCATATTGCCAAGGTGGTTAGAAAATCCTTCTATGTGACCCACCTAATCACAAAAGGGTTCACATCTAGAACAAAAGAGGTTATTGTGCCTCTCTGCTCATTTCTCATCTCATTAGACCCATCATAGAATACAATGCCCCATTTGGGATATACCTTACAAGACACCTGCAACAGCTGGAAAGACCACAAAAGTACCTCACCAAGAGGATTACTGGCCTCAAACAGATGCCCTATACAGCCCGACTCAAGAAACTCCAGCTCTACTCGGTTGCATACCGCTTACTCAGAGGTGATCTCTGCCTGACATACAAGGCCACGTCCAATCCAGAATTGATGGACATGCTCCACCTAAAAAAAAAACAAATCCCGGAGAGCCACACGCTCTAGAGATATAAACCTCACCACAACGATAAACAAGACATGCTGGAGGGATAGATTCCTGTCCCAGAGACTCCCCATGCTTTGGAACAGGATTCCAATATACATCAGGCAGAGCTCCTCACTAACACTCTTCAAGAGAGACCTTGACGGGTGGATGGGAAACAGAAAATTTACCCCGGGGATCACTGCAGTGGCTCTGCTGGACAGTGGCGCAGGGAACTAATGGCTCTGCTGGACAGAGGCACACAGAACTAATCTAAGTGGGTGGCGAAAGCCAACATATTCTGGCTAGGCTTATAAATGGCCTTGGGCAGATAGCCTAGTACTTACCTATGAACCTATATCTCAAAATATCTGTTAAGCAGAGAAGAATTTAAGGAATGGGTAGTGGGAATTATTAGGAAAAATAGAAATTTCTTCAGAATATACACAGCTAAGGATGGGATAAAATGAAAGGAGAGTTTAAAATAGGATAGGAATAAAAGAGAGAGAGATATGGTTAAGAAGTAACAAGAATTATTTAAAGGGACTGACAAAGGTAAAAGTTATTCAGAATAAGGGAATCTCACAGAACAAGAAGAGGCGTAACTGCAGTGTGTTAGAGAGAAAATAATGGATTACCTTGACAACATTCCCAAATACAAAACCTGCTTAACTTCACTAAACTTAACACCACCACCACTAGACATACCAACAACAACAGTCAGGGCTCCATATTTGACTGGGTTATAGTTGCTGACCTATCCAAATATTCTAATTCTGGTAACTTCCCTGGTACTCTAAGTGATTACCTCCTTGCCTCTGCTCTCAGATCCCTTTAAAAAAACATCAATACAAAACCACAGGGAACAGGGCTAACTTTGACCTGCAATCACTTATTAACAAATCAAAAGACAAGCTGGTCGATCCTCAGAACAATCGCTCTAAACGATGCTGTCAACTACTTCGACAACATTCCTGGACATTCTAAACCACCTAGCACCCATACGTAGGAAAAGAATCAAAAGCATCTCCGCTCCTTGGCTATCCAAACCTTCTAGAGAACTGATGAGAATGAGAGAGACTTTGGAAACAATAGCATACATTCAAATCCTCCTCTGACCTATTACAGTTTAGGCAACTTCACAACCCAGACAAAAAAAAAAATCTATAAAGACAAAAGACTACTATCTAATATTCTAGTCTACTACTAAACAAAATCCCAAAAAATTCTGGTCTAACATCTCTTCACTCCGCAACCCTGGAAAAAAAAAAAAACTAATCCAAACCCTCTTCCTGACACAACCCCTGCTCAAACAGCTAATCTCTTCAGCAAACACTTCATTGAAAGCATACAAAATGCCACTACAAACTTCCCCTCTCCCCACTTACCCAAACAACTATTCCCTTTCCTCATATCCCCCTCTAACACTATATCCTTCACTTCCACCCTTGACTCACCCTCTTCCCATCTCACCACTGCTCACACTACTCATGCTTTCATACTTCAACCTGTCTCCACAAGTACTATTAAAAAGGTTCCTTCTCAAACTCAAACCATGCTTTAACTCTCCAGACAACCTTCCAGTTGAATATCTCAAAATGTCAGCCGAACCCATAGCATATCCCATTTCCATCCTCATTAACAGATCCATCCTAGAAGCTTACATTTCACCATCCTGGAAAAAATCTTTCATTATACCTCTACACAAAGGCGGTAACTCCATTCAAATGTCCAACTACCATCACACTGCCCTTCTGTTACCCATCTCCAAACTCCTTGAAAAATGCATCCACTCTCAACTTCTTCACTACCTCCTAAAAATCAACTTATTACACCTACACAGCATGGCTTCAGACCTGATCACAGCACTAACTGCTCTTCTATCCTTCACCAATACTGTTAAAGCACGGGACTCTGGCAAACTTGTCTCCTCTCTGTTCCTCGATCTTTCTAAAGCTTTCGACACTGTTCCACATCAGTTTCTTATTCAAAAGCTAAATGACTTTGGTCTTTCTCCTCCATCTACCAGGTGTTTACTAGCTATATATCCAACAGACAGCAGTTAAATGGTTAGACTCCATCTTCTCATTCCAGAATACCTCAAATGGAGTTCCCCAAGGCTCTATACTTGGCCCCCTCTTATTCAACATATTTACTAATGACCTACATACCTCCGTCCTACAGAGTACACTCATACAATATGCCAATGACTCAACCAGCTCTATCGCTCACCTTCAACAAATCACCCAAGCTGCTTTCACATCCATTGAAAGCTGGCTTACTAACAATCAATTACTTCTCAACCTCTCTAAAACTAAACTTCTACTGCTCACCCACAAAACTCTCTCCCTAAATAAAAGGCAATTTACTATTCTCTCAAAGAACGACATCAAAGTAGAATTTGTTCCCCATACCAAACTTCTAGATGTCACCATTGATGAACACCTTAAGGTCAAACTCAATATTCATGGACAAAGTCTATACTCCTGCTCCACAGCAAAAATCTGGAACACCCTTCCTTAACTATTAGCTCCAACCACATACCTTCAACCTTTAAACACTCACTTAAGGATCACCTCTCTAAATTCTGGACCTGCTCCTGCTCAACCCCAGGTTGACAAGCTATACACTAAAATAACTCACCTACCGCTTATCAATCCTACACTCACTCTTCTCTTGCCTGACTTTCTCCTCCCATCTTCACTCTACAATTCCAGCTCCCCTTTCTTCTCTAATTCCTATCTCGCCCTTTCGAATCCTCTCAAATAAGGCCACTTTGTGTATTCACACACTTATCCCATGCTTCTTGGGTGTTCTGAGTAGGAACATTTCTTCATTTTTAATTATAGTATTCACTTTTGTACAAGTTAATTTTTTTTTTTTATTTTCCCTGCAAACTAGATTTGTAATACTGTTTATACTGTTCAGCTAAAATGAAAAAAAGATATTTTGTAGCTTTTGTAACTACTGTAATTCTTACATGTTGGAGCTTTTTTCACCAGGCCTCTACTGAAAATGGGTTCTCTTATGCCCAGTGGACTTTCCCTGTAAACAAATATCAAATAAATAAGTTTGTTTGTGTCTTTCGGCTTTTCCCGGTTAGGGGTCGCCACAGCGGAACTCCGGTCAGCTAATGATTGGTAGTGGATTTTTACGTACCGGGTTACCAGCCCTGACGCACAACCTTCAACGAAGGCACGGCCCATTCACGTATGCCTCCACACAGAAGACACTCTAGCTGAGAATCGAACGGGACAACATCTTGCTATGAGGCGACAACGCTACTGCAGCACCACCACCGCAGTAAATGTCAAATAAATAAGTAAATAAATAAATATTAATGAGTTGAAAAAGATTGCTGTTAAGTAACTGCTTTGTGACTGGGCTGCTTTAGAAGAGTTTTCTGATAACTCCAGAGCATAAAAGCTTTTAGCACAACAGCTCAGGCAACAGAAAGCAGAAATAGTTGTTGCCAAGCTTAAGCAGCTTATAACAAGGAAAATAACCAGGGATCCTGTAGAGGTATTAGCAATACTTCAAAAATTTATGAAAACCTGTATAAAGCAGAGAAAATGTGGAAATCAATAAAAAGTACAACTGGAAATGCTTATGGAAGAATTAACTATAACAAAGTTAGAGGTAAATAAGGCTCACTTATTAACAGTTAAGATAGGAGGAGATTAGATAAAATGGGGATGCATAACTAATCTACTGGAAAGTCTTCAAGAATAGATGGTACTCCGGTTGAAGTTCGGAAGCTAGGAGGGAAGAAAGTGATAATGATCTGGAATAATTTCTTTAGCAATATTTTAAAAGGAGGAGAAGCAGTAGAGGCTGTAATACCTACAGATGGTAAAGACTCATCAAATCTAGCTTCATATATGCCAATTTTGATTATAAACCATGACTATAAAGTGGTTATATCTATAATAGCTAAAAGAATGGCAAAGGTAATGCCAAAATTTATAGATCTGGGTCAATGTGATCTTGTGAAGGGGTGGCAAACATTTGACAATGTTTACAGATGAACGATGATCCAGAGGGAATTAGAATGCAAGAAAATACCACTGTTGTTGATGGGTCTTTACACAGAGAAAGCATCTGAAGAGAGTAAGCTGGGATTTTATGAGTACGGCAATGAAAGCATTTGCTTTACCTGACAAAACAATAAGGTTAATTAGGAGACTATATGAGAGAACGGAGGCTAAAATTAATGTAGGTGGTCCCTCTCTGATAAGTTCTATTTGAACAGAGCTACCAGGCAGCGGGTGTCCTCTTTTCCCTTTGTTATTTGTGTTACATTTATAACCACTGGCAAAGAAAATAAGGGACTAAGAAATTCAAGGAAATAATTGGTATGGTAATCACAAAAAGATGGCTTTATTTGCAAATGAAATTATTTTGGACCTGATAAAACAAGAAAAGGATACGTTAGTGTTGGGGAACATTCTGAGACAGTTTTAAGTTTCAAAGCAATAGCTGTGAATAATGTACCCACACATGGACTGGTTCAGCAATACCCATACTTATGAAGATATGACACAATGAAGTACATAGCAGTACTGGTTAAAAAGAATTATGTTATGGCAGTGGGAAGAGACTAAACAAAAACTGACAGCTATGTTTTATGGATATGGATAGCAAGCTACACGCAGTGAAAATGTTTTTAGTCCCTTTAGTTTTAAACACAGGTCAGGCATATTTTTATCAACCAGAGTGGTTGATAGCAATTAGTAAGTGGGATAAGTTAATCCTTCCAACAGAACAAGGTGATTTGGCACTACCTGATTTGAAGGGGTATTTCAGAGCTGTATAGTTAAGTACACAGCACAAGCAGAAAGCTGTAATTCAAAGTGGAAAGGTATGAAGATCAAGCGGTGGGGGCTCAAGAAATAAAGACAAACTGGTATTTTGGATGCAGATCCTTAAGGAGAACAACCACCACCATTCAGAATATTATAGTCATAAAATATATTCTGAAATATGTCAATATTATATCTGTAAAGTAGGAGAAAATATTCTAAGAACTAAGCCAACACAGGAATGAGAAAGGAGATTCTGCTGATAGGGATGACTGCAATTAGGGGTACAGAGAACAGGCAAGGGGATGCTGGAATTTACTGGAGAAAACTGGCAAAGGAACCATAGTACAGGGAGCAAATAATTAGGGAGAGAGAAAGGTAATATAATAGGAAGAGGCCAAAAACACATTTGGACTGCAGGCTGCGGAATACCTTCCCTAAAAAGGACTGACATCAGAGTAAAGGCAAACAGAAAGGAATAGGGGGATAGCAAGTGAAAGCCCAGAAGTGGTAGAGTTGTTAGATGAATCTAGAAGAGAAGCTGCTGTTAAAAAAAGGGACAATTAGTACTGTATATAAAATATTGCATGGTAACTATTGGAGTCAGTCTGAGGAGGTTAGAAAGGATTGGGAAGAGATACTGGATAAGCAATTCACAAAGAAACAATGGGAAAATATATGTATGGCTCTCATATAGGCAACCAAGTCTAGAAGATTTAGGATTTTTGCTTGGAAGGGTTTGCATAGGCATTTTTATACCCCCAAGCAGACTCCAAAGGATTTTTCCTCAGGTAGATTACAAAGGTTGTTGTGGATGGGGATGAAATAAGTAATTGGGAATATATTTTCTGGACTGTAATGAGTAGGTAGACTTAATAAATTCCCTGCAGATGACACTCTGTCAGAAATACTAGGTGAGCACATTGGTGTAATGTGAAAATTACTTTTTTTTTTTTTTTTTTTTTATCTCTGATACAGAACTGGCATTGCCTAGACATTGTAAGACCTTCCAAAGTTTACTACTGGTGACTGCCAAAAGAGCAACTACTACAAAAAGGAAATGAAAATCTACACCAACCATACTAGACATAGTGAATATAGTGAGAGAGAGAGAGAAGAAAAAGAAGAAGAAAAAAAAATGGGATATGAGAACTTTAGAATAAAGTGTGGGAGCAAATTTCATAGAAAAAAATGGGAATTGTGGGAACACTATGTACAGATTAATGTTTTGGAGGAGGAATGAGGTTTAAGGGAAGGCAGGAA
Source organism: Protopterus annectens (assembly GCF_019279795.1). Lineage (NCBI taxonomy): Eukaryota > Metazoa > Chordata > Ceratodontiformes > Protopteridae > Protopterus > Protopterus annectens. Next base: position 1,801,627,918 of record NC_056728.1, read on the forward strand.
TTGAATGAGCGATGTAATGTTTGAATGAAAAGACTATACAGATTTTATTTGCTGCATGCTTTTAACTGAAAATATGTTTGTTTATTTATTTACATTTGTTGACCGGGAGTGTCCGACTGGATGTAGGTCCATTTCCAGCAGAGGCCCGGGGAGAAAAGCTCCACAGTTAAAACAAACAGACAGTAGTTACATTGGATTACATAGCAATTAACAATTTAACATAGCAATTAATTACAAACATATTTACAGATGAAGAACATAGTACGTCAGTAGACAACTAGAATCGTTATCTGCGAAGTACATAACAGACATTAACAAATGTTACAATCAGAAGTTCCTGCTGTATAATAAGTACTAGGCTTATGAGCATCTGAGCTTGCTATAATCAAGGTAGTTAGTGGGGTGGAAAGAAAGGTAGTGGTTGGATGGGGTGGGAGATATTAGAGTGTGAGTTGCAAGGGCATAGCCAGCATGTTTTTAGGTGCGCTTTTAGTAAAGTTTTGAAGTGGGTGCATGATGGTACAGAGGTAATTGTGGGTGGGAGGGAGTTCCATAATTTGGCTATGGCACAAGAGAATAGTGCTTCACCAGCAGAGCTATTGGCTTTAGTGATCTGCAAGTGATTTTTGTTGCTGGATCTTAGTGGTCTGGTGGTGTGATATGGTTGGAGTAGATTCTGGAGGGATGGGACATTTAGTAGATGGTTTACTAATTTGTGGGCGAGTGAGAGTTGATACCATTGAAGGAGGTGAGGGAGTTCAAGCCAGCCCAGTAAGTGAGAGACAGTGGTGACTACGGTAGGATGCCCCTGTGGCGAATTTGGTGATTTTGTTGTAGCAGGTCTCAAGCTTGTTTAGATCGCATTGCCTTAGGTTGGTATACATTGGAGAGGCATAAAGTAGGGTGGAGATAAGGTGGGAATGTGCTACTGAAATCTTTGCTGCTTTGGTGAGAAGTTGCTTATTTCTGTATAATGCTCCTAGCTTTTTGTGGACTTTTTTATGGTCATGGATATGTGCATGTCAAATTTTAGTTTATTGTCTATTTCCACTCCTAGCAATTTGGTGTGTTCAGTTGGGTATATAGTGGTGTTGTCTGCTGCTGTGATGTTAAAGTGAGAGTTGTTTTGAGTATGTTTGGTGGGTTGGAAGGGGAGTAGTTTAGTTTTGTTTAGGTTGAGTATTAATTGGGCATCGGATAACCAAGTTTCAACAGAGGAAAAGGCTTCCTGTGTGACTTTTTGCAGTTTGGGTGGGAACTGGGCTGAGCAGATAATGGTCGAGTCATCTGCATATTGTACGAGTGTGCCATGTTTGGTGGCAGAGGCTATATTATTGGTGAAAACAGAGAAGAGTAGGGGGTCCAAAGATAGATCCTTGGGGAACCCCTATGGAGACAGGTAGTTGGGGAGATATGTCATTCTGCCATACAACGGATTGCTGTAGGTCAGACAGGTAACTCTGAAACCAGTTGGTGACTGACTGGGAGAAGGATAGGTTACTGAGGACAGAGATGAGTCGTTTGTGTGGGACCATGTCAAATGCTTTAGATAGGTCTAGGAAAGTAGCAGAGGAGCGATAGCCATTGTTTTTATGCTGAAGGATAGTGTTAGTCAAGGAGAGTAAGGCAGTGGTGGTGCTATGGTTTGGTTGGAAACCATGCTGAATATTGGAAAGGAGGTCTGGCTCATATGTCTGGCTACAACTCCCTAACCTTCTATCCCTTAATCAACTCACCATGGCCCACAAAATAATCCATCAACCTTACAACTGCCCTGCTCTCTCTAACCTAGTCCAGCCTAGTTTTCATCTCAGGTCTCTCATATCATCTGACAAACTATTGCTAAAGGTAACACTCTCACATAACTATCACGGCAACTCCCTCTACTCATTCAAAGTTGCCAAACACTGGAATAGTCTTCCTCAGCCCAAAGGAAAGTGTCCACACTATCACAAATTCAAACAACTTCTAAAAACTACCTAGCTAGTCAATGGTTCTGCTCCTGTCATACTCCAGGCTAATCTACTCCTTCACTCATTATTTCCTACTCCATCCAGTATCCCACCTTCAGGCTAAGCTATTCTGCTAATATAAGTACATTCTTGTCAACTACTTTGAAGTTCCAGTTAAACTTTCACAGTGCCATAATTTTACACTGTTACGTTATGTTGATGTTCTGTAAGAACTTTATATTTTATCTATTAGTATATTTACTATTGCAGCCAGAATTTTACTCTGCATGTACAACTGTATTTTAAATTTGAGTATATTTACTGTTACTGTCTTGGAGCTTTTCTCCTCGGGCCTTCACTGAAAATGGGCTCCCAGCCCAGTCGGACACTACCCGGTTAAGAAATGCAATAAATAAAAATAAATAAATGTCAATATGATTTGTTTTTATTTATATAAATGTAGTACTAACTTTGTCATAAGTGATAATTCAATGAAGACATTTCTAGTTAAAAAAAAATCAGGAGAAAATTAGGTTACTACTGGTGTGGTCAACATGCTGGTTACACGTTTAGCCAATAAAGATGAACATAATAAAAACATGACTAATTTAGTACTTAAGATAGGGGATTACTTTGCCAGAGTTGAGAACTTTAACAACACATGAACTAACAATATACAGTTTATATGTCTGGAAGTGAAGATGCATATTTTAAAATGATCTGACAGCAACACAATGCCATCTTGCCTATGCAGCAGAGAACCAGAGAAGTTAAACAAACAGCATTTGAAACCTACAGTCAAAATGGCTTATGCTGAAAAGCAGCTGGTGCGCAGGTCAGACAAAACAAGACAGTACAATTTCAAGTAACTGAACTAAGTGAAGGAAAGGGGGAAAAAAGCTTAAAGGATTATGAAAAAGTACAGTTTTGTACCTACCATAAATGTAGATGTCCGATAGGAATGCATCTGCAGTCCTTACAAATGGGTAGTCAAAGTCTGGGTCTGGCTGGTGTCACCCATCGCCATAGCTGCAGTTCTGGCATCAGCCGACACCATTTTCCTCAGTGTTTCTTGCCCCAGATGCCAGGTGCCCTCTTGGATGGCTAAATTTGGATAAATGCCAATGTTTCCAAACAGTAGAAACAAACACATAAAATAAGCATGTATGTACATATAATAATAGATCCCAAGCTAGCTGAAGGATGGCAAATACCCTAGGAGTACCACAGAGGTGAAGGTGGGTAATCCTGACTGCAGATGCATTCCTATGGACGTCTACATTTATGGTAGGTACAAAACTGTACTATGTCCTTCAAGGATGCATCTGCAGTCGAATACCATAGCTAAACTAGGGAGGAGGAAAAAAAAACAGCAGTGGCAAAATCTAGAGTATAACTTGGCAAATGTATGCACGGAGGTCCAAGTAGCAGCCTCTATAATGTCCTTGGTAGCCAAGCAGTGGTAGTGGCTGTAGCCCTTGTGGAGTGAGGCCTGATGTTCTCTGGAGTTTTCTTTCCATGGTAGGAGTAACAAAATCTAATGCAATTTCCTATCAATTTGGAGATTGTCTGTTTTGAAATTGGTTTTCCTTCCTTTCCTGTTGCATATGCTACCAGAAGCTGGTCAGTTTTTCTATTGGACTTGGTCCTGCCCAGGTAGTAATTGGTTCTGTGGGTTGGGGAAGAATGTAGGTAGGTGGATAGCCAGATTTAAAGACACTCTGGATACCACCTTAGGCATAAATGTAGGATTTGTTCTCATGGACACTCTATCTTGATGGAAGATCAGGAAGGGTTGCACTGCCATTAATGCCTGTAGTTCAGAGACCCTTCTTGCTGAGGTGATTGCCAGCAGTTCCTGGGAGGTTTTACATTTTAATTCCTCTCAGAAACTGTCTGAGCAGAGGATGTGAGAAGACAGGAGGATCAAATAGCTGATGCATGTATCTTGATGGAAGAATAGGGAAGAGCTCTGCCAAGTACTCCAGGATGTTGGCTATGTTTACCAGTGCCACATCTTCTCCTTTGCAGTACTCCAAATGAGATATCTGTTCCATTTAATTCTTTCTTGTTGAAGGTCTACGAGCCTCAAGGATTATGTCTTTAACCCTTTGGGATAAATTTGGGTTAATTGTTCTTATGTAATGTTCCAGGCAGTTAGCTGCAGAGTTTTCAGGTTTGGATGCAGGATGTTGTAGTTGTTCTGTGTTAACAGCAATGGGATCAGGGGTAGTGCCCATATTTGTTCCCGAGACATGCTCCTCAGCAATGGGTATCAATGTTGTCTTGGCCAGTCTGGAGCTATCAGAATGATCCTTGGACGTTCCTCTTTGATCTTCAAAAGCACCTTGTGCATCAAAGGAAGTGGTGGGAATGCGATGCTGTCAGGTTTTTCCAACTGAAGATAGGAGTCCACCTTCCAAGCAAGTGGGTGCAGAATTTCTTTAGCTGGTGATTGAGTGGGGATGCAAATAAGTCTATTTGTGGTAATCCCCATTCTCTTATGCAGCATCCATTCATCTGTGGTAGTTCTGCTTAATATGTCTGCTAGAATGTTTTCTTTTCCCGGTACAAAAATTGCTTGTAACTGAATGTTGTAGCTCAGAGCCACATCCCATCGGTACAGTGCCAGCTGGCATAGAGGATATGAATGTGTGCCTCCCTGTTTGTTGATGTACCACATAACTGTGGTGTTGTCTGTCCTTATCATCAACTGACCTTCTTGGAGAAATGGTCTGAATGACTGGATTGCCAATTTTACTGCCAGCATTTCCTTTAGATTTATGTGCAGGCGCAGCTGGTCTTGAGTCCATAAGCCTTGTATGCACTTGCCCAGCATGTGTGCCCCCCAACCGAGGTCTGAGGCATCTGTCGTGATGGTTTGGCTTGGTTGACTGTTGCAGAAGGGCAATCCTGTGTTTTATTGACAGGCCTGAGCCCACCATAGGAACTCTTGCTTCAGGCATGGGATTATTGGAATTTTGTTTTCTAGGCTGTGCTTGTTTTGGGACCACAAATTCTTTAGGTACCACTGTAGCTTTCTCATATGCAGTCTGGCATGAGGGACCAGAATTATGCAGGATGCCATGAAGCCTAGGGCTTGCAGTACTTTTCTTGCAGTTAGATGGTTCTGCTTTGTTAATGCCAAGAAGTAGAGAGGTAGTTGCTCTTTCTTTTCTGCAGTTAGGAATGCCATTTGTTTTGATGTGTCCAGCTCTGCACCCAGAAAGGTTATTCTTTGGGATGGAATCAGCCTTGACTTTTTTATATTGACTGTATATCCCAGGGCTTGCAGCAGGTAAATGACTCTTTGTAAGTCTTCTGTTAGCTTGCTTTTGCTGTCTGCTTGTATCAGGCAGTCGTCCAGGTAGGGATAAATTTGGATTCCCTGAAGTCTGCAATGAGCAATTACTGATGCCAGGCATGAACACTCTGGGCACAGTAGATAAGCCAAAGGGCAATGCTGAGAATTGATAATGCTCTGATCCTGCAAGAAATCTGAGGTATCTTCTGCAAATTGGTCGTATGGGGACGTGCAGGTATGCCTCCTTGAGATCTAGAGTTACCAGCCAAGACTCCTTGCCCAGCATGGGAAGAAGCTGCTGTAGGGTCAGCATTTTGAATTTTGGAACAATGAGGAATGTGTTTAAAGCGGACAGGTCGAGAATAGGCCTCCATTTGCTCTCTTTTCTTGGTACCAGGAAGAGTCTGGAGTAAAATCCCTTTCCTTGTTCCATAGATGGTACCTTTTCCACAGCTCTCATTCTTAGTAATTGAGATATTTGCTTTAGAGCTTCTGCCCTTTGAGTAGGTGGTAGGTTTGGCATTCCTCTTTCCTGGTAGAGTATGGAAATGGAACCTGTAACCTTGGTCTATAGTTTGCAAAATCCATTTTTCCCTTGTGATGCAATGCCAGTTCTTTGAAAATAAGGTTAGCTAGTTGTTCCAAGTCACTGTGATTGTGTTGTTGTAGTGGTGGTGGCGCTGGTTGTTACCCTGCCACTGGCGTCCCTGTAGGCACCCCTGGATTGGTTTCTTATTCCTGCCTCTCTGTGTCTTAGAGGAGTCCGGAAAGGACCAATTCTTGGAGGGCCAGTTCCTGCTAAACCTTGGAGGTTGAACCTGTAAGAAATCTTTCACTGTTTGTACAGATTTCGCCTTCTCTTCCATCTTTTTAGTACCTGCTGTGCAGGGGAACCAAATAAATTGACTTTGTCCATGGGAGCATCTAAAAGCTTTGATTTGACATGGTCTGGTAATGCCTGCTCTTTCAACCATGCATGTCTCCTGATAACTGTGCCAGTCATGGCTGATCTAAAGGAAGCCTCCAGTGCATCATAGCCACATTTTAAAGAATGGTTACTAACCTGCTGTATGTTATGTACCATTTCCTGAACATATTTCTTATCTAAAGATTCTTCAGAGGACAGCTTTTTAGTTAATTGGTCAAGCATAAACTTTTGATATTGAATCATATGAAATTGGCAGTTCAAAGCCCTAGCTGACAAAGTAGCAGAGGTGTAAACTTTTTTACCCCATCTCTCTAAGGACCTGGATTCCCTTTCAGAGGGGAGGGTTTTTTTAGTAGATGTAGTTGCTACAGCTTTAGGGCCCTGGGAGATAGTCTCTGGATCTGCAAAAGGAGCCTTGTATAAATGGTGATGAGTGTCCGGGACCCTGTAGAACCTATCGGGCTTAGCAGGGGCGGAGGTAATGAATCAGGAGCAGTGCAAGCATCATTAAATGCATCATCTACAACAGAAAGAACTGGAGGAATAGCTAAAGGCCTATGCTGTGGCAAATGTAGAAAGGTTCTAAGCCTTTTTCTGGAGTCTGAGAAATCTTGGCCCTGCCACTGAAATTGTTCCCTCATAGCATGCAAGGTTTCCCCAAAGGAAAATTCCTCAGGTGAAGAGGCTGAAGGAATGGACTCTTCAGCATCAGAGTCTTCGTAAGCGGAATAAGGAGCCTCAGGAGGGTCTGTATGTTCTGAGTCATCAGAGGAATCATCTGTGGATACTGGCTCTGGGGGCTCTGCTCTAGGCCTCTTCTCTGGAGGTGGATGAGAGGTCCTGTCTAGATGAGGCTGGGATCCACGAATTAAAGAAATGAGATCCTCAGCCAAAGAAAGCATATGGGAACTGGTGCTGGGCCTGTGAGAGGGGGGCTTGACAGGCACCGATTTTGAAGCTTTAGCTGCTTTAGCCCTGGCAAAGGCCTTAATAGACATGGCTGCAGGAGGCCTAGCAGCTCCATGTGCAGGGGTTGAAATATCCAAGGGAATAGTGTCTGATAATTCCTGAGAAACCGCAACTGCAGGTTGGATTTCAGAGCCGATTCCACCAGGTTAGAAGAGGCCTCGTAGAAGGCATGTTTTCTGGGAAGAACCGGTTTCAGCGAAACCGAGACGGACCGTGAGTGTCGGTCCTTTTCCCTGCGTTTTTTGGTTATTTGTGAAGTTGGAGGATCCGATGGCATGATATAAGCAAAATCAGAGCCAAAAAACTGTTCTGCAAATTCCGACCGACATCTAAGCGTCCGTCAGTTAAAAGAAGCACAGGCTAGACAAGCTGCTACGTCGTGGTCTGGGCCTAAACAAGGTAAGCAGTAAGAGTGGAAATCTTTATGAGGTATTTGTTTCCCACAAGTTAAACAGTTATTCACTTTTTCTGACATCGGCTGAGGCAAGAAAGAGTCCCCAGGGGTACAAGCTTTTAGAAGTCTTTTAGAAGTAGTATTCGGTAGTAGTAATCTCTGGTTCTGACCGACCGGCACTTGCGAACAGCTTCTGCTCGCGCGCAGGCTGCAAGAAAGACTGGGGAAAATGGCGTCGGCTGATGCCTTTATACCGAAGAACTGCAGCTATGGCGCCGGGTGAAGACACCAGCCGAAGCCAGACCCAGCCTTTGGAATCCGGCCGACCGAAGGGCTGCCTGACGACAGGACTACCCATTTGTAAGGACTGCAGATGCATCCTTGAAGGACATCAGCTCACTACTATTGACTACAGGAGAAAGAATTTTAGTTAAAACCTTGGGTTAATTTTAGTGCAGTTCATAAACTGATATGAGAAGGAACAGGTATTGTTTTGCAAATCTGCCAGCCTGGTAAAAATATTTGCATGGAAGGAAGACTGGTACATGTCAATCACAGTTTTTATGAAAACATTTTGATGTAAAGGTCTGTTTTCAGAGATAATGAAATAATGTCGGCATAGTTTAAAAATGCATGTTGATTTACAGCAGCAGTGTTAAAAAGATTTGCTCCCGGTAGTGTCCAATGCTTTATAAACTTACTCAGCTATGGACTGGCTTACAGGTTTGCGAAGGAATCTGACTGTGTTATGGAACAGCAGGCTGTTTGATGTCTCTGTTTTGGGCCGTAACAAAGCATGGCTCTAGTGAATTTAATGAAGAAGATGGCAGTCAGAATGATAAGAATGAGTCATGTATTTTACTTTAATACTGGATGTGTTCACTGGGAAGGAAAGATTGACTTTACCATATAGTGTTGCTGATTAATTACATTTGAAAACTGATGTTTTCAGGGGCAAGTACAGTAAACTGTATAATATTATTAGAGACATTTCTTTGTGCCTCTGTATGTGTGCAATTTTAAACAGAAAGTTGATGGCATATTTCAAAGCCTTGCATCTATGAACAATTTCAGGTTCTCAATGCCATCACTTACTTACTCATATTACTTAAAAGGTTATCATAAATAGCTATACAGTTTTAACTCTGACCACCACAAATGTTACTAAAATACGTTGAATAAATAATACAAAAATGAGGCAGCTAGAAAGCCATTAAAATAGAGTTATTTAGCAAGTAAGACTTTAAATAGATGAATCGGTGTGTTTGCTTACATTGCAATATAAACAATGTTCTGAATGTGAATATCCCTCAAAGTTCATACCTGTGTTGTCATTATGCAAAATCTTTAATTTTGTTAACTTTTAGATGGTTATTTGAGATCCTGGAGTTAGCATAGATATGAGCTGGACAGGAAGATAAACTTCCTAATTAGAGGGGGAAACTCATTATAATGTTGTACAGTAGCATGCTACGTGTAGCATTTTTTCCCCCCATAAGATTACTTTCTCCACTAGACTACCATGATCTTAATTAAAATAAATGAAATGTGTGGCATCTATTTTACTGGTATAATACAGTAGTTATTTACTGGGACAGTCCAAATGGAAGTAGTTTGGCTTTGAACGGCAAGTGAAAATAAGTAAAAAGTTGCTGAAAAGATTAATTGTGTCTGTGAAATGTGCTGGATTTTACTGGAAGATTTATGGAGCCTGGCTGATGTGGCAGGAGATTATTATTGAATGGATTTTCAAAGAACTGTGCCACAGTTTTATACTGAATATAAACAGTTGGACTTGGCATGCAGGTTATGTCCTTAGTGGTAAGAGGTTTTATACCGATGAAGCAGGGTAGTACAAACAAGCTGAGCTTGTAATAAGCAGGTTGCATATGCCTTCTCTTTGACATAGGTTAAAAGCTTAATAGGTACATAACGAAATAAGGTATTTACAGATTAGACTTCAAACTAAATGCCATACTCCAGAAGACAGATGTGCATTATTTTTCCTAACTGGATAATCCACTTAAAGTAAAACGAAGATGGGAAGACTATTTAATGAGCGGCAGTAGATCGGTGTTGCAGGTAAATCTGTCCAAGACAGAGAACCTTGTATGTGACTGGGTGTATGCAGACTGGTAAAGATTAAATCTGTGACTATTAGCATTCATTTTGTTGACATGGGGAATCCGAGTTCATCTTGGAGGACAGAGTTAATCAAAAGTAGAACTACTGTCTGTCTGGATGTTCCTTCAATAAAATATTGGATGAAGAAAAGAAGAAAAGAAATTACTTCTGGGAATTCTTTTTAGTAACAGGACTGACAAAAGTTGTTTACTCTGAAGAAAGGAAAAAGTACAGTTGGATAAGTAAATGTAACATAACAGTAGACATCTGAATGATCATTGTTGCAGTAGCCTTAGCTATACGAGTTACATTCAGTTAATATATAACAGCAGGTCAGTTCCCAAAGCTTCAAGCCACATGCTATGTGCTCAAACCGTTAGCTCAAGCTGAGTTGCCTAAAAATAAAGGTGTGAGCACCAAGCCCTGCAGAGCTTTCATGCCAACTGAGAGAAGGAGGCTGAGCCCTGAGAGGACATAGCTAGGAATAAAAATATACACACACACACACACACACACACACAAAACAAGAAAAAAGGGGGAAGGAGGGAAGGAGTGGCTACTGCAGCAGTGAACATTAGAACATCTACGGTTATGATAAGTTTACTTACACAATTGTACTATGTTCATCATAGTCATCACTGCTGCAGTAGCCTTAGCTATATGGGCAGATTACCTTAGCTTACAACACTTGGGAATTGGAAGGGAAAGGATCCAGTCATCCCTGGACAATGGTCCTAGCAAAGGCTGATACAGACCTAGAGAAGGAATCAAGCTTTTAGTGCTTTGTAAAAGTATTTTAAAATACTTCTAGAATCTAACCATTTCCAAAATACCAAAGATGAAGCCAAGGTCCTGGTACAGTGGGGGCCTTGACTGCCCCTGGAATAGTTTTGTTGTAGTGAGAATAACAAAAGGTAACAGCCTGGAGCTAAACATTTGGAAATACTCTTGTTTTGACATAGATTGTCCCTTCTACTTACCTTCACCAGAAATTAACAACTGATCCGCACATCTGACAGATTTTGTGCTGTGAAGATAGTACCAGAGTTGTCTGTGGACATCCAAGTTATGGAATAGCCTTCTTCCCTTATTTTTAGATTCATGAAAGAAAACACAGAGATGGATAGCTTGGCTTAAAGTAAGTCGGATATTTATTTTACATTTGTTGACCGGGTTTATCCAGCTGAGCTGATACCCATTTTTCAGCAGAGGCCCAGGGAGAAAAGCTCCACAATATTTACATTTAAAATTTTGCACAAAAAGTATGTAAATAAAAAGACTTAATACTTGAGCAGAAAATATACAAAAGGAAATCTAAAGTTCTAACTAGAGAAAAAAAATACAATCAGAAAATATGTAATGTGACTCATTTTACATTACATTTAGAAATATATTAACATTGAGAGAAAAATAAGGCTGTGGTTGTATATACAGCCAGGTAGTTGTAATAAGAGAAAATATGCAGAAGGTATATTAGTAAGTTGTACTAAGAGGGAGTAAGAGACAATAGACAGGTAAAGGGAGGAATATAGATGGCTATAAAATTAAGAGACACCAGTAAAAGGCTGACAGAGAAATAAAGATAAGATAGGATGACAGGTTAAGGGGGACGAGTACAGTGACATATCCAGTGGCTTTTTAGGAAGTCTTTGGCAGTTGATTTGAATAGTTTTGGTTGTTTAAGAGATTGAATCTCCAGTGGGAGTTTGTTCCATGAGACGGTAGGGTGGTAGCTAATAGAGCTTTTGACCAATTATGCTCATGGGTTAATAGATGTGTAGTAAGTTTTGGTCTGAACTTCAGAGGGACCTAAAAGAGGTGCATGAGGAAGTAAGAGGAGTCAAGCTAGGACAGAAAGAAGGTTGGTAAAGGATAGAGTGGATAAACTGAAGTTGCGAGAGAAGCAGCAGGTAGGATAGTTCCGGCCAGTTAAAGTGTTTTAAAGAGAGAGAGTGGTGGGATCTGTAGGTTTGATTAGCAACACATCTAGCCACTTTGTTATAGGTATTTTCTAGTTTAGTTAGGAGGGTGGTTTGGAGGTTAAAGAGGATCACAGAGCTGTACATTAGGCTTGGTAGGTGTGAGACAAGGAAATTTTGGCCTTGATGGATAGATATTTTTTGTTTCTGTATAAGAGGCCAAGTTTTTGATTTTTTTTTTTAATATAGTTGTGGACCGCAAATCAAATTTCAGTTGGTCAATTATGACTCCTAGATGTTGTGTGGGGTTCGACTAAGATGGGTGTATTATCTACAGAATGGATAGTAAAGGTGGATTTGAGATTATTCAGGCTTTTTGGGAGAGAAAGTAAGAGTTTAGTCTTTTTACCATTAAGAATTAGCTCGTTGTGGGAAAGCCAGGTCTTAATGGAACTGAAGGATTTCTGAGTAATGGAATGTAAGGGAGGGCCGTCTGTAACAGTGATGACTGTAGAGTCATCAGCATACTGGATGAGAGTAGACTGAGGGAAGGAAGTATACAGTAAATTAATGAAAATATAAGACATGCGTAAATGGGCGTGCCTTCGTTGAAGGCTGAGCGTCAAGCTGGCACCTCAGCGTTCATGAAAATCTACTGCCAATCATTAGCGGACCAGAGTTCTGCTGTGGCGACCCCTAACCAGGAAAAGCCAAAAGACGACATTAAAGAGTAGTGGTCTGAGAATAGATCCTTGGGGAACACCCATTATGACAGGGAGTGGAGGGGAGAGCGCGGATAGTCATTTAACTGACTGTAGTCGTTCAGAGGGGAAGCTGGAAAACCAGGAAATAGCAAGGGAGGAGAAACTGAGGTTAGTGTGTTTGTCCTGAAGAAAGGAGTGAGAGAGAGCGTGTCAAATGCTTTAGAAAGATCTAGGAATAAGCATGACACCAGCTTACTGTTGTCCCTGGCCTGAGCCTGGATATCACCTCAGGCATAAAAGAAGAAGGACTAGTTCTCACAGGAACAATGTCTCTGTGGAAAATGAGACAAGGGTGACTCACCATAAGAGCTTGCAACTCAGATTCTTTTCTTGCAGAGGTCAGAGCAATCAGTAAAAAGTACAGTTTTGTACCTACCATAAATGTAGATGTCCGAACTGGATAGCATCTGCAGTCATAAAGTACAGTTTTGTACCTACCATAAATGTAGATGTCCGAACTGGATAGCATCTGCAGTCATAACAAGTGGGTTGTCCTGTCGTCAGGCAGCCCTGCAGTCGGCCGGATTCCAAAGTCCGGGTCCGGCTTCGGCTGATGTCGCACTCCTCCCAATGTCATCTCTGTTGGTCTTCGGGTATAAAAGCATCAGCCGACGCCATTTTCCTCAGTGTTTCTTGCCCCAGATGCCAGTAGCCCTCTTGCAGGCTAAAAATTTGGATAGATGCCAATGTTTCCAAATGGATAGAGGTAAACACAGCAATAAGCATATATGTACAAACAAATACACCATAAAAGACTCCCCCCCCAAAAGCTAGCTATTAGGAGGGTAAACACCCTAGGAGTACCACAGAGGGAAGGAGGGAGGTAATCCTGACTGCAGATGCTATCCAGTTCGGACATCTACATTTATGGTAGGTACAAAACTGTACTATGTCCTTCATGGATGCATCTGCAGTCTGGGTAGAATACCATAGCCAACTAGGGGAGGAGGAAAAAGTAGATTATGGTGTGTTTAGGATCCCTTGCAGTACAGCAGTGGCAAACCCTGCTCGGGATCTGGAATAAAGAGGCAAATTATAATGCTTGGCAAATGTATGCACGGAGGTCCAAGTAGCCGCCTCAATAATGTCTTTGGTTGCCACTCGAAGGCTGTGGTAGTGGCTGTTGCCCTTGTAGAATGAGGTCTTATGTTCTGTGGAATTGGTTTTCCATGGAAGGAGTAACAGTATCGTATGCAATTTCCTATCCATTTGGAGATTGTCTGTTTGAAATAGCTTTTCCTTCCCTTCCTGTTGCATAGGCTACAAAGAGTTGGTCAGTCTTTCTGCTTTTTTGTTCTGTCCAAGTAGTAGCGTAGCTGTCTATGTACATCCAAGGTATGCAGTATTCTTTCCCTCTGTTTTGTGGGTTGGGAAAGAAGGTAGGTAGGTGGATTGCCTGGTTTAAAGACACTCTGGATACCACCTTGGGCATAAATGTAGGATTAGTCCTCAAGGACACTCTATCTTGGTGGAAGATTAGGAAGGGTTGCACTGCCATTAAGGCCTGTAGTTCTGAAACCCTCCTTGCTGAAGTAATTGCCAGTAGGAAAGCAGTTTTCCATGACAGGTGTTGTAGGTCTGCTGTTGCTGCTGGTTCAAAGGGTGATAGTGTCAACTTTTCTAGCACAAAGTTTAAATCCCAAGCTGGTAATGGTGGTTTCCTTGGAGGTTTTACATTCTTGATTCCTCTGAGGAACTGCCTGAGCAAAATAAACAGGTGGATCAAAGCTGTATTCTGCTGAAATAGCTGATGCATGTATCTTGATGGAGGAGTAGGAGAGGCCTGAATGAAGAAGTTCGGCCAGATACTCCAGAATGTTAGGCATATCTATGTTTGACACATCTTTTCCTCTTTCCGTACTCCAAATGACAAACCTTTTCCATTTTCCAGCATAGTTCCTTCTTGTTGAAGGTCTGCGTGCTTCAAGAATAATGTCTTTAACTCTTTGGGAAAGTTCTGAATTAGCTGCTGCTATGTGATGTTCCATGCAGTCAGTTGCAACGTTTTTAGGTTTGGATGTATGGTGCTGTAGTTGTTCTGAGTTAACATCAAAGGCATCAGGGGTATTGGCCACATATTGTTCCGAGACATGCTCCTCAGTAGTGGGTACCAGTGCTGTCTTGGCCAGTTTGGAGCTATCAGGATTATCCTTGGACGTTGATTTTTAGTACCTTGTGTATCAAGGGAAGAGGTGGGAATGCATATGCTGTTAGGCCTTTCCAGTTGAAGGAGAGCGAGTCCACTTTCCATGCTAGTGGGTGGAATGTCCTTGTGCAGAATTTTCTGAGCTGGTGATTGAGAGGTGATGCGAATAGGTCTATCTGTGGCATTCCCCATTTCTTTGAGATGGTCTTGAAAATGTCCGGTGCAGCTTCCATTCGTGGGCATCAGTGGTTCTGCTTAATATGTCTGCTAGAGTATTGTCTTTCACAGGTACAAATATTGCCTGTAACTGGATGTTGTAGCTGAGTGCCAGGGTCCACAGTTCCAAGGTCATTCTGCATAGGGGGTATGAATGAGTGCCTCCTTGTTTGTTGATGTACCACATGACTGTGGTGTTGTCTGTCCTTATCATCAACTGGCCCTCTTTGAGAAATGGTTTGAACTTTGGATTGCCAGTTTTACTGCCAGCATTTCTTTTAGATTGATGTGCAGGTGAAGTTGATCCTGTGTCCACAACCCTTGCTTTGTCCAGCATGTGGGTCCCCCATCCTAGGTCTGAAGCGTCTGTTGTGATGGTCTGGCTTGCTTGACATCTGCGAAAGGGTAGGTCTGGGTTTGACTGGCATGCCTGAGCCCACCATAGGAACTCCTGTTTTAAGCATGGAATTAGTGGGATTTCTGTTTCTAGACTGTGTCTGTGTTGGGACCATAAATTCTTTAGGTACCACTGTAGTTTCCTCATATGTAGTCTGGCAAATGGAACCAAGATTATGCATGATGCCATGAAGCCCAAGGCCTGCAGAATTTTTCTTGCTGTTAACTTGTTCAGTTTTGTTAGTGCCAAGAAGTAAAGAGGAAGTTCTTTTGTTTTCTGTAGTCAGGAATGCCATTTGTTTTACTGTGTGAATGTCCTTGTTTGGGATGGTATCAGCCTTGACTTTGTAAATTGACTGTGTATCCCAGTGCTTGTAGCAAGTAAATGACCCTTTGTAAATCTGTTGTCAGCTTGCTTTTGTTGTCCCTTGTAGCAGGCAGTCGTCCAGGTATGGGTAAATTTGAATTCCTGTAGCCTGCAATGGGCGATTACTGATGCCAGGCATTTTGTGGATACAGTAGATAAGCCAAAGGGCAATGCTGAGAATTGATAGTGCTCTGATCCTGCAAGAATCTGAGGTATCTTCTGCAGATTGGTCGAATGGGCAGGTATGCCTCCTTGAGATCTAGAGTTACCAGCCAAGACTCCTTGCCCAGCATGGGAAGGAGTTGCTGTAGGGTCAGCATTTTGAATTTTGGGACAATGATGTATGTATTTAAGGTGGACAGGTCGAGAATTGGTCTCCAACTTTTTCCTTTCTTGGAACTAGGAATAACCTGGAATAGAACCCCTTTCCTTGCTCTGCTGTTGGCACTCTTTCCACAGCTCTCATGTTTGCTAACTCCATTATCTGGCGTAGAGCCTCTGTTTTGATTTGGAGGTAGATTTGGCATTCCTCTTTGACTGGTAAAGTGTGGAAGTGAAACCGTAACCTTGATCTATGGTTTGTAAAATCCACTTGTCTTTTGTTATGTAGTGCCAGTTCTTTGAAAATAAGGTTAACTTTCCGCCTAGAGGAGCTGCTATTTGTTCCCTGGTAGGCGGATGTTCACTGTGGTTGTGCTGATGTAGTGGCAGTGGCTGTGTCTGTGCCTCTGTTGTTACCTTGCCACTGTCTATAGGCACCTCCTCTGGATTGGTTTCTGCCTCTGGAACGTCTATTCCTGCCTCTTTGAAATTTTGTGGAGTCAGGAAAGGACCAATTTTGGCAGGCCAGTTCCTGCTAAACCTTGGGGTTGAACCTGCAAGAAATCTTTAACAGTTTGAACAGATTTTGCCTTTTCTTCCATTTTCTTCATAACGTGCTGGGCAGGTGTACCAAACAAACTTGTCTTGTCCATAGGAGCATCCAGCAACTTAGCTTTAACATGATCCGTAAAGCTTGTTCCTTTAGCCATGCATGCCTTCTTATCACTGTGCCAGTCATGGCTGATCTAAATGAAGCCTCCAGTGCATCATAGCCACATTTTAAGGAATGGTTGCTAACCTGTTGTATGTTATTTACCATCTCTAATACATATTTCTTATCAAGAGATTCATCAGTGGTTAGTTTTTAGTTAACTGATCCAGCATAAACTCCTGGTATTGTATCATGTGAAACTGACAGTTTAAAGCTCTAGCTGAGAGAGTAGCTGAAGTGTAGACCTTTTTACCCCATCTGTCTAATGACCTTGCTTCCCTTTCAGAAGGAATGGGGTTTTAGCTATGGTCGCTACTGCCTTGGGACCCTGGGATATAGTTCCTGGGTCTGCAAGTGGGGCCTTGTAAAGGTGGTGATGAGTATCTGGCACCCTGTAAAATCTGTCTGGTTTGGCAGGGGCTGGGGTAAAGAATCTGGAGCGGAGCAAACATCATTGAAAGCATCATCCACCACAGAGAACAGGAGGTATAGCTAAGGGCCTGTGCTGTGGGAGGTGCAGAAAGGTCCCAAGTCTTTTCTGGAGTCTGAAAAATCCTGTTGCTGCCATTGAACTGTTCTTGCATGGCATGCAGGGTTTCCCAAAGGAGAATTCTTCTGGTGGGGGAATGGATTCTTCAGCATCAGAATCTTCAAAATTGGAGAAGGAGCCTCTGGCTGGTCAGTAATGTCTGATTCATCAGCAGAATCATCAGAAGACACTGGCTCAGGGGCTCTGCCCTAGGTCTCTTCTCTGGGGCTGAGAAGCCCTGTCTGGGTGAGATTGAGATCCTCTAATTAAAGAAATTAAATCTTCTGCCAAAATAAGCATTTGAGAACTAGAAGAGGGCCTGGATGTGGGGGTCTAACAGGCACTGTTTTAGTAGTCTTGGCTGCTTTAGCCCTGGGCCTTAATGGACATGGCTGCTGGAGGCCTAGCAGCACCACGTGCTGGGGTAGAGACATCCAAGGGATGGTGTCTGATAAGTCAACCACCGGTGGGTAAAATTTCTGAGGTCGATTCAAGAGTTGTAGCAGGGGCCTCAGTTGTAGGAATAGGTTCAGCTGTACTTTGATCAGTTTTCGGTTTCGCGTTTGCTTAACCATGGTTTCGCCAAACGTGTCGGTCTTTTAGATTGCAGTCGGAGGATCCAAAATCAGAACCGAAAAACTGTTCTGGTTGAAAGAAGCACAGGCGAACAGGCTGCTACGTCGTGGGCTGGGCCTAAACAAGGCAGACAGTAAGAGTGGAAATCTTTATGAGGTATTTGTTTCCCACAGGTTAAACAATTGTTAACTTTTTCTGACATCGGTTGAGGTAAGAAAAGGTCCCCAACGGGTACTTAGCTTTAGAAGTCTTAGTAATCTCTGGATCCGACCGACCGCACAACAGCTTCTGCTTGCAAGAAAGACTGAGGAAAATGCTGATGCTTTTATACCCGAAGACCAACAAAGATGACGTCGGGTGGAGTGCGACATCACCCGAAGCCGGACCCGGACTTTGGAATCCGGCCGACTGCAGGGCTGCCTGACGACAGGACAACCCACTTGTTATGACTGCAGATGCATCCATGAAGGACATCAGTTTTCAATGTTAAAAATCTCATGTCAGTCACATGAGCTGATTCAAATGGAGCAAGTGTTAGCTTCTCCAACACAAAATTAAGATCCAAGGAGGAGTTACTGGTTTTCTTAGAGGTTTATTCTGCAAAACCCCTTTTAAAAACATTTTGACATAAAAATGTCACGAAATAAAGGGATCTGTGGGCAAACATGCTGAAATGGCTGATATATGAACCTTGATGGAGGAGTACAAAAGGCGAAGGTACAGTAACTCGCACAAATCTTGTAAAACCAGAGAAATGTTAGCCCTGATGGGATGCTGACTAAGTTATTGGCAGCAACTAGAAAACCTTTTCTATTTGATAATATAGGATTTTCTAGTAACAGGCTTTCTTGCCTCCATTAGTACCTCAGCTAACAGGTGTCTAAAGGGAATTGAGATCCTATCATCCAGGCAGTCAGTTGAAGTTACTGAGGCTGGGATGTATCAAACACCCCTGTTCTTGTGTGAGTAGCTCCATTCTGTCAGGAAGCTTGTGGCAATTGCCACTGACCATTTCCAAAAGAAGTGAGAAACATTGTTGCCTGGGCCAAAAGGGAGTCACAGAAAGATCTTTGAGGTTTCCTTTGGAATCTTCAGAAGTACCCTGGGTATCAGTAGAAAGGGCAGAAAAGCCTACAGGAACATCCCTGTCCAATGAAAAGACAAGGTATCTGTCTTCCAGGCCTTCATGCATAGAGTCCTGGAACAGAATTTTGCAAGCAAATTGTTCAGAGAGAAGAAAATCTTGGAAGACACAAACTAGTCTCCATTCATATGGGGTCTGTCTTTGTCCTGCTCAGCGTGCCTGCTACACAATTTTCTCTGATGGGATGTAGGATGCCTGCAGAGTTGCGATTGTGTTATGAAGCTATATCCCAAACTAACATGAGTAGTCTACAAACGGGGTAAGACCTGGCACCCCCTCACCTGTTAATGTACCACATGACTGTGGTATTGTCTGCTACATCCTGAAAAGGTCCAGGGGACAAAAGATGATTCAGAGAGTTGAGTGCTTTGATTACAGGAAGCATCTCTTTTATATTTATGTGCTTTCATCTGTCGTAGGTGTCCCAAACACCTTGAACTTTTACCTTTCCTGAAACTGCTCCCAAAGAAAACTCTGAGGCATCTGTGAAGACTGACTGACTCTGTGCATGGGGGGAGGGTCCTGGATTTAGGGAAATTTGCTGTCCCCACCAAGTGGTTTCTCTTCTGATAAACCCCAGGGCACGGATTTGAAAATATAGCGGGTGTTGATGCTGGAACCAAGCAGACTTCAGATACCACTGTGTCTTCCTCATGTGGAGCCTTTCCAGGATATTATGAAAATTCTGGATCCCATGGAACACGGATTTGAAATTATAGTGGGTATTGATGCTGGAACCAGGGAGACTTCAGATACCAAGGTGTCTTCCTCAAGTGGAGCCTTTCCAAGATATTATGAAAAATCTGGATGCTGTGAGACCCAATATCCTAAGGTATTCCCTTACAGTGACAGATGTCTGAGTGGAAAACTCTAGAAATAAATTTAGATATAGATATACTTAGAAATGCTCTTTGAACTGAGATGTCTAGCAGATACCACAGGAACACAATCCTGTGTGAAGTTAAAAGGACTTCTGAATGTTCTTTTGGAATCCCAGCTTGTGTAAAGACATCTCTCACCCAAATCAGATATTCCTAACAGTTTGAAAAGGACTCTGCAAAGATAAGCAAGTCATCTAAATATGGAAAATGTGGATACCTTGCAATGAGCTACAACTGGAGCTAGACACCTTGAAAACACTCTTAGAGCAAAGGATAGTCCAAAGGGTAAGGCAGAGAAGTAATACAGTGATCCAGACACACAGCAACATAAGAAACACCTGGAGTCTGGATGAACACAGACATGATAAGCATCTTTTAAATCTAGTGTTATCAGGAAACTTTAATGAGAAAGAAAGGGTAACAGGTTGTGAAGTAACAGCATTTTGAACTTGGGCACTATCACTAATTGGTTTAGAAAGGAATGATCCAAAACTGGTCTCAAGGCATTTTCTTTCTTTCTCCGACACCAAAAACATCCTTGAATAAAAACCTTTTCCAAAATGGGAAGGAGGAACTGACTATCATTCCCTGATAAAATATACGTCAAAAGACAGGAGGAAATAGAGGAATCTGATCTGGTGGAGGAGGAACTGATGTCTGGAAAGGCAGAATATCCTCCCACTGACATCTGTAACCTTGATGAACAATCTTCAGAATCCATTTGTCTGAAACTATCTAATGCCAAAGAAAGAGAAGTAGAGATTCAAACTTTCTGGAAGGGAAAGAGGAATGTCGGGGAGGGGGGGCAAGGTCCCTTATATAGTCATTCTGATTTGTTGGACTGTCTTTTTTTTTTTTTTTTGAAGGAGGGGTCCTGTAGTCATTTTGGAACCCCCTTGCCATTTCTTCTTAAACATCTGTTTATCATTTTGCCAAAACTGGAGGGATTAGAAAATCCCTTACAAAATTTGAAAAAGGAAGGCTGAAAAATCTAGAGATTCCCTGTTTCAGCTTACTCCTCTCATCACATGTTTTGATAACCTCTATAGCAGAGGAACCAAAAACAATCTCTATCCAAACAATAATGCAAAATCTCATTTTCACATCATCTGGCAGGTTCTAAGAACATAGCCAGACAAAACTCCTCAAAACAGTGCTAGTGGCCATAGGCCTGACAGAAATATCAACTCAGTCACATGCACACTTTAAACAAAGTAAAATGTAAGAAACTGAACCATTTAAAGCAGATTTTTCCTCACAAGAAGAAAGGACAGACAAAACAGTCCACGAACTTTCACAGTTAAAAAAAACTTAACATATGAGCCTGACAATTCATAATTTTGAAAATCAAAGTTGCAGAAGCATACAATTTATTCCATACTTGTCAACTGTTATCACATCCTTGTCAGAAAGTGTATGACTGGAACTAACCAAATGCTTAACAGCAGTAGGATCAACTAAAGCTGTAGCTGGTGGGTCAAGTTTGGGATAAAGGTATAAAAACTTAAAAGACTGGGGAACTTTATACAATCTACCTGCCTTTTTATGAGCAGCAGGTTATCAGGAAAATTGCAGGCAGTGACACACACACACACATCCTCCAAAGCGGACAGCACTGGAAAAATGGGTGGAGGTTCTGGAATTCCATATGTAACAACTCACAGCATTTGCTGAGGGACTGAGCCCTCTGTGTTCTCCCAGTGAAAACACTGGCACATTCTGGAAATCTCAGAGAAACAGAAACCCCCACACACAGAATCAGATACTGTGCTCTCCTCTGAATCTAAATCAGAAAACTGAGAAAACACTATATCTCTCCCTTCATCTTCCTGTACCGATTCAGAATCTAGAATCTCTTCAGGAAAAGAAGCATCCCTTTTTCTTTTACCAGAAACCACCTTATAAGAAGGATCTACTGCCTGAATTAGACCCTGAGCCTGAGCTAGTAAACTACTCCAGTCTAGAGAAGTTTGAAGTGGAGCAGATATATGTTTAGTTTTCTATGTTCGACAGGAAAAATTGGGCCAACAGAATTGTTAATAGCAGCATCAACTTCTCCAGGGATGGGCATGGGCACAACATTCTGACTAAAGAGGGAAGCTTTCCTTGATCCATCTATCAGGACAGACAAGCGTGTGTCTCTCTCTTCCACTGAGGGGACCCCAACTGCTGCAGAGGAGGTGGCAAACCGCAGTCCACAGTGGCTATCGATGCTACACCAGAGGGATTCAGGGTAAAAGATGAGTTGTCAGAAGAACCAGCTTTGGTCACAGCACAATCATCCACCTTCAGCTGAAGCAAATTGCTAATCTGTTGTTATAACAAAGGCTACTTGCTTAACTTTTTCCTTTTGTGGCTGAAGACCGACTGGTAGTAAGCCAAAAATGGTGCCTCTTTCCAAGGGAAAACAAGCAGCAAAACAGCAAAAATTTAAAGTAGCTAAAAGTCATCTTTTCCTCAACAAAACACAGTTAAAAAAAACACAATATACTTTTCCAGTGCTAGAATGTAAAATAAACACAATTTCTCCACAGGAAAAAAAAATGGTTTTCAACTACTTTTAAAATGACAGGAAAAAGTGCTCTCCCATTTACATGTACAGTTAACTTTTATGACAGGCCATTAAAACACAAACTCCCAGATTAAAAACAACTTTCCTAAACAGGAAAGTACATTTAAAGAATGTTGTTTTTTTTTTTTTAATGCGGAAGGTTCCCAAAGGTAACTTATCTGCCAGCAAAGGGAACAGCACAAGCAGACCATCGATCTTCGAAAGCCTTCACAGGTGCACTCTCTTTGGAGGCAAAAAAGCTCTGAAGGGCTTGACACTCAAACGTGCATTTTTAGGCAGCTCAGCTTAGCTGCCTAATAATTTGAGCATGCAGAAGGTACCCTGAAGCTTTGGAAGCTGGCTGGATACAACCCATAAAACTAAGGCTACTGCAGCAGTGATCAATATGAGCATCAGCTCTTTCATCGGATATTGTGAAGTGGCCTATGAAAATAGATTTTCCTTTGCAACTGCAGTTGTTAGTCTTCAAGTACTGACTTAGGGCTGGGAATCTTACTGCCTCTCATAGGTGGATTCTGAATATCCAAAGATCATGAGTATGTGACATTTAGTTTTAAGGGGTGAGAGAACTACACTATGATTACTGAACGCTGAATGAGTTTTAGAAAGTGGGGAGATTTTTAAGAGTTATAGATCACAATTGGTTTGTATGCCCCTTATGTAATTCTGAGTGAATAGGGTTATTAAAACATAGCATCTAATCTAAGATAACATTTTTAGACAAGACTACTACATGCCTATTATTTGGAGTAAGAGTTAAATTTTAGGCAGGTACCTCTAACACTGATGATGCAATCAGATGTAACCACGTACTAATTTTTAACAGTCTTGTTAAGTGTATGCTTATTTAAGAAAGGTGCCTGTATTATTGGTGTGAGTACACAGTACGCTGTTAACACATCTAGTTTACGAATATGCTTGAAATTGTCATGTATAAAGAAATTCATGTATATGAAAAGTTCCTATGCTTTTGTAAAACATAAGATGGTGCATTATGTTGTAAGTGGAATGACTGGGTTGCCTGAAAACATATTATGGCAAATTTTACTTACACTGTTAATAAAGATGATTTAAAGCCCCAGTGGTGCAGCAGTTAAGTCTTGTCACCTCACAGAAAACAAAAATTTCAGGAGTCAGCCGACCGGCACTTTTGAACTGCTTCTGCTTCGGGCACCGCACGGCAAGAAAGACTGATGTAATGGCATCAGCTGCATGTTTTATACCCTTGACAACCTGACGTCATGGAAGAAGGGACAGCAACCAACGCAGGACCCAAGACTTTGTTAATCAGGGCGAGTGAGGGTAACCTGCCAGCAGATTACCCAAATGTAATGACTGCAACAGTGAAACACGAAGAACATCGGAGTTGATGAAGAAAGAATTGAACTGAGTGGCCAGATCTATGTCTAAAGCATTGGGGTCAGGACAAGGGTTTTCTTTTTTGCCAGGATTGAGGAGGGTGGAAATCCCATGCCATAATTTTCTAGAATTTGTTTTATGGCTAGTTTGCAATATGGAGAAATAAGCTTTGCGGTTTGCTATGATAAGCTTTCTGACTTTGTTGCGGAGCACTTTGTATTCGTTAAGGGTTGAGGGGTCTTATTTTTTGGTGGTGTACCCAAAGCTTCGTCTCTAAGGCGCATGGCAGTTAGTGTGTCCTTGATTAGCAATGGGGCAGTTTTGCTTTTTATTCTTTTAGTTTTTAGAGGGGCATGTGAATCTAGGAGGTTTAAGAATGTAAAGTTGAAGTAGGATATGGCATTATCCAGCGGGAGTGTTTTCAGAGGGCTCCAGTTTACTGATTTTAGTGAGGTTGAGAAGGTATTGGGATTAAAGTTCTTTAGGGAATGAGTGGAAATGTAGTTATGAGATATTTGTAAGGAGGAGGGTGGGCAAATGTGGGGAGGTGGTCACATAGAGCTAGGAAGTGTGCCACTATTGGAGAAATAATGAAGATTAGTAAGACCCAGTCGATGATACTACCAGTGGAGAGGTTTTTAGAGGGTCTAGTGACAGAACTGATTAGCTGAGAGAAATTATAAAGGTTAATGTTTATGAGTTTGTGGGGGACTGAATGGATGACCAATTTATGTTCATGTCACCTAAGATTATTGTTTCATTACTAATATTGGTGGAAAGTCAGGAGAGAATATCTTTGAGTACAGAGATGTTGTCCCAAGGGGGAATTGTATAGAGAAGCTATGCATATGTATTTATGTTTGTTTAATTGAAGTAGGGCCAAGATTAATTTGGCGTTGTTGAATTGGAGAATGGGTTTAGAATAGGGGGTAACAGATAGGGAGGATGAGTACAGGAGTATAGCTACTCCTCCACCTTTTCTGTAGGTTCTATCTTTTCTGATGACAGAGTAGTTGGGGTGTTATTTCTGAGTCCTTTATGTGAGGTTTTAACCAGGTTTCAGAAATAGACAGGATATCTGGTTGACTGCAGAGAAGCCAGGAGTGAATTTTGTTGGTTATGCTTTGGGCATTTAGAGAGGTGAATAGGATGGGTTTGGATGTTGAGGAGGGGGGTAAAGGGGGCCTGGGTTAAGGTATATGTCACCAGAGAGAAGGATGGTGGTTACCTGGTGAATTAGGCTGAGGAGGTGCTTGAAGAGCTTGTCAGAGTGGAGTGAATTCTTGAAAGTAGCATACTATGAATTACTTTTAAGTAGTATGTGTCATGTATTTATTGGCAGTGGTGTTTGAGCATCTATTTCAGCTGTTCCTGTATCTTGGTGATTGTGTAAATTGTCCATTGCACAGTAGGAAAACTCAAGTCACCATCGCTAGCAGTTGTATGATTCCATTTATTATAGTGATCAGTGTAAGTAAATGTTGCTGGAATGCTGGTGTGCTCATTTCTACTGTCTAAGCAGTGGTATGATGCGTTTGTAAGTCGTTTATCACATTTTTAGAGAGGGGGTGTTGAAATCCAAGTAATTTTATAAGGTATAATCTGATGGGGGCAATAGCCGTTATAGTTAGTCCGCTACACTTACGTGAATCCTGGTGATATTTGTTTATACATAGATGATTAAATATATTATTCTGTTAATGGGATTAGAGCAACAATCTCATTAGATCATTTCTACTCTCAGTTCAGAATACGAAGACGCATTGTGGAAAAGATTTGTAGACAGTAAAATAAAAGAATATACAATAGAAAAACTTTTTGAAATGGTAGTCAGTAGAAATTATGTACAATGTTTGCTTCAGGTGGAGTAGGGCCATGTTAGGAGTTAAAGATGAGATGTTACTGTGAAAACGACAGGCTGTGCGTCACATTTGGGAGACTAGGTTATGTGACATGAAGCTGAGCATTTACAAGCAACTTGTGTTGAGAGATGTTCAAGTTCTGCCTGAAAGGAGGATTAGTGGAGAGAGGACTTTAAGATTTGAGGGAAGATCCCTCCAAAGCTTGGGTCCAAGGGTAGAAAGGCAGTGGTTGGAGCACTAGTTTGGGGTGCTTACAGGAACCCTGAATTGGCTGCGAGATCTAAGATCCTATGGCAGAGGCTGTGTAAATAATGTAGAGGAAAAAGAAAGAAAGGCAGGCATTTTCTTTCACAAGCTAGAAAAGTTGGGAGCTAAGAAGTAGATTGGCTTGCTGCTGAACCTGCAGCCTGTTGGATTTGGCTTGTGAAAGACAGTGGCGTTTATACTTTAATGAAAGGTAAAGAAGCGGCAAATGGAGCTGGACATTGGATGGAGGTGGAGTTTTTGTTGGGAGATAGGTGCAACAAGAGGTAGGCAGTACTCAAGTTGTGCTAGAAGAATCCCTTTGCCAGTAGCATCTCTTGTTGGATGGGAGAGGAAGGAGGAGATTATGTTGGCCCAGAAGAGAAGGAAGAATTTTTCTCCTTGCATTTTCTAGTTAGGCCAGACTCCTGTGTATCTAAAGGTGTGAACCCGCTTAATAGCATTGATAAACTGACTAATAAGTGAGATAGTGTGTTTTTTCCTCTTTTAGTGGAGGCTCTGAAGAGTGTAGCTTGCTTTTTAAAAAGTTAAGTAATTTTTTTATTTTTCTATTGAGCCAGTTAATGGGGGAGAGGAAGACATTATTTCCCAACTTCCAATCTTACTACATGCTGATGAAATGGTTAGGTTTAAGTTTATTTGTAAAACATGAGGAAAGAGGAGGGTCCAGTATGGAGCCTTGAGAGACTCCTCTAAGTAAAAGAGTTGTTGCTGATGTAATGTTGATTGTTGGTTGGGTAGATAATTTTGGAATCAGGGAATAGCAGCAGGATTAATCTTGATGTCAGTGAGGTGATTAAAAATAAGACTGGTGGTTAGTCATATTAAAGGTTCTGATAAGGTCTGTAATTTTGTTAGCATGTCTAAGCAAGCAATCCGTGTGCGCAAGATGTGTTGGTTAACTGAAAATATGGATTTGCTGCAATATCCAGCTACTGATGAAAAAGACTGGGATCCCTGAGAAAGTAAGACACAGGAGTTAAAATGCCTGTATGCTTGTAGTTGGGTTCACCTCACAATGTATTTAGCTTATTGATAAACAGAAAAATGTTGGCGGTTGTGGTGGTGCAGCGGTTAGCACTGCCACCTCACAGCAAGAGGTTTGCTGGTTTAATTCTCAGCTGGAGTGCTTTCTGTGCGAGTCTGCATGTCCTCCCTGCAGTCACGTGGGTTTCCTCTGGGTGCTCGGGTTTCCTCCTACATCCCAAAGACATGCTGTAGGTGGACTGGACACTAAATTGGCCCTCGGTGTGTGTGTGTGTGCGTGCTTTCATGCTGTAGGTGGACTGGACACTAAATTGGCCCTAGGTGTGTGTGTGTGTATGTATGTGCGTGTGTGTGGTGTGTGTTGTGTGCCTTCTGTGGAAGGTTGGGCACCTGGCTGGCAACTCTACACCACTGCCAGTCGTTTTGTGGAACACTGTTCTGCTGTGGTGACCTCTAACTGGGAAAAGCTGAAAAGAAGATCGATCTCCACATTTTTTTTCTGTTTACTTATTTGCAGTTCAAAGATGTTTGTCAGATGCCAGTGCCCAGATATTGTTCTAGTTACCAGAAGGTGCTGCTAGTTGAGGATATATAATTTAAAAGTGTTCCCGATTACTGCCCCTGATTCTGTTGAGATTTGTTATTCATTGAGCGCTATCAGGTATGGGCTGCAGAATAAACATTGCAAGGACTGGCCTCACACAACAACCACTCTAAATCAGCAGTTTAATCTAAATTATCCTTGCATGTATCTCCTTGCCATTTGTTTAAAGATGTTTGCCAGATGCCAGTTGCTTTTCTAATAAGTAGAAGAAGGTCCTAGTCGATGACATTTTAAAAGTGTTCCTGATTACCTCAGGATTTGGCCCTGAATCTGATTCTGTTGAGATTTGTTCATTATTCGTTAAGTGCTATCAGCTATGGGCTGCAAACTAAACATAGCACAGACTGGCCTCGCATGACAACCGCCCTAAATGAGCAGTTTAATCTAATTTATTCTTGTATGCATCTACTTGCCGTTTTAATATATTTGTTTTTGCCGTTTCATAGATGATTATTGTTGTTTTTGGTGTTGCTGTTATTTATTGCATATTTCTTGATTGGGGTGGGCATTTCACTTAGTTTCCTTATTACAGTAGCTCATTTTCTGTTATATTTGCACCTGTATTCTTCCTTACCTTCTACAGGATTAGCATTCTGAAGCTATGATATTAAGTGAAAATATTGGTTAAAATTATTTGATAAATACGTTAAACAATATCATCTTGGTGGCTTTATTTCTTTAGATTTCGCTACGGGGTGGTAATCCTACTGAATGAAGCATAGCCTTGTAAAAAATTTAAGCTACAAAATCGTGGAAGGAAATTTTTTAGCTGGTTATGTCACAGATCTCAGGGAACAATCACATAATGATGTTGAAGTGCTGAGCTAAAAATATTAACAAGGTGGACAGTTAAGTTGTAACACTGCATGACACTGGAAAAGCAGTTTGGAGTGGGATCTAGTCAGTGCGTAGTGGCAACATTTTCTGGTTGACATTTGGGTCTTTCAGCTATATTCAGTAGACCCCTTGAAATATATAAATAGCAAGGCTTGTTGAAGACAGATCCCCATGTCTGAGTGTGTAGGAGGTTGCCTTACTCCCCAGGCAAAAATGCTTTTTAATGTGACTGACATAAAGAATTTCAAGTGCTATAGTTAATATCAGTATGGCAGCCACATAATTATTACATTTCTGTTTCTCTGAATTTGAAGTAAGTGGTGTGTGTGCATTTCTCACTTGATTTTCTTGAGAGAAAGACAAGTGTATCTCGCTATTATGTTGATTTCTTTTGCACTGCATATTGCTATTAAGTGAATGTTGATTTCATGGGTGGGGTGGGTGGGTGTGTGTATGCGTAAAATTCCCCAGTTAGGTATAACTGGTAGTTAGTGTTACTAAGACTAATCTTGTACCTTAGGCACAAGAAGCAAGAGCCTAAATTCTCTACCCGTATCACACTTGTGATTCAAGGGGTTAAGTCCATAGTTATTAACTGTCCAAAGTTTTACAGAATGTCTAGAATGTTTGGCTCATACTTTTGGTCTGTTCCTCAAAATTTGTGGTTTTCTGGCAAACCAGTGAGAACTAAATTCAGTAAATAATGACAGCCATCCAAGTTTCAGTCTTCCTATCTTTCAGGAAATGCATGATAACACAAAACATTTTATTCTAGCAACTTTCTAAGATTATACAAGCAATGTTTAAAAATTGCCCCTGGTTTTGGGCCTTTGTTTCCCCCCCCCCAATAAATTTTGGCTTTTTCTAGATTTTTTATGCTGCATAGTTCTTCAGGGGGAGAGAAGTTTAGTCCGGCTTATGCCAAGTCTGTTTGTGTTATTAGCACAAGAGGTAGTATACTTGCTTTTGCTGCAGAAGGCTGTGGGTTCTACTCCCACAGTATGTAGATGGAGTGCTGATATTGTACTTTTAAAGGGGGTGGATGCTGCAGTCCTAAGAATGTCCTCTTTGGCATAGGTTACCTAGTAACTATGAACCTGTTATCTGTTTGCCGTCCATTCCCTATTACAATATTACTGGCTCATAATTTTTTTTAATGTAACACAGGCAAATTATTCTTCAAGGGCAACGGGCACTTTATTTTTAGATGATGACTTTTAAAAAAAACAGCTAAAGGCAATGTTAGTTCAGGAGCTTAAATGTAAGTGTTTCAAAGGTAATGTTTTGTATGGATAGCGCTGCAATGGATTGTTTGGATTTTCCATAGAAAATACTGTTTCATAATGATGATCTTTGTAGAAATTATATTGGATGTATTCCTAGTGTTGGCTAAATCCATATATTATTACAGTTATTTGAATTCAATTAATTAATACAGTTGTCTGTTTTCAAAGAACTGACTGCATTTGCCAAAAAGCACCCAGTGTGCATATCTACCCATCTGCTAATTTCCTCTATTTAAATCCAGCTCATTTATTTTCTGGCTGTAGAAGGCTTCAGCCGTTAATTTTATTTTATAAAATAAAACTGTACTTTACTTTTGCAGTTTGCACAAGTTCAAATATTAATTTAAATAAAACACTATTGTTCTATTTATTGTGTGTGTAATATTTTGCCTGTTCTTCAATTTGCATTTAAAAGTTGGTATCCCACAATTCCACTGGAGTGGACAGGGTTACATAATTATGTATGCAATTTTATGTTAATCACCATACAGATTTGTACCTATTTTTCATGTGTCTTTGTCCAGATTATTTATGATTGCAGGTTGAGAGGTATGCCTCTGGGTCATCAGTAGATCCTAAGTGACTGCTCCAACCATAAAACAGCAAGTGCATGAACATGCTTGTTGTAGTGTGGCACCACTGTAAGGAACAGGGAAGAACTTAAGGAAAAAAAGGGCTAACTATTGAGATCATAAGTACTAGGCTAGCTGCCCTTGCAGGCCATTTTAAGCCTGGCCAACTTCCCTTTTTATCTCGAATTAATCTATCCCATCTGGTTAGAGATTGGCCTTACACATTCCATGGCCAATAATTATATTTCCCCCCCAATAAGAATAACTGAGATTGTACCACAGAATAATTTGAGGTTACACATGCATGGGACAAAGCATTTATGAACTGTCTCTGTCCATTAGTTGTACAGTGGGGAGTACTGGTGTACTTTTTTGATTCCCATCAATAGATTCCCAAGTTGTACTTGAATATGGACAGGGATGAACTTTGTTTTATGTGGATGGAAAGTCTGTTCTAGAGCAGATATACCCTCCAAACAATTCTGCTGATGTCGAGGAAGAAGTTTAAATGTCTAGACCAAGTATTTCCGATGCCATTTGACTTGCTGACGTATAGTAAATCCATCACTATTGGGTTGGAGGATGTCTTGTATACCAGACACAGGTCACCACTTTGAAACCTGTAGGATACAAAGTACAGTGACAGAGGTCCGACTCAGCCCATGCCAGACATGTCTAAGCCTTGTATTCTTTTAGTAAGGTATCTCTGTGTCTCTGTGGGCATTCCAATTCTTGCAGGTATCTAAACAGACAGATGACAAAGGGCCATTACATTTAATGACTTGGCCTAATAATGGCTGAGTAAAGGGGATAATGACATCTTAGATCTAGATAAAAACCCTTTGTTTATAAGCTGTGCGATAAAGAGAGACTTTCATACAACAATGGACACGTTTGTCAAAACTAGGTCACTGTCCACATAATTTCCCAGATCCTAAACAAATGAGTCAGCTCTTAGGGATGTACTGTCAATATGGTAGTTACAGTGGCTATA
This sequence comes from Protopterus annectens, assembly GCF_019279795.1. Taxonomy (NCBI): domain Eukaryota; kingdom Metazoa; phylum Chordata; order Ceratodontiformes; family Protopteridae; genus Protopterus; species Protopterus annectens. The sequence continues at coordinate 1,801,658,897 of NC_056728.1, forward strand.
AAAAGTTTGCACACCCCTGTTAAAATGCCAGGTTTTTCTGATATAAAAAAATGACACCACAATAAATCATTTCAAAACTTTTCCCACCTTTAATGTGACCTATAACCTGTACAATTCAATTGAAAAACATACAAATCTGTTAAGGGAAAAAATACAAAAAAATAAAAAAATGTACAATAAGCTGGTTGCATAAGTGTACACACCATTAAACTAATACTTTGTTGAAGTATATTTTGATTTAATTACAACAGTCAGTCTTCTAATGGGTAGGAGTCTATCAGCATGACACATCTTGACTTGGCAATATTTGCCAACTCTTCCTTGCAAAAGTGCTTCAAATCTATCAGATTGCGAGGGCATATCTTGTGCACAGCCCTTTTCAGGTCACCCCACAGATTTTCTATTGGATTTAGGACTGGGCTCTGGCTGGGCCATTCCAAAACTTTAATTTTCTTCTGGTGAAGCCATTCTTTTGTTGATCTGGATTGTATGCTTAGGGTCACTGTCATGTTGAAAGGTGAGATTCCTCTTCATCTTCAGCTTTCTAGCAGACACCTGAAGGTTTTGGGCCAAAAGTGACTGGTATTTGGAAGTTTTCATAATTCCCTCCACCTTGACTAAAGCCCCAGTTCCAGTTGAAGAAAAGCAACCCCAAAGCATGATACTGCCACCACCATGCTTCACCGTGGGGATGGTGTTCTTTATGTGATGCGAAGTGGTGTTTCTGCGCCAAGTGTACCTTTTAGAATTGTGGGCAAAAAGTTCAACCTTGGTCCCATCAGGCCATTAACATTTTCTTGCATGCTTTTGGGAGACGATGTATTGTTTTGTAAATTTTAGCTGGGCCTGCATGTTTTTCTGTGTAAGAAAAGGCTTCCGTCTTGCAACCCTACCCCATAGCCCAGACATATGGAGAATACGAGAGATTGTTGTCACATGTAGTAAACAACCAGTACTTGCCAGAAATTCCTGCAGCTCCTTCAGTGTCGCTGTAGGTCTCTTGGCAGCCTCCCTTACCAGTTTTCGTCTTATCTTTTTATCAGTTTTGAAGGGACGCCCAGTTCTTTGCAACGTCACTGTTGTCCCATATCTTCCCCACTTTTTGATGACTGTCTTCATTGTGTTCCATGGCACATTCAATGCTGTGGAAATTTTTTGTACCCTTCTCCTGACTGATACCTTTCAACAATGAGATCCCTTTGTTGCTTTGTAAGCTCTCTGCAAACCATGGCTTTTGCTGCAGCAAGCAACTGAGCATCAGGAAAATCCTACTAGGACAGCTAAACTTTATCTGGGGTTAATCAGAGTCTCTAATTGATGGCAGGTGTGCACCCAAGAAAACTGAATGCTGTAATTAAATCAAAAGGTGCTTCAACAAAGTATTACTTTAAGGGTATGCACACTTATGCAACCAGCATATTGTACATTTTTTTTATTTTTTTTATATTTCTTCCCCTAACAAATTTGTTTTTCAATTGAGTTGTACAGGTTATAGGTCACATTAAAGGAGGGAAAAGTTTTGAAATGATTTATTGTGGTCTCACTTTTTTATATCACAAAAAACTGGCATTTTAACAGGGGTGTGTAAATTTTTATATCCACTGTACATGTGGTTGATGACTTCCTAAAGGATATAATCATGCAGCTTTGGCATTTAGTTTCATTCCATGATTTTAGCACCAGTTATTTGACACAAACCTTCCTGCAGGATGGCTAAGTCATTTGAGGATTCAATGCCTGCTCCTAGCTTGCAGTCATCTGCAGGCAGTCAGGCAGAGCCTTTTAGTATTGACTTTACTTCAGAAAAGTAGATTCCAAATAGGAGACGTCCCAGCACAGAACCCTGGGGGAATCCACTTGTGACTGGTCTCTGCTGAGGTAACTTCTCCTATTTTGATATCCTGTGACATGTAGAGTGAAAGTACAACCATGACCTTTTAGTCCTGCATATTTAGGTTTCAGAGACTGATGAAACCAAAAACAAGAGTATGTATGAAGGACAGAAAATCTAGCACAGGAAGGATCATAAATTGGAAGACCTTCCTAAAATGTTCAAAATGTATGTGCAACTGTGTAAAGTTTGCATCAGAGAAAGGCACCAATGACAACATATTTTCCACCAACCTTACACACTATTTGCAGTACTGGGAAAGGTAAGCCACTAATAGCTTAGATGGAGTAATGAATGCATTCCTTTTAGTTTAGAATATCTAACTCCTTTTTTGATGGCCTCTTTTCATACAAGTAACAGAAAGTAGTGACACATGACAAATGTCAATTGTTCTTTTCTAATTTGACAGCTTTGTACAGCTTCTAACTTCTGATTGCAGTAACAGTAGTAGTTGCAGCAGTACTAGTAGCAGTTGCAGCAGTAGTGGTAGTAGTACTAGTAACAGCAGAATAAGTGGAATTAGCAGTGAAAGAAGTGGCAAGTAGAAGTGGTAGTAGCAATAGTAGTAGCAGCAGTGGTGTAAAATCTTACCATGACAGGAGACGTCCTTCCCTTCACTGTTGCAGTACTCTTCACTGAAGGGACCTCCTGCCAAGGGTAGCCCAACATCCAGCCAATACACCTAAGCCTTTTGAGTTTATAGGCCCTGTACGTCACAGTTATGCTCCCTGCTTAAGTTGTATGACACAAAGGTGGCATGTGGACACAAATACTCAGAACTGAAATGCCCCAGGAGGAATAAAAAATCCCCAAGCACAATATAGAAAGTACAGTTGTGTACACTTACCATAAATGTAGATGTTAGAGTGTATTCACTGTTGCAGTCATTGCATTTGGGTTATCTGCCTGCAAGTAGCCCTCAGTCGGCCTGAATATCAAAGTCTTGGATCTCTGCGTCGGATGCTGTCTCGTCTTCCATGACGTCAGGTCGTCAGGTTTATAAAACATGCAGCCGACGCCATTACATCAGTTTTTCTTGCCCCAGATGTCAGGTGCCCTAATAATGGGAAGCAAATATATATATTAGGTTACACCTCCAATAAAAAGCAAATACACCAGAAAGCAGAAATATACTTAAACAAGAGGAAAGGTATAGCCAAGAGAAGTCGGGGGCTGTAGGGAGGGTAACCAGGACTGCAACAGTCAATACACTCGAACATCTACATTTATGGTAAGTGTACACAACTGTACTATGTTATTTGTGTTTAAACTGTTGCAGTCTTTACATTTGGGTAGATTCCCAAAGCTAAAGAAGGGAGGAGGAAGTTAGAGAGCATTAGGCCCAGCTAGTAAGCCCTGCAAGACTACAGTGGCAAAACCAGCTCTGGATTTAGAAAACAAAGGCATGTGGTAATGCTTGGTGAAGGTACACACACAGCTCCAGGTAGCAGCTTCTAGGATGTCCCTGGTAGGGACACCTCTGAGAAAGGCTGTAGAGGTAGATGCAGGCCTGGTGGAATGTGATCTTATCCCCTGTGGGGTAGCTTTTCCATGGTGCTTATAGCAGAAATTAATGCAATGGGCTATCCACTTAGAAATGGTTTGCTTTGAAATGGTCTTCCCCTCTGCCCCTGCAGCAAAGCCAACTAGCAGCTGTTCAGATTTCCTAAGAGGCTTAGTCCTGTCCAAATAAAATCTAAGTTGTCTGTGCACGTCCAGAGAGTGCAATATTCATTCCTCCTTGTTTTGTGGATTTGGGAAAAAAGTAGGCAAATGAATGGACTGGTTAAGGGCCACACTAGACACCACATTGGGCACAAAGGAAGGGTTGGTCCCGAGGGACACCTTGTCTGCATGGAAAATGATGAAGGGCTCCACTGCCATGAGGGGCTGTAATTCAGACACCCTTCGTGCTGAAGTGATGGCTAGAAGGAAGGCTGTTTTCCAAGAAAGGAATTTCAATTCTGCAGTTGCAGCAGGCTCAAAGGGAGGTAGAGTGAGCTTTTCCAATAAAAAGTTGAGGTCCCAGGCTGGAGTAGGGGCTCTCCTGGGTGGTGTTAAATTTTTGGCCCCTCTGAGGAATTGCTTTAAGCAGGGGGGTGAGAGAAGAGGGGTGGGCTCAGTATTATAATGTGCTGAAATGGCAGAAGCATGAATTTTAATTGACGAGAAGGAAAGGCCCTTGTGGAGAATCTCAAGTACTGAAGAATATGTGGTAAGATGGGCACCGTTGTACCCACCCCCTGAATCTGGCTCCAGGAACAGTATCTTTTACACTTTTCAGCATAGGATTTTCTAGTACTAGGCCTCCTTGCCTCCAGAATGACATCTAGCACCTGCTTACTGAGGGATGCTATTGGAGAGCTCAAGGAATTAGCCACGCTGCAAGACTCAGGGTTTGAAGCTGAGGGTGCAGAATCTGGTCCTCCTGCTGGGACAGCAGGGAAGGGGTCTGAGGCAGGTGCCATAGTTCCAGCAGTGACATACTGCACAAGAGGGGGTACCAGTGCTGGCGTGGCCAGTCTGGTGCAATCAGTATTGTCCTTGGTTTGTCCTGTTAGATCTTTAGCAGTACTTTTAAGAGGAGAGGCAGAGGGGGAAAGGCATAAACTGAGAGGCTTTCTCATGTGAAGGACAGAGCATCCACTTTCCAAGCTTGACTGTGGGGAGCCCTTGTGCAGAATTTGTCCAACTGGTAAGAATTTGTCCAACTGGTAGTTCTGAGGGGAGGCAAACAGGTCTATCTCTGGGTTCCCCCATTTGTTTCTCAAAAGGCTGAATATCTTTGGTTCCAGTTTCCACTAGTGTGGGTCCATGTGATTTCTGCTTAGGTCATCTGCCAGTGAATTTAGCTTGCCTGGCAGGAATTAAGCTTGTAGGTGCACTTTGTAGCTCAAGGCTGTGTTCCACAGAGCCATGGCTAGTCTACAGAAAGGGTATGAATGGGTTCCCCCCTGTTTATGTACCACATAACAGTGGTGTTGTCTGTCTTTACCAATAATTGTCCTGGAAAAATGGGGCCCTTGAAGGTTGTCAGGGAATTCTGCACAGCTAACATTTCTTTTTGATTGATATGCAGGTGCATCTTACTCTGGTAACATTTGACCTGAATGCACTGCCCTGCCAAGTGAGCCCCCCATGCATAGTCTGATGCGTCTGTTAGGGTTTGGGCGGCAGGGAGTAGAGTGAATGGGGGTTGTGGTGGCAGTCCTCTGCCCACCAAAGGAACTCTGTCTTTATACAAGCAATGATGGGAATCACTGATTCCAGGTCCTGAGAATGTTGACACCATAGGCATTTTAGATACCATTGTAGTTTCCTCATATGCAGTCTTGCATATGGAATTAGTAGAATGCAAGACACCATGAACCCCAGGGCTTGCAGGATTTTCCTTGCAGATAGCTGGGTGTTTGTGGCCAGTAGTTTGAAGTAGGCTGTCAAACTTGTTTCTCTGGCGTGAGGTAAGCCATCTGGGAAGTTGTGTTCAAGCTTGCTCCCAGGAATACAATTTGTTGGCAGGGTACTAGATGAGATTTATTTTCGTTTATAGTGTACTCCCAGTGAGGTTAGAAGTTTCTTTACAAATGCCAGATGTTTTAATAGCATGACCTGGCTTTCTGCCTGAATTAGACAATGTCCAGGTCTGGGTATATTTGAATATTTCTTTGCCTGCAAAATGCAATGACTGGAGCTAGGCACTTTGTAAATACCCTGGGCGCAGTAGATAAGCCAAAGGGAAGTGCAGAGAACTGATAGTGCCCGGAGCCTGCTCTGAAGCATAGGTATTTCCTGCAAGATTCCCTTATTGGAATGTGCAGGTAAGCTTCCTTTAAGTCTAGGTCTAAGGTTGCCAACCAGGCATATCTGCCTAGCATAGGAAGCAGCTGCTGAAGAGTTAGCATTTTGAATTTTGGGATTACCAAAAAGGTATTTAGAATAGAGAGGTCCAGAATAGGACGCCAGGGGGTCTTTTTTTCTGGGTACCAGGAAAAGTCTTAAGTAAAAACCTTGTCCTCTTTCTTATGCTGGGACAGGCTGAATAGCCCTGATACTTAGGAGATAGAGTACCTGCTGTTCGGCCTCTGCCCACTGGTTTGGGGGTACGTCTGGCCAACCGTTTGGGGTTGGTAAGGTGTGGAAGTTTAATCTGTATCCTTGGAAAACTATATTTAAAACCCATTTGTCCTGGGTAATGAGTGCCCAGTTTTTTCCATGCAGGGCAATCTTTCCCCCTAAAGAAGCAGACAGTTGAGCAGGGCTTGGAAGGTGTAAGGTTAAGTCATTGTGACATTTTTCCAGAGGGGGGATCTTACTACTTCCAGCTTTGGAAGTGGGAGCCCCCCACTGCTTAGGCCTCTGAGTACCTTGAGACTGTAACCTAGGTGGTCTGCTGTTCCTGGGTTTGGACTGAGAAGGCCTGGAAGAGACAGGAAAGGACCAATTCATAGAAGGCCAATGCCTACTAAATCTGGGAGGCTGTACTTGCAGAAAATCTTTAACAGTTTGCATAGATTGAGCTTTTTCCTCCATCATTTTAAAAACAACTTCTGCTTTGCTGCCAAACAGGCAGTCTTGGTTTAAGGGAGCATCCAGTAATTTAGCTTTAACATGATCTGGCAAGTTTTGCTCCTTAAGCCAAGCATGCCTTCTAAGAACAGACCCAGTGACAGCAGTCCTGCAAGATGCTTCTAGACAGTAAAACCACATTGCAAAGTAAGTTTACCAACTTGTTCAGCAGAATGCATTAAATCCTGTAATTCTTTATTTTCAGCACAGTCAGGAATCAACATCATTTTCTGTTCAAGTAGTCCCATAATATGTTACTGATACTTTAACATATAAAACTGGCAGTTTAAGGCCCTAATGGCCAAAGTAGCAGACGTGTATACCTTCTTACCCCATCTGTCCAAGGCCCTGGAATCTCTATCAGGGGGGGGTAGGGTTTTGGCAGTAGTAGTCTTAATGCCTTTAGGTCCTTGGAAAATGGTATCTGGGTCCGCAGTAGGATTCTTGAAGAGGAACTTGTGAGAGTCAGGTACTCTGTAATACCTGTCTGGTTTCCTGGTAGCTGGAGGTAAAGTGTCTGGGGCCAGGCTAGAATCCAAGAAGGCATCATCTACAATGTCCAGGACAGGAGGGATAGCCAAGGGCCTGTGTTGAGGGAGGAGTAAGAATTCCCTAAGCCTCTTTTTGGAGACAGAGTAATCCTGGCTTTCCCAGTGGAAATGCTCCCTAAGAGTGTGCAAGGTTTCACCAAAAGAAAAATCTTCTGGAGGGGAAGCAGAGGGAATGGAGTCCCCTGCATCAGAATCCTCATAGGCAGATAAGGGCAAATCCTGGTAATCAGAAGAAACAGAAATTTCAGAATCCTGATCAGAAGAATCAGAAGGAAAATCAGTTCTAGGTCTCTTAGAGGGTGAAGGCTAGCTTCCCCTAATTAAAGTAATAAGGTCTTCATCCATTCTAATCATTTGTTTTTTTAGGCATATAGGCTTGACCATACGGTTTGGACGTCGGTTTTCTAGGTGTTGGTTGATTTTTAGGCCTTGAAGAAGAAGATGGCGTTGGTTTGAAATTCAAGTCAGTAGGCCTGAATACACCCTCAGAAGCCGGTGCCTGCACAGCGGCTCCGGACCCATCCAAGGTAGAGACATCCGCAGGTTCCATGGTCTAAGAAGCATCTCGCAGCATACCAGACTCCAAATGGGTCTCAGTAGAGGCCTGCAAATCTGAAGTAGCAGGTATCAGGGGCTGGAAAAGCGTCTCACTGAGTACTTGGCGAACTGGCGATGAGCTTAACGGAAGCGTCGTCGGCAGCTTTGGACCTATGTGGTTTCTGTCTTTATCTTTACGTTTTTTCAGAATGTCGGTAGTCGGATGGCTTACCGAAGTCATTTCTGGATAGTTAAACAGAGTACTGAAATAATTTGATACAAACTGACGACGAATAGTTCATGGGTTGAATAAGGCACAAAACCAACAGCGAGGGACGTTGTGGTCTGGGCCTAAGCAAGGAATGCACTACGAATGAAAATCTTTAAGAGGTATTTGCTTTCCACAGGTAATACAGTTGTTAACTTTTACTGACATTGGTTTAGAGTAAGAAAAAGGATCCCAAACGGGCTACTTAGCTTACTTGAAGACTTAAGTTCTGAAACTTGAAAATGAAAATTTCAGGAGTCGGCCGACCGGCACTTGCGAACTGCTTCTGCTTCAGGCACCGTGCGGCAAGAAAGACTGATGTAATGGCGTTGGCTGCATGTTTTATACCCCTGATGACATGACGTCATGGAAGAGACAACATCCTACACAGGGATCCAAGACTTCGATATTCAGGCCAGCTGAGGGCTACCTGCAGGCAGATAACACAAAAGTAATGACTGCAACAGTGAAACATGAAGAACATCATGTACATAGAGAAGAGAAGAGAAAGGAAACGAGAGCCTCTCAGTCAGGAGGGTAAAAAAGGCAGGGGTCATAGAGAGAGGAAGGAGGGAGGGACCAAATGCTGCAACAGTGAAGAGAAGGACATCTGCTGTTATGGTAAGACTTCACACAATTGTACTATGTCCTTCCCTATCACTGTTGCAGTATTCTTCACAATAGGGAGAGTGCAAGAGCTAAGAAGACTGAGGAGGAAGGCACAGACGAGCCCTCTACAAGCCTTTGCAGAATCACTGTCAAAACCTGTCCTAGCCCTAAAAACAACATCCAACTTGTAATTCTTAATAAAAGTATGAACAGAGGACCAAGTAGTAGCTTCAAGGATGGAATTGCAGTCCAAATCCTTGACAAATGCCCTATTAGAACGTGCCATTACAGATGACAGACAGACATCTGCCATGAAAGGAATAACAAAAGGAAATGGCCTTAGAGATCCAGGAGGAGATGGTTTGCTTGGAAACAACTAAACTTAAAATCCTGGGACAAAAAGAAAAAGTTGCTCGGATTTGTGAATAACCTTTCTTTTATCCAAACAATACCTGAGATGTCGACGCAAGTCCAAGGTATGGAGAACCTCTTCACTTCACTGCAGACTGCTGAGAAGGAAAAAAAGGAAGGAAGTTGGAGACTGATTAAGGGACAACTCATTAACCACCTTGGGCATAAAAGAAAGATTAGTATGAACACACACACTGCCTCTGTGAAAAACTAAAAAAGGAGGAACCACCATAAGAGCCTGAAGCTCAGACACTCTCTTGGCTGAATTAAGAACCAACAGCAGAACAGTCTTCCAAGCACAAAGTTCCAAGGAAGCTGAACTAGCAGGTTCAAAAGGAGCACAAGTCAATTTTTCAAGAACAAAACTGAGGTCACAAGAAGGAGGAATAGGCTTTCTTGAGGACCTAGTATGAATGAAGCCTTTAAGAAGTTGCTTGACATCAAACTGACAGGCCAAAGGAGGGTTCAAGGGCAGACAAGAAGGGATAGTGTATAGGTAAGCTTTGAGTGAAGTATATCCCAACCCAGCATGGAGCAGATCACACAAATAAGAGAGAACCAGAAGAAGCCCTACTGAGAAGGGATCCTGATAGTAAGAGAGTCACCAAACAGAAAAACGTTTCCATTCAGACATACGCGATTTTCTGGCAATTTCCTGGCTTCCTGCAGAACCTGAAGCATGTCCTCAGAAAACACGTGCCTAAAAGGGATCAAAACCCCATCACCCACAGTGTCATCTGAAGAATTGATAGGCGAGGACAGATAAGAGATCCCTCATCTTCAGGGAGAAGATCCACCTAGTGAGGTAACTTGTGATATCCCCTGGCCAGATGAAAAAGGGGGAACCACTGCTGTCTGGGCCAAAAGGGAGCTACCAAGAACATTTTGGGAGAGTCCTGCTTAATCGTCTGCAGAACTCTTGGTAGCAGAGGGAGAGGGGGAAAGGCATACAGAAACATTCCTTTCCAAGGAAAAAACAGGGCATCCACTTTCCAAGTCGTGGACTTGATAATCTGGAACAGAATAGAGGAAGCTGTCTGCTCAGAGGGGAGGTAAAAAGAACTACCTGAGGAATACCCCACTGATGGACAAATGTCCAGCAACACATCCTTGTGATGTATCCATTCGTGAGACTGTGTTCTGGACCAGCTGAGACAGTCTTGCCACTAGAATGTGCTCTGAAGGAATGTAAACTGTCTGAAAAGTCACCTGATAACCGATAGCCACATGCCAGCCCTGAACAGCCAGTCTGCAAAGGAGATTAGAATTCATAATCCCCTGCTTATTGATAGACCACATCACAGTGGTACAAGTCCATGAAGATTTTCAGGGGACCAGGATGAAAGAGAATGAAAGTTCCATACAGCCAGAAGCAGAGCCCTCGGTTCTTTTATGTTGATATGGTCTGACTACCAATGAAGAGGCCAGAGACCATGAACTTTCAGAGGGCCACAAGAACTGCCCCACTCCAGGTCTGAGGTGTCCACGAAATGTTCCTGGGTAGGACATGGAGTACAAAAGGGCAGTCCTGAACTGACAGAAATCTGCTGAATCCACCACTGTAGCTTGAGTTTCAGACATGGTGGCAATGTTGAAGCTATGCCAGTTTCGGGTACCACTGAAGCTTCCTCACATGGAGTCTGGCAATAGGGAGCATGGGAATGATGGAGGCCAAAAAACCCAGAATCCTGAGAAATTCCTGGGCTGTGATACTGGGCAAAGGAAGAAGAGACTGGAAGAAGGTTGTCAGAGACAAAACCTTGGGAGCATGAAGACAGCCAACATGGAAATGGGCTAAATCCTGCAAATGAGGAAAATATGATCCTGGAAGGGCATAAGCACGGACTTCTTGAGATTGCTTGTGAACTCCAGACTTTGTAAAAGACAAGCGATAAAGTGAAGATCATGTTGAAGACTGCTGGGAGGAGGAACCTGAATAAGCAGGTCAACTAGATAAGGGAATATCTGTATCCTGCAAAGCCTGCAAAAAGAAAAAGGCAGGAGCATGGCATTTGGTGAATATCCTTGGGGCAGTAGAAAGGCCAAAGGGAAAAGCAGAAAACTGAAAGCAAGAGGAAGAAACAGAGAAAAACACTCCCGAACACATGGTGAATAGGGATGCGAAGAAAGGCATCCTTGACATCTACAGACACCAAGAAGGCCTGGGGATGAAGACGAAGAAACAATGTCTGAACATAAAGCATCCTGAAAGAAGGGATCTTGAGAAAAGTGCTAAGGAGAGAAAGGTCCAGAACTGCTTTCCAAGTCCCCTCCTTTTGAGGAACCAAAAACATCCTGGAGTAAAAATCTCTTCCTACTTGGATGGGAGGAACAGGCTGAATGGTGCCCTGATTCAAAAGGGACTGCAACACCTCTGGTAAAAGAAAGTTAGTCTGGAAGAGGCTTTGGAATGCCTGAAAAGGGGGAAGAAATTTCCATTTCATGAAATACCCCAGATGAATGACAGACAGTACCCGTGTCCGAGATGATCTGCTGCCAATTTGGAAGAAACTGAGAAAGATGGAGAGACAAGGGGACATGGCCGAGGGGAAGAGGAGGCAAATGTTAAACGGAAACAGGCTTGTCCTGAAATGAAGGCTTCTGAGAAATAGCAGATTGAGTGGACCTACCAGAGGGAATATACCTGGACTCCTCATTACCTTTTAAAGGCAGACTTAGAAGGGTAATTCCTCTGGAATTTGGATACAATCTGAAGTGACACCCCGACTATATATGCAAAATGGGAAAAGGGATGTGGATGGATGGAGACAAAAATATGCTTGAATTCCTGCATGGCCTTATCTGTATCCTGGAGGGACTTGAACAGGTCTGCAGCAGCTAACCCAGAAAGACTTTTTGTTATCCAGAGAAGCATCCAAAAGTTTGGATTTAATATCATCAGGTAAGGCTTGAAGACAAAGTCAAGAATACTACTTACAGAATCATAGGAAGCAGCCTTGGAAGAGGCATCAGCAGGATCATAACTGCATTTTATGAAGTGACAAGCGACCTGGGAACTGGACTCAAGCAGGGAAAGTGCTAAATGTTTCCCTTCTGAATCAGGCTGATGAGACAACTTTAGCTACCAGAGAAAGGAGAGCCAAGACATACCTAGTCATGTGGGTTTGGTAATTAACAGTCCGAACTGACAAGGTGGCGGCACTATATAATTTTTTACCCAACCTCTTCATACCTCTACTATCTTTATCAGAAGGAAGAAGTTTAGAAGGCGGCAAAAGTTTCGAAGGCTTATCAGTTGAGACTGAAACTACAGAAGGGTCAGGAGAAGAGCATTTAAACAAAACTTTCAGTTTTGCAGTCCTCTGGCACCTTATAGAATCAATTGGGTTTCTTAGGGGCTGGGGACTGAGAGTCAGGAGCTAAGCAGGCAGCAGAAAAGGTGTCCAAAATTGCTTCCAACACAGGAGGAACTGCAGACAGTTTTGGAGATTCCATTTGTAAAAGCTCATGGTATATCTTTTGGATGCCAGAGACCTGGGAGCAATCCAAGTACTCCATCATACAAGCAACAGTATCCCCAAAGGATAATTTTTCCAAGGAGGAATCCGGGCTCAAAGAATCCTCTTCCTCTGAGTCATAGTCTAGAGGAGAAGGAATCTGAAGGGAGTATGCAAGGGATTCCTCTCCAGAATCTAGATCCTCATCAGAGGAATTTAGATTCCTTGTTCTCTTAAACAGGCATGGAAGACCAGGGACTGACACTCCTTGAGGATAATTTAAGGCCATCAAGGCACTGAACAAGCCTTGAGTAAAATCCTGTCATTCACACTGGAGATCTTTAGGAATAGGAGTAATATGTTTGGTCTTCTGCTTTTTATTAAGTGGGACAGCAGTCCTAACAATCCTCACAGTCTCTTGGTGGGATTCAATAAGTGTAATAGGAATCTCTTCCTGAACTAAAGATTTGAGGAACCCCCCCTCCCCACCCCGTAGGCCTCACAGAAAATCAGCCATGGTTTCCCCACAACATCGGGAGCAGACATCTGGAGCAGACATCTGAACAGCCTCAGTCGACATTCCACAACTCTCTATCCATGCTGTCCTCCAACAGAGTCATGGCAGAAAAATCTAAGCATCAGACATTTTTCAGGGCTTTAACTAGCTTCTACAGAGATGTCTGGTGGAGGCTGCACAGCAAGCGAAAAAGGCCTAGACTTTTTGGCCTTCTTCTTGGAAGACAGCTCCCTGAGAGAACAACTTAAGACACTGGTTCTCAAGGTATTTGGATAAAGAAGATAAATGATTATGGAGAGTTTTAGGGACAAATGGTTGACAGGTAGATCACTGTGTATGGCTGTGGGAAACACCTAGGCAAAAAAGACAGTCATAGGTAGATACTAGGCTATATGCCTGAGGGCATTTATAAGCCTAGCCAGAGTGTGTCAGCTTTGCCGCCCCATTGATTAATAAACTGAGCCTCTGTCAAGAAGAGCCAATGAAGTGATCCCAAGAGTGTATTTTCTGTTACCCATCCACTCGTCAAGGTTTCTCTTGAAGTGTGTTCATGAGGGGCTCTGCCTAATGTAGTTAGGAATTTTGTTCCCAAGCATAGGGATTCTCTGTGATAGGAATCTATCCCTCCAGCATGTTCTATTTATTGTTGTGGCGAGGTTTAGCTCACTAGAGCGAGTGGCTTGCAGTGACTTGGATTTCTTTAGGTGGAGCATGTCCATCAATTCTGAGCTGGACATGGCTTTGTAAGTCAGGCAGAGATCACCTCTGAGTAAGCGATATGCCACTGAGTACAGCCGGAGTTTTTCCAGTCGGGCTGCATAGGACATATGTTTGAGGCCAGTAATCCTCTTGGTGAGGTACTTTTGTAGTCTTTCTAGCTGTTGGAAGTGTCTTGTGAGGTACATCCTAAATGGGGCATTGTACTCTATGATGGGTCTGATGAGTGACGAGTAGAGGGGCACTATAACCTCTTTATTTCTAGATGCAAACCCTTTATTTATTAGATGGGCTACATGGGATTTCCTAACTACTTTGGCAATATGATTGTCAAAGGAGAGATTACCATCTATCTGGGTCCCCAGATCTCTTATTACCTGTTCTGTATTAAGGGGGCTGCCACCTATGTGGTAATTCATGGGTGTTTTGTTTTTCCCTAATGGGATGACTATGCATTTTTTGGCATTTAGCTTGAGACCATGACTTTGACACCAGGTGTCCGTCTCAGTAAGGCCCTTTAGGAGAATGTCCATGTCAGCCAGAAAGTTAATTATGGCTCCCAGTTTGCAGTCAACGAACTTGGTTAGCCATAGTCCTCCTGTGTTTGCCTGTACTTCTGAGAGGTATATGCCGAACAGTAGGGGTCCCAGGACCGAGCCTTGTGGGACACCACTTGTGACTGGTTTAGAGTCGGACCTGGAGTCAGCTATTCTTACCATGTGAGTTCTGTCTGTAAGCCAGTTGGCAACCCATCTCGTGACATAGGGGTTTATGTTCAGGCTGGTGAGTTTTTCTATAATTCCCAAGTGAGGAATGGTGTCAAAAGCCTTGGCGAGGTCAAGGTAGACTGTGTGAACCACCTTCCCTTCATCTTTGACCTTGGTGACTGTCTCGAAGAAGTCAACCAGGTTTAGAAGGCATGATCTGCCCTTAAAGCCGAACTTGGGTCAAGTGTTTGGCGGTTCCCAATGTCTTTGTTAATAAGTTCCATGATGATGCATTCCATAGCCTTGCAGACCAGGCTAGTAAGGCTTATGGGGCGATAGTTACCAGGGTCAGTTGTGGCCCCTCCTTTGTGGAGCGGAATAACCGTTGCTGTGCAACATTCTATGGGCACATAGCCTGTGGAGAGGCTGAACAGTGTGTTTAGGTGGGGGGTTAGTTCGTTCTGTAGTTCGTGCAAGACGCAGCCTGGGACACCATCTGGCCCCATTGACGCTGTGCTTTTGGCTTTTGAAAGGGCTGTTTTCACCTGTGCGTCTGAGATTTCCGGGACACTACACTTTTCCGGTAATGTTGTGGGCCCTTTTGGGGGTGAGAGGGTGGTGAAGTTTGCACTGAATCTATCTGCCAGGATGTTGGCAATATCAGTAGGCTCAGTATATTTTGTGCTATTTTCCACTAGCTCAGAGCATATCTGAAAGTTGCCACTTACATTCTTGACATGACAGTCTTTATGCGGAATCTGCCTCCCACACTAACATTTTCCCTTCTTAGATGACAAGAACATAAGTAACAACAATACTGAGAAAAAAAGAGAGAAGAAACCCCAGTAAGGTTCTTATCTGAAGATAGCTTGGTAACCAGCACAGCAGACGGGTGAGACAACCCTTCCATAATGGTGTTCAGACTGGCAGCAAAGGAGTTCTGAGTATTTGTCTGTACATCACTTTTATGCCCTATGCAGGGAACATTCATGTGACATACAGCTCCTATAAAAACTAAAGGATTTAGTATACTGCCCGAATGTTAGCTATGCTTGGCAGGAGATCCCTTCAGTGAAGAATACTGCAACAGTGACATGGAAGGAGATCATCATTAATTAATCTTTGAGAAGCTCCTATGCAACTAAGCTTGCAAAGAGAAAGTTTTTAGGTGTTATATCTCATATCATATATGTGGAGGAGTTTCTTACTTTTAAAACATACTTAGAAACTACTACCACGTTTCTTAGATTTTCAGTTGAAACATCATATCTATCTGTAAATTTCCTGGATGTCAGTTTAAACATCAGGAAAGGGAGATTAGTATCTACCCTATATAAGAAAAAATGTTGGAGGAATACAATCCTGAAATATGACAGTATGCATCCGCGTCATACTTTTAAAGGAATACTGAGAAGTCAATTTACTAGATTATGTAAAATATGTACTGATATAGATGATTTAAAAAGAGAAGCGGATAATATGGTAGATATGTTTTTAGAAAGAGGTTATGATTATGACTTGATAATGGAAGTTAGAAATAATATTCTACCACAAGAAAATCCAAAATTGGAAGATATAAAAAATAACTATTGTTCCCCTGTTTTCAAAAGTGATACGTATAATTACAGGGAGAGAGTATCCTTCATTACGACTTATACTAATGATTTTTTGAACATCAGGAAAATACTACTTAATAACTGGAAAGTCTTATTAACAGATGAATTTACACTGAAAATAGTAGGTGTTAGTCCTCATATAACTTATAGGAGCAACAGAAATTTGAAATCCCTATTATGTGATAGATCACCCCAGATAAATCATGATTTGCAGAATTTAAATAATTCTTTTGGAACCTACCCTTGCCAACATTGTAATTATTGTAGGTTCATTACTAAGTCACAAGATTTTACACATCCAGAATTTAACTATGTTTTCAAACCAAGATTTAGAGCTACTTGTGATACTTCGGGACTAATTTACTTGGCCACTTGTGAGTGCTGCACTGCCTTTTATATAGGCCTTACCAAAAGGAAACTTAGAAATAGAATATATAATCACCAGTACGATATTAAAAAGAAAAATGAATTAAACGCTCTAGCTAAACATATAATATCCAATCCATCACATACTTTTGTGTTTAGAGTATTGCAAACTGTGGAAGCTAACGTTAGAGGTGGTGACTATATAAATTTGATTGAATTAAATGAATTAAAATGGATTCTTAAACTTAGAGGCCATTGCCCTCCAGGATTGAACAATTATATTACAATAAGATCTTTTCTTAATAATCGGAGATGATTTTATAACTTGATGCATAATTATTTATATACATTGTCTATATATTTTTTATTTTTTATCTAGGGGTTTATTATACATATATATATATGTTTTTATTCTTTGTATTATATTTACATATTTCTGTTTTATTCAATGGTATATGGCACTTCCTCTTATTGAGCATGTCAAAGCATTATTGAAATGTGGTTTTTAAACAAGTTTATAAATATATATATCCATTTATTTATCTATTTATTTATCTATTTATTTATTAGGTAGATACTTGATTAATTTATATAAATGGATAGATAATAATTTATGATTAAATACATGAATTGATATTTTCTGTTTTTTGCTGGTTTATGAAATATTTAACATCCATATATTTACATACCAACATATTATGGTAGGATGTATATGTTTTAGCATTAAAGTTTAGAATAGAAAGGTTATTTTAGATCTCCTTGACATTATAAAATATATTGGCTTATTTTATTCTATTCTAATTTCATTTTATTCCCATATCATTCTATACATACTTATTTTAAGCATATTCATTTATCTATTTCTATTTATATATATATTTATTATTATTATTTAATATTACTATTTATTATACACCAAATATCATTTTTTGAAAGGGTAGAAAAAGAGATGAGTAAATACCATACATAACGCTATATAAGGTTACACATGGAATAAATGTATATACATTTAAGTGATTCTAAAATGTGTTTAAATATATGTATGATTCACCGTATTTAATGTACTTAGTACTTCTCTTTTGGTTTGCATTTTGTTCTGTGGCTTTAAAAACCTTTCATAGAGAATGATTAGTTTTAATTAAATTATCAGCAAATTGATTAATTAATCAATTAAATATACGCCTCCTGGCTAAGCCTCCCTATAAATATGCTGCTTGTTTTTAACAATATACTGTCTGAAGAAGCGTATCATAGCATACGCGAAAGCGCTCACCGTTTGTCTTTTCTTTTCTGAATAAATCGTTTATGCAACGTGGAGAGTCAGAAGTTTTTGTTCTACATTTTTTAGGTGTTATATCTTTACCATAACAGCACATTAGCAGACTTTCATGGGAAATGATGATACAAGAAATTCAAAATTCAGAGCTTACTAAAGTGAAAAATGGCAGCAAAATATAAGGGAAGGATATTTATCCATTAAAGAATGAACACTGGGACTAACTGCAATTCAGTGTGTGTGTTGTGTGTGTGGGTGGGGGGGAGGCAACAGCTTCTGACCAGCAATAAGAATTATGCTGATTTATACACGGTACTTGTGCAAGTAAACAATACTGCATGAGACCACAGCCGAGTTATGGAAAGGGTATGACACTTTCGTCTAAAGTCTTGTTTTATATGGCTATAAACCCATTTTGTCATGGTTTGCTACTCAAATCATTCTTCTGAGGTTAGCTAAATTAGCTTAAGGCAACATCAAACTATTGGCTGAACTTGGCAATTCTAGCTCTGTATTAAATCTAAGAAAATTATTTCTAGTTTTTAAATGCAACTAGTCATTTGAATATTTTAAACTTTTAAGTTCAGAATCAAACCAGAAATGACTTAAAGAAATTGTTAAAACTATGAACTTAGTTATTCACAACAAGCTGCAGCCAAAGGCTCCATTTCTATAGCAGAAGTGTAACATTATGAAAAACTACACAAACAGAACTAATACGTATGGCTCACAGATGTTCAAATCCATCTTCTGCCATGTACCAGTACCTTTCAGAGAACTTGGTGCAAACCTCAGTCACTCCTACTGCTAGAATTATGGAAAAGGTGGTGCATCTTCAGCTGCATTCTCAATCCAGAATAACTGTCAGTCTACTCATTTAAATTTAACTCAGGACGAAGGGCTATTAGTAAGGAGTCTAGACTTAAATTTACAATGGTTGACAAGGACAAACAAATTTAGCAATTATAGAGGAGCAGCAGTACATTTCCGTGTGTTTGAAACATCCTGAAGATAGAACCACATATGAAATAGTAGCTTATAGTAAATATCGAACACTTGTACAAAAAAAAACACAGGATTGTATTTTCATACCCGTCAAAATAGGATAGAGAACAAAAGTGTGGTTTGCCATGCCAAAGCCTGCATGTAAACCCAAAACACACAAAAAACAACAATCTGCTTGATGGTTCAATACTTTATGGCTGCTGAGGATATTTGGAGACTGATGGAAAGGTGATTTTCATGGAATCTGTAGTTAAATTAGGGTCTTGTATAAAAGATTCCCATCAGCTGTTAAATAACACGTAAGCTGTTACATGAAACAAGGATGTTTTGAACGTCTGGATGTGGTAAGCCAGTGCACTAGTATTCAACACAGTCATGGAAATGCAGTCACAGAATGGTCTCTCGGAAGCAATTTAGTAGCTAACAATATATCACTGAATTAATAAATTTAAGTTTAAGAAATATAGATTGTTTTTGATAACTCTCAATCAACCCTGTTAACACCAAAAAGTAAACTCAGTGATTGCGCATTTTCCATCCTAGCACCTGAACTATGAGATTCCAATCCTCTCCTAATCCGAGACATCCAAAAGTACTCAGACTTCAAACAGCAGCTCAAGGAACATTGCTTCACCCACGCAAAGTGCAGCTGTTCTCAATCAGGTCCCGTTACATGATCCCAGCAGCTCTCTACTCCTTTTCCCTGTGCATGCCTCTCTCACATTTTCTCAGTTTCCCCCAAATGGTATCCTTCCTTGCAACTATTCTCACTTACTTCCTTCAATGTATTCATACCTCTCCATATAATGAGATGCTGTCATAAGCCATCTCAGTTATTGTGGCTACATCTTATCCAAACAGCTGTGCTACGCAAAATTCCATTTTTTCCATCCATGTTTTGACATTCTTAACTCCTTTTTGAACTAAATGTTGTAGCATATTCTTGCATCAGTAAATATGCCTATATATATATATAGAGAGAGAGAGAGAGAGATAGATATATACATATATATTTTTGTTTTTAGCAGTTCTTTGTATTTGTTGATATGTTTTGTTCATTTCTTATGTCATCCTGTTCACCCAAGCTATGCCTGCAAATGGTCCACTGAGATCAGTGCACTACCCCAGTAAAAAAAAAATAAACACACCATACCATCATATTTCCAGATTTGCTATGGGTGTCCCCTCTGTACCATCATATGGGCATTTATTTACAGCTACAGTTGAAAATGAACATTTACAGTGCTGCATTTTTTCAAACAATGTACTTTACTTGCGTATGTGATGATCTTTTTGTATGCAAAAGGAATACAAGCTGTATCTGACAGTATCAAACAAATACAAAAATAACAGATGATGTAACTGATGTTAATAATCAGAAAACAATCACTACTTTAAAGGAATTTACTTCAACATTAAACTACATCTAGGGTCCCTTTCCCTCTCCATGCCCTCAATGCCATACAGTGAAATTCTACACATTAGGAAAAGATTGCAGTCAAGAACCCATATTCTTAACTGAATAATTAACAGATTATGAAAATGTTATTACAAAGGTTGGAATGACTCTGACATTATTTCTGCTCATATTAACATAAACACTATAGCTAGGAATGAGCTGATTAATACGAATCGTATAAGAATGGGCAATAGTTTGTTAGAAAGAACAGTAAAACATGAGCAAAGTAATCACAAAACTATTTTTAGCACTCAGAACACTTCCTTCAAACCCTCCCTCTACCTACAACACCCCCCTCTATCTGGAATCACTCTACATCTTTCTATAGTTTCAAACATATATAACCCCATGTATCGCATACAACCTCTCAACCTGCTAATGCAAAAAATCTTGACAAAATGGGGGTACAAATAGGGACATATTTTAAATATTGCTCTTATAAACTTAGAAAGTTGCTAGAGTAACAGGATTTGTTTTAATACACATTTTGTTTTACTATACATTTTCTGAAGGATTTGAAGTCTTTTAACTCAAATGTATGTCATTATTTAGTGACTTCAATCCTGACATCATTCCAGTGATTTGCCTGGAAAAAAGAGGAACAGGCCAAAATTATGAGCCAAAAATCTGGACATTCTGCGAAAATCTGTACAGTTTAGCGGTAACATAGTTCATAGTATTCTGTATTAAGATACTGTCCTGACGAATGTTGGCATTATGTATTAAGCTACTTTTCTGACGAATGTTTGACATATGTACCTATGCCTTGTACATCTACGTTTCTTCTTTGTGCTACTGATACTCATCTCAGATTGTCTAACAATTTTTAGTATATTTATTTTCTGAAATGTTGTACAATTCTTTTCTACCTTTTTGTACATTGATGGTTTATCAAAGTATGGAGCTTTTCTCCCAGGGTCTCGGGTGAAAATGGGCAACCTTGCCCAGTCGGACTTGCCCAGTCAACAAATACAAAATAAAATAAATAAATTTGTGGAAGTCATTTTAAAAAAAAAATAAAACAGGCTAAAACTGTTACTCCGAGATAAGAGTTCATTGTGTACCAAAATATCGAACTATTTCTTATTCTACAGGTAAAAATCTGAATGATTTCGTACTACACAGAGATGAGCACTGATTAGGTATTTAAATGTTAGTGACAGGGGCACCTACCCCCTACGTCAAACATTCAGTATGCTCTGCTACTATAATATTTATGTAACCAAACGAATAGTTGCACAAGTGCAGTCCACAAGAAAAACACAAATTCAAAGTAGATGGAACTGCACACAATGGAGAACAAATAGGTTTCCACACTACACTTTAATGAACAATCGAATTGAGCACTTTCGTCCCTGACAAACCGGGGGCTTCATCAGAATATTTCCAATGATAGGATTCTGCTGATAGATGCAGTCTGGTTTCACTTTCTGTATGAATTCCAGTACCTAGCCTACAGAAAGTAAAACCAGACTGCATCTATCAGCAGAATCCAATCACTGGAAATATTCTGAAGATCATTCCGGTTTGTCAGGGGACAAAAGCGCTCAATTCGATTGTTCATTAAAGTGTGGTATGGGAAACCTATTAGTCCTCCACTGTGTGCAGTTCCTTCTACTTTGGGTTTTAATATAATATTTGTGTGTTAAGATGCCCTTGCAATTAGGTTTATATTACTGAAATCACATGACCATTTAAAGTCTGAAGAAATTCAAGCACATACGAGATCAGAAAGGAAAAGTTAAGTGTCCTTTAAGTACTAAACTTTAAGAGCATGTACTCTTAATGGTGAAATTAGGGCAGCCACGGTGGTGCAACGGTTAGCGTTGCCACCTCACAGCAAGAGGTGCACAATTCTCAGCTGGGGTGCCTTCTGTGCGGAGTCTGCATGCCCTACCTGTGGTCTCGTGGGTTTCTTCCGGGTGCTCCGGTTTCCTCCCACATCCAAAAGACATGCTGTAGGTGGACTGGACACTCTAAATTGGCCCTAGGTGTGAGTGCGTGCATGTGTGTGTCTTCTGTGGAAGGTTGGGCACCGGGCTGGCAACTCGAACCTGTAAAACTCCACTGCCAATCATGAGCGGACAGGTGATCCGCTGTGGCGACCCCTAACCGGGAAAAGTCAAAAGAAGACGACGACTCTTAATAGTGAGATTAACAGGAGATTGTTTCTTTCGGCTTTTCCCGGTTAGGGGTAGATTTATAACACACCTGGCTTCACATGTGCTTGTACTCCTTGAACTCTCTAATGAGGCACTAGATTAATTCAGTTATTTATTTAGTTACTTAATTTTCTGCAAGTTCAAATCTAAAACAGAAGATGACTACAGATAAACTGGAAATCAGAACTTAATTCTTCACAACAAGCTGCATCAAAGAAAGCACTCCAACTCTACATCTGGACAGCAGCATTACATTAAGAAAAAAATATGTTACAGAAACAGCACTATGTACTTATTACAAATTTATTACATTTATTTATATCGGATTACCAGTTCCGCGGTGGTGGTGCTGCGGTAGCGTTGTCGCCTCACAGTAAGACGCTGACCGGTTCGACTCTCAGCTAGAGCATCTTCTGCGTGGAGACATGCGTGAATGGGCGTACCTTCGTTGAAGGTTGTGCGTTCGGGCTGGCAACTCAGCATGTAAAAATCAACTGCCAATCATTAGCGGACCAGAGTTCCGCTGTGGTGACCCCTAACCGGGAAAAGCCGAAAGACATAACTTATATCGAATTACCAGGAAAGTCCAACTAGGTAGGAGCCCATTTTCGGAGAAGGCCCGGAGAAAAAAGTTCCACAAAGTATTACAAAACATTGTAAGAACAATAATTTTACAGCCTTTAAAAATACAAAAAACAACTACAGTTTAAAATAATTATACCACATTACACATATTATGAAAACAGTTGTTAAGAATATATATAAGTTGTACAACAATGACTTAATAGTTAGAGAAATTTTAGTCAGTTTATAGAGAAATTAAAGGCAAGATAGTATAACACAAACAGGAACTGCAATACAGAGTGAGAGAAAAACAGGCTTACAGTACATTCAGAGCAACAGCCAACGTAGAGAAACTGAAAGTAGTAAGGAAGTGAACGAAGAAGTGAGAGTAATGAGATGTAAGGTATGAATAAGTATTTGTTCATATTTAGTGATTTAGTTTATTCAGGTGTTGAACAAGAACACAGCCAGATTTTGGCTAGGAAGTCTTTCAGAATGGTTTTGAAGGTTAGAAAAGTTGAGAATGTTCAAGTTAATCTTCTTCCATGTACAAATGCCTTTTAGAAAACTACCACTTCGTCTCTAATATTCCACTTACATGTAAGGTTATCAAGAAAGTGGTTTATCTAAAGATGTCCTCCTCTTTAACATCACACCATCTTTCTAGCCAGAGTCAGTCTGGTTTTACTACATAAGGATGACCTCAGTGACGCGCCTAATTAGGTTGCTGATGACTTACAAAATGGACAGAGATCAAAAGTGATATTCCAAGATGATCCTTGATATTTTTTTCCATTTTTTTTGAGCAATTTAAGTGCTATTTTTTCAGTATACCATACTGTACAATCCCATGCATGGTGCACTTCAGCAATGATTGCTGATATAACCCATTTATAATTACATATTTATACAATACCCTCTTTTCAATCAACGTATTTATCTCATCCATTTCCCATGTATTCCTAGTACATGCATTATCATAACTAATTTTATGCAATAGTGCTTTCTATCACCTAACTAAATTTTTCAATCATTTACTTCTCTCTCCTTATCTTTCACAATGTCATAGCAAGTTTTAGAAGCAAAAGCAACATAAAAACAATTCACAATTGTACACGTCTCCCTGTTAGTTAAAATAAAACTTTAATTTCAAGTAGAATTTTGGCACATGTTTATTTTCTTTGTAGAACTTAGTAATGTTAATGATTGTAAGGGGTCATTTCGGAATATAATTCCGATTTGAAGAATACCTCATTTTTTGCTATATAAGCATATAACCATTTATCCCTTTTTCAATACTGTCCTCTTTTAATGTTGTTCCCTGTGCATTTTTATAGCATCTTTCTTTAAAAAAAAACTGCTTCTTCTCCTGTTTTTATGAATTACTTTGTTTTGAAAAAAAGGAATGGGCTTTGCAGCAAATTTCTCCCCTGAAGCATCCACTGATGGCTTTTCAACACCTGTTGACTGGCTGCTTGCACTATCACCACGTTCTCCTGCCTCCAGTAGTTTTCTCTCTGCTAGTTCACCATCTGCTTGTTGAAGGACTACATATGTTTTCTCTGCAGAGTCTTATGGAAGGAAGTAATGCAGTTCTGTCAGTTCACATTTGCAATGAAAAGTCATCATCCATATAAACCCTTGTGTCTCCAAACCATACCTCTCAACTCTATATTTTCACAGAATGTCCAGATTTTTGCCTCATATGTTTGGTCTGTTCCTCATAACATTTGTGGTTTTCTGACAAATCACGGAGGAATGAAGCCACTAAATAATACTACATAATGACAGACATTTCAGTTTCAGACTTCATATCCTTCAGAAAATATATAATAATGCAAAACCTGTTATTCTAGCAACTTTCTAAGTTTACAGTAGCAGTTTTTTAAAATCTGTCCCTATTTCTGCACCACCCCCCACCACTCCATTGTTTCTGGCTTTGTCCAGATTTCTTGTGCTGACAGGTTGAGAAGTATGCTCCAAACTCTTCCTCCACAAAAGAGAAAGAATTTCCTCTTTTAGCTAATACGTCTGCAGTTTAACCAATGTAAATATTGGCTGCTTTCACAGTCACATAATGGTAACATTTTTTTCTATTTTAATATCTATTTTAATATCAAAAGAAAGTCCAGTCCATGTGGTGAAACATTTTCTGTTAAAAGTCTACAATCCTTCCTTTCAGTTTTTTTTTCCTAGTACCGCTGTAAACCACAAGCTTCTTCTGTGTGACTTATCCGCTTGTTCAGAGTTTCCGCGCAATTTGTTCACATTTTAATTAACGTTTCACCATTTTTACTTCCATTTCCTTTTCAGCAATTTGAATATGTACTATTCCATTTAAATGTCTGGTTAAAACAGTTACTTCCTGCAGCCAACTATTATAAATAAAATGCATTAAATCAATAATTGTCTATCTTGAATACCTCAGAATGCACCTGGTCATTTTCTCTCTCTAGGACAAATGAAGAATTTTCCATTGTTGCCAGTAGCATATGTTTTTCCCAGCTCTGCTCCACCACACTGCTTTCAAAGTTTCTGTCCGTTTTACTTTTTTTTTTTCCTGTTCCTGTTGACCATCTGGACATCAGAGATATTTCAGCTAATTTTCAACCAACAATTTACAGTAGTTCGCATTCTGAGACAGTTTCAAGTCTTTTTTTTTTTTTGGGGGGATATAAAATTAACGAAGATAAAACAAAGGCTATAGCTGTAAACTATGTTCTCATACAGGAACTGGTTCAGCAATACCCATATTTATGGGGGGACATAATACAATGAAATATTTTTTTTTAGATGTATGGGTTAAAAAGGATAATGTTATGGCAGCTAAGGATATGTGGGAAGTGACTAAACAAAAGATAATACAAAAAGTAAGAAACTGGAAGTTCTTTTTTATGGATATGGACAAGACAGAAGCACTAAAAATGATTTTAGTCCCTTTAGTTTTACATACAGGTCAGGCATATTTTTATTAACCAGAGGAGAAGTTGTAGACAGTAACTAATAAACAGTTGAAGAAGGATTTTATCCAGGAGGGGAAGAGGGCAAGGGTCAAGTTGATTCTTCCACTAGGACAAAGTTGTTTAGGACTTAACTGACTTGAAGGGATATTTTACAGCTACACAGTTAAGGCTCGCATACATAACACAAGCAGAAAGTTATAATTCAAAGTGGAAAGGGATGATAATGAAGCACGGGGGTCATTCAAAAATAGAGAGTGGGATTTTGGATGTAGATCCTTAAGGAGAATAACAGTCAAATAATATTACATTCATTAAGTAGCAGAAAGTATTCTAAGAACTAAGCAAACACAAGAATGGAGAAAGAAGATTCTGCTGATAGGGATGACTGCAATTAGGGATACAGAGAACAGGTAAGAGGGGGCTGGAATTTACAGAGAAAACAAACAAAGGAACCAAGGTATTGGGAGTAAATAACTAGACAAGGAAAGGTAACAGAGTGAGAAGATGCCAAAAAGAGATTTGGACTGCAGTCTAGAAACTGCCTTCCCTAGGGATTGATAGAGTACTGGCAAAGAGAAAGGGACAGGGTAATGTTAAGTGAAAGTCCTGTTCTAGTAGAGCTGGCAAAGGAGCCAAGGTATTGGGAACAAACAATTAGAGAGGGAAAGATAAAAGAATGAGAAGAGGCCAAGAAGATTCTTGGACCACAGGCTAGAGACGGACTTCCCCATCAGGGACTGACAGAGTACAGGCAAAAGGAATAGGGGTAGGGGAATCCTATGTAAAAGACCTGCACTGGTTGAGTTTTTAGTTGAGTCTAGAATGGAAGCAGCTGTTAAAAGGATAATTAAGTAAGGCATATAAAATATTTAACAACAACTATAGGAATCAATCAGAGGAGAGGTTGAAAAGATTGGTGAGAGACTAGATAAGCAATTCACAAGAAAACAATGGGAGGACATTTGTCTGTCTCCCAAATATGCAAAGTCAAGAAGATTTAGGATTTCTGCATGGGAGTTTTGCATGGGTATTTTACATACCAAGCAGACTCAAAATAATTTTTCATCAGGTAGACATGTATAAAATAAGGGTGGCTCTCCTTGGTGCTATGCAGGCAGAGATCTAGACTAATGTTTTGGCTTGTGCTGCACACAAGGGAGAGTTTTCTTTCCTTTCTGAGCAAACAAACTAGAAAATGGAAAGCATGTAAAATGATAGCTTTCTATTTCATGCATTTGTAAAAATACTACCAGTCTCTTTCTCCATCGGCAAAGTTTTGCAATTGGATACTGTATCTACAGCTGTAGCCAATTACTCAAAACATAATTGAATCATGAACTCTGGGGCATATGTGAAACAATTTACTTTTTTTATAAACACCTTTATTAAATCACAACTCTAAGAGTGACACAGGTACACATACATTAATATAAAAGAAATCGAGAGTAATATTTTTTGTTAAAGAGAGGAAATTTAAGAAATGGGGAGCATAAATAATTCAAGAGCTATTTGGGAAGGTAACATTTTTTTCAGAAGGGATAACAAGGGAGTGTGACAAAATTAAACTACAACTTAAACATATGACAGAAATAAGAGACACAGATATGGGAAAGTAAGAAATTATTTAGAGGGATTATTAAAGATGTATAGCGGATGGTGGAGAATCTTAGAGAACAAGGAGACAAGCAACTGTTAAGTGCTAAGGGGAAAATAAGGGAGCATCTGGATAATATGCACAAGTTTAGAGATGTTACTATTAAGCATGTATTTCTGATAACTCCAGAGAACAAAAAAAGTACAGTTTTGTACCTACCATAAATGTAGATGTTCGAAGATCCACATTGCTGCAGTCCTTACACTAGGGTAGTCCGCTGTCCTCAGTCGGCCTGAATATCAAAGTATTAGACAAATGCGCATGACCATATCCTCAGTCTTTCCACCCTTATACTAACCATATATACAATATTCACAATATGTACAACCCAAACCACACAACGATCTTGAACATCTACATTTATGGTAGGTACAAAACTGTACTATGTTCTTCATCTCACATTGCTGCAGTCGGTGATAATGCTTAGAGAAAGTATGCACTGAACGTGGCAGTAGCCCTAGTGGAATGAGGCCTAATCCCAGCTAGAATCTCCTGCCATGATGGGAATAACAGAAAGCAATAGAAAACCCAATCCACTTAGAAATAGTTTGTTTTGACACAGGCTTGCCCTGACAACCCAAAGCAAAAGAAACAAATAACTGCTGAGACTGCCTGAACCCTTTAGTTCTGCTCAAATAATAAACTGCCTGTGTATATCCAAAGTGTGCAAAATCTTTTCCCCTTTATTTTGGGGGTTTGCATAAAAAGTAGGCAAATGAATAGTTTGGTTTAAAGCCACACTAGAAACCACTTTAGGCATAAAGGATACCCTATCCTTATGGAAAATTAAGAAAGGCTCAAGGGCCTCTAACTCAGAAACCCTTCTTGCAGAGGTAATGGCCAACAAAAAGCAGTCTTCCATGATAAATATTTCAACTCAGCAGTAGCTGCAGGCTCAAGGTTGTAGAGTGAGTTTCTCCAACACAAAATTGAGATCCCAAGCAGGAGGTAGGAGCTCTCTTATATTCTTGGCTGAGAAAACAATGGTGGGTCACAGTCATAGTGAGCAGAAATTGCTGCAGCATGAACTTTAATAGAAGAGAAGGACAAACCTTTGTCCAGTAACTCAGTAAGATATTGAAGAGCCACACTTAAATTAGGCTTAGAAACATCAAATTCCTTTGCTGTACTCCAAAATAAAAATCTCTTCCATTTATCTGGCCTTCTGGCCTCCAAAATAACATTCAAAACTTGCTGTGGAAGCTGAGACCCTCCAGGGTTTAAAACAGAATATGCCAGGCTGTCAGGTGAAGAGAGTGAAGTTTGACATTGAGTAAATGACTGTTCTCCTGAGACAGAAGGTGTGGAATCGAAGGCAAAGGCCATGAGACTTCTCAGTAATGGGTACCAGTGCTGTCGAGGCCAATCTGGAGCTATTAAAATCATCTTTGGCTTGTCCTGTCTGACCTTCAGGAGTACCTTTGGGAGGAGAGGCAGAGGTGGTGCAAAACTTTGGCAGCTGGTAGTTTAGTGAACAGATCTATGTCTGGAGTTCCCCATGACACTGTCAATTTTGAAATACATGAGGATCGATTTAGCTGTAAACTGAGAGCAGTCTCCCACAAAATCATTGCTTGTCTGCATAGAGGTTGATGTACCACATGACAGTTGTGTTGTCTGTTAGAATCAACACCTGCCCTGGTTGATATGTAGATGTTGAAGTCCTTGTATCCACTTTCCATTTAGATGAGCTCCTATTATCTGAATGACAGTGTCCATATCTTGGCAGTGCTGTGTCCAGGCCATCTGGGATGCTGTATTCAGTCTCGAATACCCCAGGCATCTTAGCACTGCTATCACATATTGCAAATGATGAAGCCTGATAGGAACATGAAGGTAAGCCTCCTTGAGATCCAGAGTCACCATCCAGTGATCTTTGCCCAGCAGAGGTAAACATTTTGAACTTGGGAATGTCCAGATAAGTGTTGAGGATAGATAAATGCCTTTGAAAGGAGGCAAGGTATGGAAATAAAACCTGTAACCTTGGTGTATGATATCATCCAAAATCCTTGTCTTAACATGTTCAGATAAATTCTGATCACCCACCTGTTCAGAGACATGCACTAAATCTTGTAATTAGAGCATCTACCTTAGACTTCAGTTGAGAAAGAAGATAGTTCTGATATTTCAACATGTGAAACTGGCAATTCAAAGCCCTCATAGCTAAGGTGGAGGAATTATAGACTTAACAGGAGCAGGAGGCAAAGAATCAGGATTAAGTGAAGCCACACATCCTCCACAACATCCAGAACAGGAGGTATAGCCAAAGGCCTAAGCCTTTTCCTGGAATCAGAGAAGTCCTGACCTTCCCACTTAAAATGCTCCCTCATGGAATGAAGAGTCTCTGAAAATGAAAAATCCTCTGGAGGAGAAGCAGAAGGGGTAGATTCATCTGCATCAGAATCAGAATAAGACTCTGAAACATCTGAAGGCTGCTCAAAACTCCCCAACTCTGGTTCCACCCTAGGCCTCTTATCTGGAGGGGCAAAGAACCTCTAATCAAAGAAATTAAATGTTCTGCCATTTCAGATCCTGAAGAACTAGGAGTGACACCAACAGAAGCTAAACCTGGCCTGCCTCTGGGAGAAGCCTTAGAAACAGAAGGAGAAGGCCTAACCACCCTAGGAAGGGAGGGAGTACAGTAACCTGAGAAGCCCCTTCAGCCTGACCTGCCTCTGGGACTCCTGATCAGGCCCCAAACAAGGAATACACAAAGTATGATAATCTCTATGAATACAGTTATTCACTTTTGGACTGCAGCAATGTGAGATGAAGAACATCATTGTTTTATGCACGGTTTCTGAAACAAAAACGACGACAAGAACGACTTCAGCCATGCTCAAAAAGACAGGAATTACCAGCCACTACAGAAGTGGAGAAGCCAAATGCTTACATATATGGAGTACTTACTTGAGGAAGGTGTCAGGACTGTCAATTTCAACGGAGGTGGCTTCGCAAAGAGATGAGACAAAGGTGGGAAGCATGCCTTCCAGGGCCATTATAGAACACCGAGAATCACCTTCAATTTGTGTTGCTTTGCTTTCTAAATGAACACGGTCATAGGAAACTGGCGAGTAGTAGTGTAAAGGAGTTCAGGGGGCCACTTATGTGCAAAAACAATCCTCAAGGATGTTTCTGACATTGAAATGAGGGACAAACAAATGCAGTAAAGTTACCCTAAGCAGGGGACAAACGTGTGCACAGCTGAGTTACTGGGGGACCATGCAGAAAGTTGAAGCAGGCTGGTGAGTTTGATTACTAGAGAATTAGGACATGGTTTGCACCCAGAAAGCAGTTCTTCAACATAAACCACTTTCAGGTACTTCAGACAATGTTCAGACACCCGAAACTGCTCACCTATTGTAATGACCTCATCCTGGCACTCTAAGGCTAAAGGAAATTGTGGAATGGGCACATAAAACAAGCCATTTTCAGAGAAATTGGCAAAACTGATCGGACATTCTTATCTGTTTATGACCAAAGACTTTGAAACTAAGGACAGTGCTCATACATTATTTAAAAATTATGGAATATCTTTCTATTATATATGATATCTTTGTATCTAGCTAATGGGATGTGGATTGGTTTCTTTCTCTATGTTGAAATTCTGCATTACAGTCAGTAAAACATATACTGTGTGTGTGTACATGTACATACATATATATATATATATATATATATATATATATATATAGATATATATATATATGTCAAGGACTTGCACGAATGCACTTTTTACCGAATCACGATGGGCGGGTATACTTACACAAAAATGCTTTTCACTGAAGCAGCATTTTCACATAAGTATGCCTGTTGAGCCGGTCGTACTACAGTGTGGATAAGGGAAAATTCCCTTTTCCCCACTGTAGTGCGATCTTGGAGTGAGAATATTAAAGTAGGGGGGTGTGGGGGGTGTAAGGGGGCTTGCCCCTCTGCATAAAAGTAGATTTAATGTTTGTTTTTTTTTTAAACACACTAAAGCGCAAGCACTTTTTCGGTGAAAGCACTTTCGTTAAAGTGTGTTCGGTGATAGTGGATTCGGACTGTTGAACTTTCGTTTTATATATATATATATATATATATATATATATATATATGTGTGTGTGTGTGTGTGTATGTGTGTGTGTGTGTGTATATATATATATATATATATATATATATATATATATATTTACACACACGTATAAATATATATACATATATACGGCGTGTGTGTATGCACAAATACTGCTTCAGGTAACAGTTGCAAATTTTGGAAACTTAGATCAATGTGGGACACAGGATTGTGAATTTTACCACTGGACTCATCTTCTGCAAGACGCTCATAAGGTACAGTGGATAAAAAAAAGTTTACACACTCCTATTAAAATGCCAGTTTTTTGTGATATAAAAAATGAGACCACAATAAATCATTTCAAAACTTTTCCCACCTTTAATGTGACCTATAACCTGTACAATTCAATTGAAAAACAAATCTGTTACGGGAAAAATATAAAAAATTAAAAACGTACAATAAGCTGGTTGCATAAGTGTGCACACCCTAAAACTAATACTTTGTTGAAGCACCTGCTGATTTAATTACAGCATTCAATCTTCTTGGCTAGCAGTCTATCAACATGGCACATCCTTACTTGGCAATATTTGCCCACTCTTCCTTACAAAAGCGCTCCAAATCTGTCAGACTGCGAGGGCATCTCTTGTGCACATCCTCTTCAGGTCACCCCACAGATTTTCTTTTGGATTTAGGTCTGGGCTCTGGCTGGACCATTCCAAAACTTTAATTTTCTTCTGGTGAAGCCATTCTTTCATCGATTTGGATGTACGCTTGGGGTCATTGTCATGCTGAAAGGTGGAATTCCTCTTCAGCTTTCTAGCTGATGCCTTAAGGTTTTTGGGCCAAAAGTGACTGGTATTTGGAACTGTTCATAATTCCCTCCACCTTGACTAAAGCCCCAGTTTCAGCTGAAGAAAAGCAAACCCATAGCATGATACTGCCACTATCATGGTTCACCATGGGGATGGTGTTCTTTTGGTGATTTGAAGTGTTGTTTTTGCGCTGAACGTACCTTTTGGAATTGTGGCCAAAAAGTTCAACCTTGGTCTCCATCAGACCATAACACACTTTCCCCACATGCTTTTGGGAGACCTGATGTATTGTTTTGCAAATTTTAGCAGGGCCTAAATGTTCTTCTGTGTAAGAAAAGGCTTCCATCTTACAAAACTACCCCATAGCCCAGACATACGGAGAATATGGGAGATGGTTATCAAATGTAGTACACAACCAGTACTGGCCAAAAATTCCTGCAGCTCCTTCAATGTTGCTGGTAGGTCTCTTGGCAGCCTTCCTGACCAGTTTTCGTTTTGTCTTTTCATCAGTTTTTGACGGATGTTCAGTTCTTTGCAACTTCACTGTTGTCCCATATTTTCTCCACTTTTTGCTGACTGTCTTCACTGCGTTCCATGGTATATCCAATGCTGCGGAAATTTATGTGTACCCTTCTCCTGACTGATACCTTTCAACAATGGGATCCCTTTGATGCTTTCTAAGCTTTCTGTGAACCATGGCTTTTGCTGTAGCAGGCAACTGAGTAAATGTCAGGAAAATCCTACTAGGACAGCTGAACTTTATTTGGGGTTAATTAGTCTCTTAAATTGATGGCAGATGTAATGTTGAAACGATGAGACAAACCTATACTCCCCATTGTTTCTTTGTTGAATTGCTTATCCAACCTCTTTTCCTAAGTCCTTTCTAATCTCCTCTGATCGATTCTTACAGTTATCATGCAATATGTTATCTGATCTAATTATTCCTTTAACAGCAACCTCTGTTCTAAATGCTACTAGCTTAGGACCCCCCCTATTTCTTTCTCTTTGCCTATACTCCGACCTCAGTCCTTGAGAGGGAAGGCAATCTCTAACATGCAGTCCAAATAAATTCTTGGCATCTTTTCATTATATTACCTTTCCCTATCTAGTTATTTGCTCCCAATACTTTGGTTCTTTTGCCAGTTTTCTGCAATAAATTCCAGCCCCCTCTTGCCTACTGTCTATCACTCAATGCAGTCATCCCTATCGGCAGAATCTCCCTTCTCCATTCTCGTGCTGGCTCAGTTCTTAGAATAATTTCTGCTACATTACAGACATCACATTCTGTAGGATTATTTTTTCTCTTGAAAGGTCTGCATCCAAAATCCCTGTCTCTCCATGTTTCTTGACCTTCCCCCCTCTTTCATCATCACCACTTTCCACTCTGAGCTATAGGTTTCTGCTTGTGCTCTGTACAGGCTTCTTAACTGTGTAATTCTGAAATACCACTTCAAAATCGGGTAATCCCAATCAGCCATGTTCTATTGGAAGAATCAAGTTCTCCAACTTGACTCTTGTCATCTCCCCCTCCCACATAAAATCTTTCAGCTCTTTATTAACTGCTAGCCAAAATTTCTCCTCAGTTGATAAAAATATGCCTCAACTGTGTATGAGACTAAAGGGACTAAAAACACTGTTTATACCTTACTATCCATATCCAGGTAACAGAGCTTCCAATTTCTCAGTTTTTGTACTATATTTTGTTTAGTCTCTTCCCACATCTCACTAGCTGCCACATCATAATAATTTTTAATCCATACTCCTAATTAAATTCCTTTTTATCACGTCCCCATAAATATGGATATTGTTGAACCAGTTTGTGTGTGGGTACATAATTTACCGCTATTGCCTTTGTTTTAGCT
Organism: Protopterus annectens; assembly: GCF_019279795.1. Lineage (NCBI taxonomy): Eukaryota > Metazoa > Chordata > Ceratodontiformes > Protopteridae > Protopterus > Protopterus annectens. The sequence goes on from NC_056728.1 coordinate 1,801,692,922, forward strand.
TTATTAATTTTGTATCCCAAAAAGATTTGAAACTGTCTCTAAATGTTTCATAACACAGTAATATCCTTTTCCGGTTTCATCAGGTATGAAATAATATCATCTGCCATCTTTTCTTGACTACCATACCAATTATATCATTGAATTTAAGAGTCCCTTTTTTCTTTGCCAAAGGCTCTAAATATAATGCAACTAAAGGGGAAAGAAGACATCCTTCTCAGATTCCTCTGCTAAAGCAGAAATTATCAGAGAGGACCCCACCCACTTTAATTTTCACCTGCGACTCATCATATATCCTCCTAATTAACCTTATCATTTTATCAGGGAGTGCAAATGCCATTCCATTTCCCTGTAGATAAAGTCCCAGCATACTCTATCAAATGCTTTCACTGCATTAAGATCCACAAACGGTGGTATTGTCTTACATTATGCTTCCCTCTAGTTCATCACTGTTCTGTTAATGTTAGCCTCCCCTTCACAAAACCACAACAATCCATATCTGTCAAGTTTAGCATTACTTTTGCCATTTTTTTTAACCATTATAGACATAAACACTTTATAATCATGTAAAACCACAAAAACAGTTCCTTATACCACAATCCGAAAAAAAAAGACCAGTAGTATCTTGTTCTTCTGTTGACTAAACGTTTTTAATCCAAAGTAAAAATCTCTCCATTTTTTTATAATTAGTATTGAAATGGGCCTGTATGAAGCTGGATCTGATGGATCTTTAACCTCTTAAGGTTTTACAGCCAACACCACTTTCTGATGCTGGTACTTCTCTTAAAATACTGTTAAACAAAATCTTCCTGATCTTTATCAGTTGTTTCCCCTCCTAGCTTCCAAACTTCTACAGGAATACCATCTATTTCTGGGGACTTTCCTGTAAATTGGTTATACATCACCATTTTTATCTCATTTCCTCCTATCCTGTTAGTAATTGAGCCTCGTCAACCTCTAACCTTGGCATATTTAATTCTTCCATAAACATTTCCATTTGTACCTTTTCTTGATTTCCATATCTCTCTACTTTATACAGACTTTCATACAATTTCCAAAACATTTCTAATACTTCTATAGGATCTCTCATCTTCCTTTTATAGACTCCCTAATCTTTGTGATAGTCCTTTCTACTTTCTGTTGTCTGAGTCATTGTGCTGAAAGTTTTTGTGCTCTAGATTTATTATCAAAAAACAGTTGCTTAGTAGCAATCTTTCTAAACTCATGCACATTACTGAGGTAATCCCTTATTTTCTGTTTAGCATTCTGCAATTGCTCCTCTTGTTCCATGAGATTCCCCCCTATTTTAACATTTGTCAGTCCCTCTAAATAATTCTTACTTCTTAACCATATATTCCTTTCTATTTCCACCCTATTTTTAAACTCCACTTTAATTTTATTCCACTCCCTAGCTATATTTTCAGAAGAAATTTCTATCTTCTGTAATGGCTCCTGAATAATTTCCACTACCCATTCCTTAAATTCCTCTCTTCAACAGATAGGTGGGAAAGCGCCAGTCTCTCATTTTTATTTCATTACCCTGTGTTATTTTAGTTATTACTAGCGCATGATCTGAAATAGAGTGGATATCAAGACCTTCAATTAAATGCACATGTTCCTGTGAAATGTAAACTCTGTCTAGTCCAGTTTTTGTATCTTGGTGAATAACATGTAAATTCACTCCGAACCCCTAGTACTGAATTCATATCTTCCATGCCAAACATTTTCATACATTTCTTCATAAATCTACCATCCTTTGTTAGATTTTCCCTTCTACCTCCCCAACACATCTTCACTGCTAGAAATCACATTCCAGTCCCCACCTACAAGTAATATTCTTTGTGAAAGCCGATTATTTCTCCCAGAATTTTCTTAAACTCCATTATAAGCAGTTTTAGGTGGAATATAAATACAGTAAACTCTCGGTTAACCGGCACCCATGGGGACTGTAGATGTCGGACAACTGTAGTTTCTGGTTGCTTGAGAGTTACTATTAAAACTAGACCTGACTAATACTATATCCTATACTATTTGTTTGGTTTGACTTGTTCTTATGTTGGGGAGATAGGGAGGGAATTTATTCCCATCTTCCCTTTTAAAACTCTAAAAATATAAGGTATGTTTCTGCAGGGGGGATAGAAAGTGCAACACATGAAAATTGTACTGTATTTCTTCAAATGTGTTGGTTCTGGTTGCTTGAGTTCCGGTTAACTGAGAGTTTACTCTACATGCCAGTGTAATCCTCCTCCCTTGCCACTAGTCCCTTAGTACTAAATATCTACTATTACCTTTTATATAATTTTCTGTCATTATTGGAGCTCCTCTTGCAATTAATATATGTACTCCTTTTTTCCTTTGTCCCGGGCATTCAGCTGAATAACTATCCTGAAAACTTTTCTTTATCAAATTTACATATTCAGTTCTTTCCGAGTGCATCTCCTGTAGTACAGCTACTTGTACTCTACATTTTTATTATACTTCACTAGTCTTTCTTTTTTTGTATTTATCTGTGAGACCATTGACAGACATTTAAAGACATTACAGAAAGCATCACTGTATTAAAAATTATTCCATCTTTTATGTATAACAACTTTTTGTCAAATGCCCTGTTTTTGTGTTAAATGCATACACTGTTTAGTAGGTTGATCTTTTATACTGTTTTTTCTTTACCCACTTGAGCCTATGTTACATCTTACAAAACTTTGTTTCATTGAACGTTCTCAAGCAAACAAACAAAAAACGCACACAATGCCCCTACAAGCTATTAAATTAATAGCACACAAAACTATGTACATCTTGAAATATTAAAGTTTTACCCGGCTAACAAGATCAAATGTTCCAAACTGACAGCCACACTCACATACTTGAGTTAACCTAAAAGAAAGGTTATCCATACTAACATGCATGGTACAGCTTGTGCTTCAACTAAGTGAGGTCTGGTTTTGTCTTACATTTATAGCTCTCCCAGCTGAGTAAACACTTGAATGCTTTCAGAGAACACGGTCTCCTACCCATTTCTCTTTATCAGATTGTCTCCTGGAGACATGAGGACCAGATACAGAAATGCTACTAAGCATACATTTACTTGCTAGAAAAAAGCCTTATGATATTCAATATTCTTTTTCATTTACTTGCTTTCTCTTAAAACTTAGTATATCAAGCTAAGGGCCTTAATCCAGTCATTCCCCTACACAAGAATGAGAAAAAGCACATTAATTTCTCTTTTGTCATTTTATTTTAGCTAGATTTTAGTTCTCTCTCTCTTTACATTGCACTGCCTACATTTCTTAGAACTTAATAAGGAGACTGAGAGAAGGGAGAAAGAAAAAGAACAGGAGCACCTATTTACATTAGAATTCCATTACACTTAAAAAAAATTGAGAAAACTTTACTTTACATCATGCAAAGAAAATCATGCACTATAAAAAATAGTACCATTAAGAAAAAAGTGTGTTTTACTTACAGTTTACTCACTCTCCCTCCTCTTCCCCAAAGTATTTTTCTAAACATTAATGCTTTAAGAGTCCCCTACAAGCTTAAAGTCCAGAAGAGTCCAATATTTCCAGATTTTCTAGTTCTCATGTTTCGCAAATATAATTATTGCTTTGTAATCCCACATTTATTAATTTCCAAGTTTCAGGTCCTCTGTAATTCTTTTTTCCTGGCATCCAGGCAGTGCACTTACTAGCCAGTTACTTAAATTTACCCAGAAATATAAATCTACTTGCTTTCTCAGCTAAGTTTCTATTTTCACACTGGAGAGAGCTAGAATTACAAAATGTTACTCAATGTGCTTCCATCTTGGAAATCCTGTAATAGATGTTATTTGCCATCTCCATACCTTTTAATATTCTCATTTCATCACCAGAAAGGACTTTAGAGGCTAAACACAGCCTCACCCTTACAAAACAGTGACAGACGAAGAAAAACCCAAGAAAATGAAGTCATGCTGCAACATGCAGGAATTCTTCCAATTAATTTTCTTTGTATGTTTTCAAGAGACATTCATTTCCCCTTGGGAATATGAGCAAAACATACAGTTATGTTCCATAACTGGCTTGACATGTTGTATACACCCTAGTTAGATGATCAGGGGATTTGGACACTTATCTAAAGCATGAGGTTAATCTTCAAAGCCTTAGTGCTAATCATACTTCTCTGCTGTCCAGAAATTCATGATTTCTAACCCATATTTTTTGGGCTGTGCTTCATAAAACGTGTGTTTTTTTTCTGGAAAATCACATAGGATTGAAGTTACATTTGAGTTTCAGACATCAGATCTTCAGAAAATGCATACTAGTGCAAAACCTGTTATTCTGTCGACTTTCTATTCAAGTTTATAAGGGCGAAATTTAAAATATATCCAAGATTTTGAGTCTTTGTCCCCCCACCCATTTTTTTTACTTTTTTACCACAATTCCCTCTCTAAGGCAGCTGTTTCCTTTAAGCACGTGTGTTTACCTAATACAATCTCCAAACCCTTGTAAATACTTGCTAGACTAACAGCTTTATTACCAACAGCAAATACACTGTTAGGCGCCATTGAGCCATAGACTATTACACTGCATTTATTATAATTAAGATGTAAAACATTTCCAGTTTTCTTGTACCAAATTCATCAATGTTCGTAGGAAAGCACTGAACAATATACAATCATCTTCTGCCGTTATAAAAACGGCTATTTTGATTACCAATATTTGCTAGAAGTTGACAGTAGTGAAAACACCATGTTAAACAAAACAGGTCCCAGTACTGATCCCTGGGGTAAACCAGGATGTACAGGACACCAGTCAAAACATTTCCTAATAACTCTTTGCTGTCTGTCCTGTTACCACAAATGTGTTTTTAATAATATACGGATTTACTCTTAGTTTGATCATGCTACCAGTTGATACAAACAGAAACTAAGTCAAAGGCTGTTGTCTGATCTAAATGAGCCACAACAACTCATATACCCTCATCCTGGGCTTTACTGACTGAATCATAAAAAAAAAAAAAAATCTATAATTGTATTAAATGTGGAGTTCCTCTTTTTAAATCTACATTAACTGATGTCAATATATAATCCAGAGTTATTTCCAAAGTCTAGTAATGATAACATACATCCCTTAAAGCATTACCCAAAGAGTGATTTTAATGAATTCATAACTGCCTCCTTAAATGATACATTTGCAATTTCCAAACATATGGAACAACTCCATGGCATACACTAAGCATGGTAAATGATGTTATTTTTATTTTATTTTACATTTGTTTACTGGGATAGTCCGACTGGATATATGTCCATTTTCAGCAGAGGCCCAGGGAGAAAAGCTCCAATAGCCAATAATTATAAAGATTACACATCAAGTTAGTTACATAGAAAATGTAAGACAGAGATCTATACAATGTTTTAGTGCTATTCCCAAAGTGACACTCAGTTTACATGGTCAGAACACATTAGTTCAGAAATAATCAGACTGGTACAGTAAATAGCTGAGTTAAGGTATTATGCAGATATGAGTTCATTTTACAACTTAGTCAGGGTAGGAACATGGACAAAGCCAGTTGACTTTGAGATACTGTTTGATGCTTTTTTTGAAAAGACTGAAGGAGGACTGCAGGGTTATATGGTTTGGTAGAGAATTCCAGGTTTTGCCAACAAAGTTGGCAAACAGAGATTCCCCAGCTGAATTGTTAGCTTTGTAGGTCTGGACCATTAGTTTGTCAGCAGATCATAGTGACCTCAAGTTGTTGTATGGTTTTATAATATTTGAGAGTGAGATGGTATCTTCAGGATGGTTAAGAATGTTGTGGGCTACTAAGAGTTGAATTAAGCTGGGAAGTTCTAGCCACCCTAGTTGTTTCAGGTTCTGGCAGTGATGGGTTCTATAGGTGGAGTTAGTGGCGAATTTGGCAATATGGTTATAGCTAAGGGAGAGCTTATTCAGTTCAAGTCTTATTTAGGTTTGAGAGTACTGGAGAGGCATAAATAAGAGCAGAGAGTAGTTGTGACCGAGCAATTTCAATTCTAGCCAGTGGGGTTAAAAATGACTTGTTTCTGTACAGTGATCCAAGTTTTTTATTGATGGTCTGCACGGTTTTGTTGACCTGTAGGTCAAATTTAAGATTATCATCAATAATGACTCCTAGAAGTTTAGTATGGGTATCTGGGGAGATAGTGGTACCATTGTTGGATGTAACAGTGAATGAGAATGGGGTGGGATCTGCTAGTGGAGGTGAAGAGCAGAAGTTTAGTTTTATTGGGGTTCAGCAGTAGACGTTGGTTGGAGAGCCAGTTTTCAATGGTGTTAAATGTGTTTTGGGTTAAGATTTATAGGTCAGATGGGGAGGTGGCTGAGCAGATGAGAGTGGAATCATCTGCGTATTGAATGCAGGTGGCTTTAGGGATTGCTGTGTGGAGGTTATTGATGAAAATAGAGAGGAGTAGTGGTCCTAGTATAGAGCCTTGAGGGACGCCAAGAGTGAGAGGTAGTTGGCTGGATAATTTCCCCTGCCATAAAACTGCCCGTTGTCTGCCAGTCAGGTAGGATTGGAACCATTGGATTGTGTGCCTGTTCAAAGAAATAGACTTCAGAGAGAGAATAAGGAGTTCATGGCTGACCATATCAAAGGCTTTTGAAAGGTCAAGAAAGAGGGCAGTGGATATCCTATTATCATTCCTGTTTTGGTTTATGGCATTCGTAAAGGAAAGGAGGGCAGAGGTGGTGCTGTGATGTGGCCTGAAGCCATGCTGGGAGTCGGACAGTAGGTTGTTCTGTATAAGGTATTGCATTAGTTGCTTATGTATGCATTTCTCCATTATTTTGGCTAGTGGGGAAAGAATGGCAATTGGTCTATAGTTGGATAATTCTGTGGAACTTCCGCCTTTATGGAGTGGGATGACGTGAGATATTTTTCATAGGAAGGGGATAGTACCTTCAGACAAGGTTCTATTGATCAGTATAGATATGGGGTATGCAATGGCCTCTGCAGCTATTTGTAAGTACTCTGCAGGGAGGATGTCAGCAGAGAGGGTAGTGGGTTTTAGTTTTTTTAACAATGTTTTGATAAAGGTGGTGGAGATGGGTTGGAAACTAAATTGGGGATGGCTTCTAGGGTGATTGGAGCTGGTGTTGGAATTTGTGGGGGTTAGTTGGTTTGCTAGGGATTGTATAGTTTTGGTGAAAAAGCTATTATAGGTGCCAGCTATGTTCTCTGGGGAATTATGGGTGAGGTTAGCAGGGGTTGGGGTGGAAGACTAACCTGGATGGAGGAGCTGATTTATGCCTGCCCAGAACTTTTGAGGGTTGTTTCGATGTTTGTTTAGGAGGTTTTGGTAGTAGCTTTTTTTTATCTAGTATGATAGATTTTTTTGTTTCATTCCTGAGTTGGCAGTATTTTAAATGGTCAAATGGGGCTTTTGTTGACCGCCAGCAGGCCCAGGCTCTGTTGCTTGCTTTGATGTTTGACTTGGTCTCCTTTGTGAGCCGTGGTGCTGGGTTTGATTTAGTTTTTAATAGCACATGCTGGAGCATGGGAATCAAGGATGCTTAGGAAGTTAGTGTTGAAATATGCTATGGCCTCTTCTAATGATTGATTTTTTAGTTTTGGCCAGTCAACTGCCTTTAATTCATTTAAGAAAATAGCAGGGTTGAAGTTCTTCTTGTTTCTGAGTGTTTTGTATTTGATTTGGTGGGGGGTACCTGCCTTGTGTTTTATGACATAGGTTAGTAGATGATTACTAAATGATTACTAAGGTCATCAGGGAGAGTACCGGCTGTGTACAGTTGGGGTTGGTTATTGACTAAAATCCAATCTAGGACACTTTCCCTATTGGTTGGTTTATGAATCCTAGTGGGGGAGGTAATGGTCTGCTTAAACCCCGATAAGTTTATAGATAAGGTTATCAGATCTACTAGACAAAAAATACATTTTTGAAGAATATTAATAGTCTCCACACCTACCAGGTTTTTATTTTCTTTGGGGACAACATAACCATTGGTAATATACATTCAAACAGATGGATTTTTACCAAAAATTACAGTGCCCTTGTAATGGATACTTGCAAAAGGGGCTAACTCAGAAAAATGAAGACTAGCATATCATTTGCTAAACCATGGTCAGGCTGTACAAGAGTTTTTGTCCTTCACTTACATATTTGTAAAATTGCTTACCATTTACCACAAATGATTTTCTAAATATTCCATTTTTTTCTAGCTAGATTTTATTCCTATCTTGCTTTAGTTTGTTTAAAGGCATGGTTCATTTTTTAAACATACCTTGCTAAAAGCAATCCTATATTTCTTATAGATATTACACTTTCTTTTTTGCTTAAATTTCACAAGTTTGGAAAATCTTTTTCCACCAATGAAAATAAGGGAACCTGAAAATGACTTTAATAGTTTTATGATTATTTATAATTTTTCAACACGAAGATTAAAATATTTTCCAACAGTATTATGTCTTTGAACCAAATTTCACTTGTGATATTCACCTGATTCACTAGTAACATTATTAGTTTAACAAATTGTTTTTCACTTGCAGATGCACTTTTTACTACGAAAAGAAAACTGAAAAGTAACATGGCCCAAGTTTGTATAGAAGTACTGACGTGATATGCATTTCTCAACTCATGACGCTGGTCCAGAACACTGATGTTACAAATTGCAGACTGTATAAACTGAGTCATTGTTTTCTTTCTGTAAGTCACAAGATGAAAGAATTCACACTCCATAGTATATTAATAGCCACACAAATTATATGGAAATGAAGACAATTTTAACTCTAAACAAGCATTTTATCTCACTTGCATCATTTGCTGTTATTCTTTTGCACAACTGATGTCACCAATTAAAACAAAAATTTCACTAAGGCAAAATGACTATTACTTCTCTGTGAGTCGACTATTATCTATACTGCTGAAACAAACTCTTAGGTAGGGTATATTCAAACACATAATATATAGCAGAATAATGATTACAATGTGTGTGTCACAAAATGGAGAAAATAACCATCTTCTGGAACAAAATTAGACTGAAATTAAACAGGTTTATCCTTAACTGGAAACATGTTTAATTTCTCTTTTCTTACAAAATATAATTCTCATCACAAGCAAATAATACTAAAAAGTTAAAGAATTTACTTAAAATTATTTTGGAGAGTCCTTACTCTCACCAAAACATGGTTACAGTATATAAGGACCTGAATTACCTTTTTTTTTTTTTTTAAATTCTAATTACATGAAATGTAACACAAAAACAAATCTGAATTCTAGTATTCAGATTTGGCAGCTTTGTTTATCAACTTGGATGAATCAATGAGAGCTTATCAAAAATTAATTTACAAAGTCTTCAAATTATTTTTAGGAACTATGAGGCATACATATATATATCTCTAGATCTAGATGTACATGGATGTCTGTCTATATCTAGATGCATTTGTATATCCATCCATCCACCCACAACCCCTTTTTCCCATTTTTGCACATGCAGTCAGGGTGTCACTTCATCAGTGGCAATCTAGAGCCAAGGTTTAACCGCTGGGTGGCTAGCCCTGCCACGGTAATTCTTTCACACCACGACACATACATGCACAATCACACCTGTGGCCAGTTTAAAGTGTCCAATCTACCTACTGCATGTCTTTGGAATGTAAACCACAGCACCCAGAGAAAACCCATGCGAACACAGGGAGGACATAGATTTACAGCCGTCATGTACCTAACTAATATGTGGGTTGTTGCAGTCACTATGCAGATGATATTCTTATTGTTCAGGTTGGCTTCATGTACAATGAGAAACTGAGCAACCTGTTCAACATCTTTTCTTGGACTTTTCTTAACACATTATTAATCTTAATCCTTCTAAATCTATTAAACTGTCAATTTCTATGGCAAGAATTTCTATGTTGGAATTTATGTACAACAACCTAGAACAAAGCTTCTTGCACAAAAAAAAAAGTTACAATTTCACCACCGACAATGTTTGTACGTAATCAAATTTTTTGATACCCTGGAATACTATCCTATTCTGTAATAACTAATGTAGGATTATTTGTAATTTAACCTCCTTTGTGATTCTGTGAGCTCTGTCAAAGTATGATTAACAATTCCACTGTTCCTCATCTTTCTCCCCAGAGAGACTGTCTACATCTGAAAAAGTTGGCAGTTTCCATTAGTTTCCTTATAGTGTCTGCCCCCCCCCCCCCCAACTAGAATAAAATTCATGCTTCTCAAAAAGATGAGTATTCAGTTTAAATTCATCCAAAAGTGTGACTATTATCTTTAACAAAAACTATTCTTCCCCTTTAAACACCTTTATTCAATTATCACTTGTGACATAGGCAAACTTACAATTATACAAACGCAATCAAACCATATTAATAAAATCACATTTACAAATACTATACATTATGCATACTGTTATATATCAGAGCAACATTACATAATTTGTTCAATTTCTGCCTTCTCTTAAATGTCATTCTTTCACCAAAACATTTTCTGTATGTACTGTTCCAACAATTTCCACTTTTAATGTGATTTACTTCTACCCCTTTCTAAAGACTGCACTACCTGTTTTTTTAACACAAAACATCTTTACTAAATTATCGCTTATGACATACGCAATCATATATTTATATAAAACAAACCATATTGACATAATCCCAGCTGCAAACATTACATATCACTTATAATCCACCCAATCATAGTCAAACACTGCATAGCTCATTCAAGTCCTGCCTTCTTTTAAATGTCATTCCTCCCTTGTATGCATTGTTCCCACAATTCCCATTTTTCCTATGTAGTTTGCTCCTACCTTTTTTTAAAGATCCCAATTCCAGTTGTTTTATCCCTGTTAATATAGTCACTACTTCCAGTACAGTTGGTTTTGACTTTGATTTCCATTTTCTACTAATTGCTTTTTTGGCAGCCACCATAATTAGACTGACCAAGGCCTTACTATGTCTAGGCAATTCCGATTCTGTATCACAGCTTAGAAAAATCATTTCCTTAGTCAAGTCAATTTGCTCACCCAGTATCTCAGACAGATTACTCTGCAGGGAATCTTTAAAGTCTGCCAACTCATCACACTCCCAGAAAATATGTTCCCAATTGCCTATTACTTCCCCATCACACCTCTGACATTTGCAATCTATCTCAGGAAAAATTCTCTGGAGTCTATGTGGGGTAAAAAATATTTATGTAAACATTTCCAAGCAAAATTCCTAAATCGTCTAGATTTTGTTGCATATTTGGGAGACATACATATATTCCCCAATATTTTTTTTTTTTGTAAATTGGTTATACAGTCTCTCTTCACAATTCTTTCTAACATTCTCAGATTGATTCTTACAGTTATCATGTAATATTTTATATGCTCTACTAATTATTCCTTTTGTAACGGCAGCTTCTGCTCTAGATTCCACTAAAAACTCTACCAGTGCTTGTCTTTCATTTAAGACCCCCCCCTTTTTCTTTCTTTGCCTATACTCGGATATCAATCCTTAACAGGGAAGGCAATCTCTAACCAGCAGTCCAAATAAATTCTTAGTGTCTTTCCCATTTTATCATCCTTCCCTCTTTAGTTATTTGCTCCCAACACCTTGGTTCCTTTGCTAGTTTTCTCAAATAAATTCCAGGCCCCTCTTGCCTGTTGTCTAAATCCAACTGCAGTCATCCCTATCAGCAGAATTCCCTTTCTCCATTCCTGTGTTAGCTTAGTTCTTAGAATATTTTCTGCTACTTTATGAACATAATATTCTGTATGATTACTGTCATTCTCCTTAAAGATTTGCATCCAAAATCAGTCTCTCCTTGTTTCCTCAGCTTCCCCTGTTTCATCATCATCCTTTTCCACTTTGAATTATAGTTTTTTGCTTGTACTGTATATAGGAGCCCTTGAACAAAAACTATTAAACAAAATACACCTGGAAAAACTGCAGTCACTCATGCTAGGCAACAGCAAATAAAATACACTAAAGAAGAGATCAAATATGTCTGATGTACAAAGAACACAATGTTTTTGGACATATAGCACAGTGGGGCTCTGCTGAGGTCATTAATACCAGGAAGTAATATAAACAAAATCAATAGCCTATTTTCTTAATATTCCCCTTAGTAATTTTGGGACTTTGGATAACCTAATTATGAAGACACTGTAATTCTTTATCAATATATACAGAGAGAGTATTCACAGTGGATCGGCACTCTAAAACATGCTCCAGGTTAGGCAACACAAAAATGCCCTCCTCTTAAGTTTTATGTCCCTTACTAGAGAGATTGATTACCATCTCAATTATCAGTATTAATGTGTGTCCTTTAGACGGTTTACATTTGTAGACAGGCATTTACTATTCCCTGTGCCTTGATTTACACAGAGGTCTAAAGTAATAGGAGTCTGAATAGACAACTGAATAACGTGACCTTATTGGTCAACCTTATCCTACACAACTATAGGTCCCTTTTATAGCCTGTGTGCTACCAGCACAGTCCTGCCAACTTAACCCATTCCCTTCCCCAAATAAAATGTACAGGAAGAACCTATCAGGGACAGGCAGCTCCCCATCATCTCTCGTCAGCCTGACAGACATGGGCATCCTGAGGCAACTTAGCAACTGTCTCACATATACCGACAACCACTTATTCCTGAAACACCTTACTCATGGGTGATTTTATGTAAGACGTGTAATTACACTATGAAACTGGAGGCAAAACTCTCACTTACGGACAACTGAATGCCAAGCAGGTTGTTAGCACACACACACATCACTTCCCACACTAAACAAGGACACGACACACAAACCCATATGCAAAGGCGCTCACTACTAACTTACCAAAAGACCACAGGCTTCCCAAACAGTGCCTTCAGAAACCATTTGTATACACAACAATGTAAAAAAACAACCACACCAGTGTCTCAATAAATGCACCCATAAGGCGTAACACCTCAAAACCTAATACACTAATCATAGGAGACTCCATAGTGAGAGACAGAGGTTCACCTCAACAGGCTGGATAAAGAGTGGGTTACCACTAGTTGCCTGTCAGGTGCCAGGATCTGTGAAGTCATTCAAGCATTTAAGTCACTCAACCACAAGTACCAGTATGACTCAATCATACTCCACGTGAGGGTTAATGACTTGAGATGTACCTCTCTGGACTATATGAAGACAAACACTGAGCTCTCAGATTGTGTGTCACAGGCAGGTATAAGCCTAGCTTTAAGCAGCATTCTACCCTCTCCAAGGATGATGCCGCAATATAAAAAATGACTAACAATTTGCTTAGCTTCTGGTGTCGATCAAAGGGGATCCAATCTGTTGGCCTAGGAAGACATGGTCAACAGGTCATGCTGCTTTGCCACAGATGGTCTACACCAGTCTCCTCTAGCCTTTCGGATGCTGGCAAAGGCATTCGCCACCCCTATTGTGCCTTTTTTTGGCAGTATCAAAACAACCAACTTCCCACCATAACACAGTCCTCTCCAAATAAACTCAAGATACTGCTGTTTAATGCTAGGAGTCTAAACAAGAAACTGTACTCCCTAGAAGCACTCAACTTGAAAGATGTTGATGTCTGTGCAGTCACAGAGGCATGGCTCAAGGCCAAAAAAAGCATCCCAGCAGCGCAGGGCTACAATGCCTTCCATATGTTCAGACACCAAACTGAGCGTGAAAAGAACCAAACAAGGAGGTGTATCCAACTTCATTAAGGATAAGTACATCTTGAGAATGGTCAAACAGTAGGACTCTCTCGAGCTACTCAATGCCCAATTAACCGTAGGCAAAATCCCTTAACACATCATAGTTAGCTATAGGTTCCCCACCATGAACTAGGAAAACCATACCGCATATCTAGAGTTACTGGAGTCACTTGCCATACAGCTCAACACCTTAGTCATGGCTGAATTTAATTACCCTAACATCAACTGGGAAACATACACAACCACAAACATGCTGCCTCAGAGGTTATTGGACTTTGTCAATGCAAATGCTCTGGAAAAACCAGTTAGCACACCCACAAGTAGTTCAAATGTGCTGGACACACTACTCACTAACGTGGGAAATCATTTCACTCCCCCAATGCAATGTCCTCCCTGGTAAGACCAGACCTTAAATCGGTCTCTTTAGATGTAATTTTAAGGCCAGATGCCCCATCAAGATCAAAAATGCTTAAGAATTTTTCCAAGACAAATTATCTCCTATTAAGTAATGGTATAAGAAGTTTCTAAGTCCCCTTAAGAACAGATAACACCATCTCCCATGCAGAGGTGTATACTAACGCCCTGTTTAACCACTTGAGCAGTTGTATACAACCAGCTGTACCAAACTAGATTAAAACCAGGTCTTGATGAAAAAACAAGCCACTCTGGTGGACTCGTACTATAAACAGGCTACACAACAAAAGAAAGAAACTACTGTCCAAAAACATGACGGAACTGACTCAGCAGAGGAAGAATTCATTATCTAGCCTGAACAAAGAAATCAGAGCACTTGTCAAGCCCTCCAAAGCTAATTATGAAGTAAAAATAACCTCCCTAGCTGTGGATAATCACAAGGCATTCTTTAAGTCCGAAATCTAAAGGGCAACACCCAGCAAGGCACTGAACCTGTTGTCGATGGCACCACCTATACTCAGCTGGAAATAACAGCCAACCTGCTAGCTGACAGATCTGGAGCAAACTTCACCCCCCCCATCCCCACCGGTCATCCCCCAAACTATACCCGAAACCATTCCTCAGCCCATTATTTCAAGACAGCAAGTCATCTGTGCACTCTCCAAGGCCAACATACACTGCATATGTGGGACCAGACAATGTATCGGGTTGCATTTTAAACTTAAAACTTAAAACATGACCAAGCAGACCCACTTGGATCCCTGTTCAACTGCAGCCTGCAGACTGGCTATGTTCCAGTGGAATGGAAGCCAGCAACACTAATCCCTCTGCACACAGGGGGACCACCAACCAATCCTGGGAATTATGGACTCATAAGCTTGACTAGCCTCATCTGGAACACCATGGAAAGAATTACTATGGACCTTAAGGAGGACATAAGAAAATCTACAAAACTCTGGACCCAACCCAGTTCCGATTTAAGGGTAGATCATGCCTGTTAAACCTGGTTGACTTCTTCGAGAAAGTCACGAAGGCCCTGGATGAGGGAAAGATAGTGCACATACCCTACATTGACGTTGCCAAGGTATTAGACACAATCTCCCATGCAGGTAATATAGAAAAACTCTCCTAATTGGAAATTAACCCCCTATGTCACCAGATAGGTAGCCAGTTGGCTCAGGGTGACTACACCTCTATCAAAAGACTAGTCACCAGTGGCATACCACAGGGTACTGTGTCAGGCCCTTTATTGTTTGGAATTTATTTCTCAGAAGTACAGCCACATGTAGACATCCTGTGGCTGACCAAGTCTGCTGATGATTGAAAACTGGGAGCAATCACCGTTTCCCCCAACGATGCTAATATAATGTCGAAAGGATTAACACAGACAAATGATTGGTGCCAAAGCCGCAGATTGAAGCTAAATGCAAAAAAAAATGTATTATCCCCTATGGGAAAGCTAGTTGTTATTGTTTGTCTTTCGGCTTTTTCCCGGTAAGGGGTCGCCACAGAGGAACACTGGTCCGCTAATGATTGGTAGTAGATTTTTACGAAACGCCGAGTTGCCAGCTCGACGCCCAACCTTCAACGAAGGCATGCCCATTTACACACAAATGTCTTTTGAATGCTACCCAACCGTGGGGAGGACATGCAGACTCCACACAGAAGGCACTCCCAAGCCAAGCAGAGAATCGAACGGGAGAACCTCTTGCTGTGAGGTAACAATGGAAAGCTAGTATCCATGCTAATTACATGATAGACAGCACCCCCAAGAGTAGACCCAATGGTACATGACCTGGGTACTCAAATTGATAGCAATCTGAAAGTTGACCACCACGCATCCACAGTGGTAAGAAAATCCTTCTATGTGACCATCTAATAAGTAAAGGCATCACATCTAGATCTAAGGATGTTATAATTCCACGACATTCGGCCCTCATCAGACTAAATCGAGTACAAAGCTCCCTTTTGTGTGCATCTCACCAGACACCTGCAACAGCTGGAGAGACCACCGAGGTTTCTCACCAAGAAAATACAGGGTACACTAAAACAGTCCTACACAAAGACTGAAAGCCCAGTCACTGTACTCTGTCTCCTACAGGCTACTAAGGAGAAACCCATGCCTGGCCTACGAGACCATCTGTGACCCAGCCCTGATGGAAATGCTACACATTCGTAATCAAACTGCACAAGGGTCACTCGCTCCAGGGATCTTAACCTAGCCACTAACATCAACAGATCATGCTGAAGAGACACATACATCTCCCAGAAACTACTCTGACCTTCTTCAAACACAACCTAGATCAATGGATATGTTACCATAAATTCACTCCTGGGAGCGGAGCCCAGCTCCATCATGGACAGAGGCAGTCGGTATTAATTACTACAGACTCATAAATCTGTGAACTTTGCTCATGTAACTACTGACAACTGGGTTAAGTCAGGATAAATATGGCTAGGCTTGTAAGGGCTCTGGATCCATTAGCCTACTAACCTCTTACGAACAAACTGCAACAATCAAGTCACTAATACACATGGTTTGGTTACTATAATAGTTTGAACGTGCGAAAATATGGAAGTAGAAACATTTTCCTATTAAGCTTTATTGGGTAATGACAATTGTCAATCAGCTGTACTTAAACCACTTGAACATGAGAAAACACATCTATTTGAGCTACAACTTCCTCGGTAACATCATTGAATATTCTCTGTTAACTATACCCCTACCAATATCCTTCATTGGTCTTCTGAACAGCTAGTCTTCATGACTTCTAAATTAAACATACTTGCTGCAAACTACATTTACAAGAAATAAAGTCTTTATTTAAACCATATGTGCTGCATTTCCAGCACTGATAAACTGAATTTTTTTTCTAGCAAGGAGGATGTCCACATATTTGCATTAGTCAACCATGTATCAACTTCAAAAACAAATAGCAGTGATACTAATTAAGAAGGTGAAGTCCAACTGCAGTAAAAATGCACACAACTTACATGACATTAAATCTGCTAGTTGACCTTCTGCTCCTTGCCTGCTTGTTGTGCTAAAGATGCGTCTTAGCATCACTTGCAGTCACAGCTCAGATAAAGTAATTTAGACCTCAAAAACTAGTCTTGTATGTGCCTGCCAAAGAAATACAAAATAATACTAAAGGAAAGCTAGCACCTCAGAGATCAAGGTACACCTTAACAAAATAAATAAAAAAAAAATAACCTACCCATGTTTTATGAGTTTGTGAACTGCATCTGGCCATAATAAGACACAAGACATTTACAGGTAACACATCCAAGCCATCCTTTGTGATAAACCATTACAGTAATGAAACTAGCCATGTTGGGCATTACACTAACAAACTATAGAAACTTAACCAACCATGATGGAAAAGGAATTGTGTACAGGAAAATTCTCATCCATGCTTAACTGTTTTATAAATAACCTTCAGGATCACTTTAAGGCCATCTGGAACAGGCTCCATAATAAAGTAACAGTCAACACCCATAAAAACTACTGCAGTGATCTTTGGCACTCCTCAAAAGTTGCGAAATACCCAAAGCTTAACAACCCACTGGCAGCCATCTGCCCTACACTAAACAACTTACTTTTAATGTCCATGCAAAGACTAGACTAACAAAGTACTTGTAGAACTGAAAGTTTCATACAAGATTACCAGCTCACTTTCGCTTGAAGCCAGACAGGTCACAGCCATAAACATTCTCCTCCCAAGACCTGAATGTGTTCTCCTAATCACTGCTCTTCTCGCGTTACCAAGAATAAACTTCGGATTCATTCATCATGCTGACAATAGACAGCAGCATTGTTTTACTCTGGAAGTAATTAACAGGCTCCCTATCTCAGCCAAAACCTCTATCCTTCTCAACACCTTCACTTTTAAAATTTTTCACAAGAGGTGCTGTCCCCATTTCTCAAACTCAGATGTCAAAAGACTCCTCCAGAGGCAGCAATGGATCACAAATGTTAAAGCCTTCTTTCACTACCTCCACTTGTGAGACAGCTTTCTTTAAAATTACTTATCCCACCTGGAACAGCATTCCTACATCAGTAAAGAAAGCTGAACTCAGTGTGTTCAAGAAGTCATTGAAAGAGCATTTTATTAAACATAATACATGCAAATACTTTTGTGACTACTGCGCGCATCTGTAATAACCATTACTGCATATAACAGTCAATGTCCATTTATGGCGCCAGACATATCTTTCAGCTGCACTGTTACCAAACTTTGTTACTTCCAATTAAAAACTATTTTTCTTCTTCTTACTTTATGCTAGCTTGGTATAGGTCCTTGAAGATCAGCAACAAGGACAGGTCTAGGTACGAGCTATGGGATTCTAGGGACATACAGGAACACACCAAAAGCAACAAACACCACAAATATACCTACACCTAGTGCAGCCCCAAGAACAAAGTCCATAAAGCAAGCCAACACATTACCTAGGACTCTTGTCACAGGGACTCCATTGTACAAAACTTAAATGTACCACTCACCAGACTTAGCAAGAAGACAATGGTTAGCTTCTTATCTGGAGCCAGGATCCGCCAAGTTACAGACGCATTCAAGCCACTAGACCACAGGTACCAGTATGACTATCGCAGTCCATATGGGCATTAAATGACCCGAGATGTACTTCCCTGGACTACATGAAGACAGAGACATTGGTTCTCTCTCCAAACATTTGTCTCAAGCAGGTAGGTGCCTTGGACTGAGCAGCATTCTACCTTCACCAAGGATGATGTTACAGTATGAACAAAAGATGACCGACTTTAATAACTGGCTTCGTTTTTGGTGTCTTTCCAGGAGTCAATATTTGTCAGTATGGGAGGACATGGGTAGCAAATCATATTGCTTTGCAAAGGATGGGATGCACCTTTCTCCCCCAGGCTTCAGAATACTGGTTAAATTTTTATCCATCCCCTTACAATCTTTTTTAGGCAATGTTAGATTGACACACCTCCTGACAAAGCAAATAAAACCCAAAGTGTTACTCTTACAAGAAACTCCACAACCTACAAGCTCTACTCACTCGGGAGGATAGACATCTGTGCAGTTGCCAAAACATGGTTTAAATCAATAGATGGTACTCTGGCAGCACAAGGTTTCAGTGCCTTCCATGCATTTAGACCACTGGCTGCACAAGCAGGAACAAAAAGGGTGGGTGACAATCTATATTAGCAACAAGCATAACTCTACATTGGTTAAACAGGACACTGCCCTGGAATTAATCCACGTGCAAATTACCATATATAAAGTCCCATACCATATCCTAGAAAGCAAGAAGTCACCCCTCTATGTCTGTAGAATCCTATAGTTCGTACCTAGACCTACTGAAGACATTCACCATTAAACCAAAAATCCTATTCATGGAAGACTTTAGCTACCCCTCTGTAGACTGAGAAACATACATTGGTTCACACTCACAGGCACGATGATTCCTTGACTGTATTACCACAAACACCCTTGACCAGATAGTGTGGATACCAACCAGAGGCTCAAATATACTAGACCTACTACATACCAGTATGAAACAAACAGTGCTGCACCACTCTCCCCAGTGTCACATCCTCAATGGTGTAATCAGACCACAAACCAGTCTCCTTTGAAACAGAAATAAACTCAGTAACCACAACAAACCCTGTAACAGTTAGGAACTATTCCAAAGCAAAGTATATCCTATTAAGCAAAGGTCTGTCAGAATTCATTGCCCCTCCCATCCCAGAGTTCACAGCCAGCTATGCAAAATTATTCACAAAGACCCTATACAGCCATGTAAATGGCTGTATAAAGCCTGCTGTACCTACTAGAAGTAATCCCAAAACAAACTCTAAAAACAAACCACACTGGTGGAATCCTAACCGTAATGGGGTATAACACAAAAGGAAAAAAGTCATGGTAAAATCAGGAACTCCTCCTCCTATAATGATAGGAGCTCTCTAATTAAACTAAACATGAAACCAAGAGGGCTAATTAAGTCAAACAAGGTCAAGACAGTCTCACAGGCTAAAGACAACCACAAAATCTTCTACAGCTATGGGCAAAACCTCAAATATAGCACACACTACTGTGCCCAACTGGTGGGCAGTGGTGTAACCTACACTGAACAGATCAACACAGTGAATCTGCTGGCTGACAAATTCAGCTCAATCATCACCCTCCCCACTCCACTCCTTGCCTCTCCCCATGAAATACCTACAAGCGCAACCCCCCCCCCCAAATATTAACAGGGGGTAGGTCCTGGCAGCACTTGCTAAAGCCAAAAACACAGCCTCAATGGGCCCCAACAGTATCCTGGAATGCCTCCTTAACAGCTTGAAACATGACCTATTAGGACCACCAGAGTCACTTTTCAAATATAGCCCTAAAACAGGCTTTGTACCAAAAGAATGGAGGACTGCAATGCTTATCCTACCTTCAAAAGGGTGGACCATCAAAGGATCCTGGAATCTACAAACCGTTTGGTCTGACTAGTCTAATATGCAAAGCCATGGAATGAATTATGATGGAAATGATCAACAAAGGCATAGGCAACCTTCAGACACTTGATCCAACCCAGTTCGACTTTGAGAAGAGAAGGTCATGCCTACTAAACCTGGTGGACTTCTCTGAGAAGGTCAACAAAGCAATGGATGAGTGGAAAATGGTGCATAACTCCTACCTGGACCTGGCTAAGGAGTTTGATACTTTACTCAACATGGGCATAGTTGCCAAACTCATCAAACTGGGCACAAACCCCTACATAGCTCAGTGGACTGTCAGCTGGCTCACAGCAAGACCCAGGAAGTCAAGATTGGTGATACTACCTCCATTAAGAGACCGGTCACCACTTCAGAGCTCCATGCTGGGACTGCTCCTATTTGGCATCCACTTCTCAGAGATAAAGACCAATATCAAGGGCCTTTGGCTGATCATGTTCACAGATAACTGCAAATTAGGAACTATCATAGACTTCCCCCCCCATGACAGAAACATCTTACAAGAAGGATTAACACAGACAAATGACTGGTACAAAAGACATGGATTAAAACCCACTGCCAAGAAATGCATTATAGTACTTTTTGGGAAACCCACCCCCTCAAGTTAATTACTCCCTTGATAAGGCACCCGTAAAAGTTGACCCACTGGTTAGGGATCTGGCACTTATGTAGACAGTAACTTGGACTTTAACCAACATGAGGCCAAGATAGTAAGAAAATCATACTATGTCACCAAACTTATAAGAAATGGCATGGCATCCAGATTCAAGGAAGTCAAAATGCCACTTTATTTGGCCCTTTTTAGACCCATCATTGACTATAATGCCCCCTTCAGCATGTACCTGAGCAGACATATGCAACAGTTGTAACACCCTAAAAAGTTCCTTACCAGGAGAATCTAGGTTATAAACACATTGTCCTATATGTCTTAAAGCCGTATCTCTCTACTCTCTCCTACAGGTTACTGACAGGCAATCTATGGGCGTACAAGGCATCCTCGGATTCAGCTTTGATGGACCTTTTGCACATCCCCAAAATGAACATCATCAGAACCACTAGATCCAAGGATTTAAATTTGCCTGAGTCATAAAATAAGACATGCTAGTGAGAAAAATGTGCGTCTCAGAGGATCCCCATTCTCTGAAGTAGGCTCTCCATCCATGTGAAGCAGAGTCCATCCCTAACCCTATTTAAGCATAAAATTCACCAATGAAAACTCATCTTAGGTCTGGCCCCTATGTCTCTGATAGGCAGAGGGAGGCAGTAATCCTCAAACATACCCCCCCCAAACATAACCCCTAGAAACTTCCTAACATACCTCCTCCTAATAAAACACCCATGAAGTCTGAAATGCAAAAATAGCGAAGCCACTGCACATCAATTTTTTCCAAGGGGAAAAAAAAATCGGTGGGCCATTTTCAGGGCTTTGGTATTTCCTCCACTGTGGTGCGATCTCTGAACTTGTATATTTAAGTAGGAGAGTGTGGGGGAGGGGGGCGAAGCCCCACACTTTAGTTTAAGGTTTTTTTGTTGTTTTTTTTTTTGGTTGGGGAACAGTGATTTTTTTCCCCTGGGAAAATATTGCTGTTCTGTGTGTTCGTTGTGTGGTTTCGGACTTTTGGGTTCGATATTACACCGTTCAAACTTGTACAAGTTCGATGATGTGATACAGAGCCTATATACGGACACAACTGGGTTGGATTGCATGGCTAGGGCTATAAATGTCCTGGTGGACATTAGCCAAGTGTATACACCATATGAACCTATGAATTAAAAGTTCATTACTGCTATGTACACTTCCATTAGATGGATCTATATCACTTCCTTGAAAACACTACTCCTCAAAGACCTATCCATTGACCTCAGTACAGCAAACAACTGTTTATCGAATGTTCACATCATGGAATGTTTTTCCCAGGGCAAAGAGTTAGAAGTCCAACATCCAGAAATTGTCCTTTCCCTCAGTGTAGTGTGATCTCGGAGTTGGCATATTTAAGTGGGGAGGGGTGCGGCCCTCAACACTGGGGGTGTATGGGGCACTGCCCCTCACTTTGGTGGGTCAATAAGATGTGGTGTGATGTCTAGATTCAATGAAAGGACCATTCCTTGTACTGGGGTCGATGGACAGGTGTCTGAGTAGTTGTGTTTTCATAGAAGTGATACCACTTCCCAAATCTTGTCTTCTATCGCAATTTTTTTTATCATTCTATTTTTTTTTTAATCCTTTGTTGACCAGGCTAGTCCCAGTAGACCAACAGCCTCTTTGCAGGTGAGACCAGAGGTGATATTTATACTAATAGGGGAAATTTGGCCATAGCACTGGGGAACTTCCCCTACTCATCAGAAAAGTGCTTGTTCTATTCCTAGCACAGTGGCAGCTGGGTGAACAACTCAAGAAGATCCAGGATGGCAGACAGCACAGAGAAGAATGCCAGTGTAGTGTATGAAGCTCTACAAGATTCTGAGGAGGATTTCAGCAGAATTTGTTTCATCGGAAGCAAACACTCAAAACAATGATGGATGTGTTACTACAACCCTCCAGCTAGGAAGGTTGCAGGATGGTATTGTGGTGAACAGTTGTGGCAGAGCAAGTCAGAGAGTGGAAAAGATGTTTCATGAGGTGAAATTATGGACAAAATTCAGGTGGAGGAATCGAAAGCTATTTTCAAAGAAGGCTGCCAGACAAAGAAATCATATGCCGAGACTGTTATAGAAACTGCAGGGAAAATGATGACAGAGATGAACAAAGGAAAGAAAATGTCAACAATCAAAGGAAATTTATGGTGATAATTCAGAACAAAGAAAAAGAAATGAACATGCATGACAACTGGGATAATTTACTGGTCCCATTGGGATTCACACATTTATTCTTATTCATAAAGAAACATTTTGTTATATTTTTGAGACTGGTTCTGTTAAGTTTTGGGGGGAATATGAGAAGAAAAAGAGCTGCAATCCATGGAATTCACATATGGTTAAAGCATTTCATACAGAAACAAAAAAGAAAATACACATTCATTTTGAAACTGAAGTTGAAAGAAATACTTGAGAGACATTTAAGCACAATTTGTAAAAAAGTTATGGACATTAGCAAAGTCTATGATAACAGAGGATTATGGAGTGTAGGATGGGACAGTCGTATTCTACTAAAATGCAGAAAGAAAACTTGTTCATATCCCTAGTATGAAAAATGCAGAGGGTAAAAGAAGTGTTGTAAAATACTGGGGACAACCGGATATATGTTTTTTTTTTCTTTAGAAAAGATGACCGTTTGAGAAGTAACTGTGATAAGAGGAAATGTTATATTTGTGGGGAAAAAGGTCACGATGCAAAAAAGTCTGAACTGAAATGTTATACATGTAACAAAGCTGGGTGTTTATGGATGGATTATAATATAGAAACAAAGGATGAAGAAAAAACTAAAGCGAGAACAGTACACGAAGAGAAGAACCAGTTTCAATAAAAGATAAATAGGAAGTTGTTGTGTCTTTCGGCTTTTCCCGATTAGGGGTCGCCACAGCGGAACTCCGGTCCGCTAATGATTGGCAGTAGATTTCTATGTGCCGAGTTGCCGGCCCTGACGCACAACCTTCAACGAAGGTATGCCCATTCACGCATGTCTCCACACAGAAGACGCTCTAGCTGAGAATCGAACAGGACAACATCTTACTGTGAGGCAACAATGCTACCGCAGCACCACCACCGCCGCTAAAAGATAGAGGAAGTAGGGAAGCAAAGTCAGGGTAAAAGTAAAGATAGGGATAAAGAGAACAATGAAACAGAAGACAATATAGAAGAAGGTTCTAAAATAAGTAATGAGGAATATATAAGCTACAAAATAGTGAAAGTTAACATAATTCAATTGGCAAAAGAGTAAGAGACAGAAAAAAGTTTAAAGGGGTAACTGTAAAACAAAGAAAGGAATGGATAATGCAAATGAGAAAATACTTCCAAATGTACACAGTTTTTGGTAAACTACAACACAGACTTAATTACAACTGAACCTCTTGTAAGAACAAACCAAAGACTTGATTTACACCATCTTACCTTCAAACCAGTCTAAACAACTCTTTAGGGTCATAGCCTTTTTCTTTGCATCAGCCACTAAAGTTTACTTTCAAGCCTCTTCTTTCACCACATTGGTTTGGCTGCCTCCCAACTATAACAGGGCTGTGACAATCACTAATGACTGGTGGAGTGAGCACAAAACAATTTTTGAAAGCAAATCCCCAGTAGTGAAACTCCTCCTCCTCCGACTGAATTCTTTAACCCCTATATGACAGCTGTTAGGCTGGCTGCATTAGGCTGTTGAGTACTCTAGGCCATAAAGACATTAACACATTATACCTTCCTGATCACACCTTATGTTTCAAAGAACTGATTAAGCAGATCTAACACTTCTCTCAGTTAAGAAATAGAAAGAAAACTATTTTTTTTTTGGAAGAGGTGGTTAAGTCAATGAAGAGACCCTCCAAATTTCTTAGAGTGCATCAATAAACATCCTCAAAATTCAGAAACATTATGTCTAACTGCAACTTCAGAATGACAGACAACTTTCTGTCATTTAACTTACAACCCAAGGTTGGACTTTTTTACTCTACTTATTTGCACATTTTTTATTTCAGTTAAATTGTGGTAGTTCATGACATGTTAGAATTATCATAAGATGATCACTGGCAACTGAGCCTAGTGGTCATTTACACCTTGCCAATACCCACCTTTAAACCTCATCACCTTTTTCATGGAGGGCTTGGCCAGTCAAAGTAGGGGTGAATTTGTAAATACCTTCCCAGTCATCTAGTTCCTGTTCGAAGAAACATAATGAACTGCCATGTTTAATTTATAGTGGAAATCTATTCCAGAAGTGGAGAAAGCATTGCATAACAAGTCTGTCTCGACAGTGTTTATTACACTTAATTGCTGATCTAGGTTTAGATTTATGGTCCTAGTATTAGTAGGATTGCCTGGGTCCCTAATGACACAGGAGGAGATACACAGATCATCCCTCAGCACTCCTTAGGACAACAAATAGAAGGGTTAGTGCTTCCAGTCTTATGTGGTACCTTGCGACAGTGATTTATTTTAGTTATGAATCAGTGTTTTTTTTCCATTTGCTTGATATGTCTAGTGAGGGACATCCAAAAGGATACATTGTATGCTAGGATTGGCCTAGTGAGGGACATCCAAAAGGATACATTGTATGCTAGGATTGGCCTATCAAGCAGAATACAAGGAGGCAATGACTTTTTTGGATCTGGGAGATATTCCTTTTAGAAGCAGCTGGGCCCAGTAGAATGACTTCTGGACCACTATAGCAACATGATAATCAAAGCAAAGAATTAAACCATGCTCCAAAGTCTCTAACTACATTCTCAATTCTGAGGTGGGGTGTTGTCTATGTTCTAGCGGAAGGGGGACTGCCTACTAAACGTTATAATACTGCACTGTTTTGCATTTAATCTGTGCTTGTTTAGTGTAATCTCATACAAAAGGGCTGCGGTGTCATAAGGGGGACTTGAGGATGACACCCAGTTTACAGTTACCTGCAAACTTGGTTAACTAGAGATGTTGGTCTGTGATTTAAAAATCTTAAAACCTAGATGACAATCCCATTACTCAGACCTGCAGAAATCCACTGGTCAGCTTCATACTCCCTAGGAAAGCATCTGATACTTTCATTTGTGTAGGTTATTTTAGCCAATGTACTATCCCATCTTACTACAAAGAGATCTATTTGAAGCACATTTAGCTTGTTTATTACGTTAAAATAAGGAATGGTATCAAACACTTTGGCCAGGTCAAGGTTCGCAGTTTGTACAGCACGGCTGCTGTCAAGACTGTTACCCCTTTCAAAGTTAACCAGATCCATTTGACAGGATCTACACTGACAAAGCCAAACTACAGTGGGTCTAGCTAGCCTGACAAGATTTTTTAATATCATCATGGTCAACTGCCCACCATGTTTTTAGTTTTAAAAATATAGTTAAAAGTATATTACTAGAAGTTTCTTTCTGTAGACTTTTTTTAAAGTTATGGACAAAAAGGGCTTTTAAAGAAGAAAAAAAACATGAGTGTTTTGCAAAGGTGGATTTTCTCAATCTGCACATCATCTGGCCACTTACAGTGAGTGTTCTGGCAGCAGCTTGTCAGCACCCTCCATGTTCCCATCATCTGTTATATGTTTTCAGCTTCTGCTTTTAACTGAAAAAAACCACAGCAGGAAGGAACGCATACTGCAAGTTTCATCTGGGTCTTCCAATCAAATGCAACAACCCTTGAAATAATCTCTGCCAGGGAAAACAGAAGCCCTGACATGCTAGCTGCTACAAAAGACAATCTCTGTCCATAGATAAACAAAATTCCACTTTTGCAGGGTTTTCTGAGCAGCATTAATGATCAGCTGCAAGCTGAATCTTTCCCAGCAGTTCTGGCATGTGATGTCAAATTGGTATGTTTATCCAGAAGTCAAAACAGGAAGTTTAAAATACTGTTTAAACACTTTTACAAACATTATACATCACACATATTGTTCTGCATAATACAAATCAAGCCAACATTACGTACATTTATTTATTTTACATTTGTTAACCGGGTTAGTCTGGCTAAGCTTTTGGCTCATTTTCAGCAGAGACCCGGGGAGAAAAGCTCCTCAGGACAAGAAAACAATTTATTAAATTTTAGTAACATAGTAGTAACAATCAGCTATAGGATCTTACAAGCAGAGACCTGGAGAGAAAAAAAGCTCTTCAGGCAATTCAATTATACAGAGTATTAACAACTGGCAGACAAGTATGTGAGTTGTTACAAACAAGGTTTTAAACAATTAGCAGAACAAAATATGACTAGTTACAATATTATTTAAGCTGCCTGGAGCAAAATAAATTAACAGTTAGGCAGATGCTTATTTAAAGTGGGTAGGATCTAGTTGTACAGGAGTTTGGAAACAAGAAAGGAAAGTAAGAATGTCTAGTAGGAGATGTAGGGGATGCAGAGTATAGGAGACAGACTAGACAGGTAGGTTGTTTTGAGACTGTAAGAATTAAGAGTTGTTGGAGATAGAGGAAGGGAAGAGGTAGAAGAGGCAGGGGAATAGTGTTAGAGATACATTAAGAGTGAGGTGGTGAAAGGATGGTGGTTGGCTACAGTGTCAAGAACCACTTTGTTTTTAGGTATTTCCTTGTGGCTAATTTGAAACTTTTGCTATGCTGGAAGGATTTTATTTCCAAGGGGAGTTGGTTCCAGGATGTAGCTGGGTTACAGTTATAGAGAAAGCAGCCTGTTTTGGTTTTGGGTTTGTAGATGCCTAATAATTCTTAATTTGAGCTGCATAGCGTCCTTGCAAGGGAATATTTGGATATGATAGTGGAGAGGCTGGGGTAGATAGAGTGGATGATTTGTAGTTGGTATAGTTGGAGCAGCTGAGGGAATTCTAGCCAGTCTAGTTGCTGTAGTGCTAAGCAGAAGTGTGACTTGTAAGTCTGGTTAGCTGCAAATCTGGCGATCTTATTATAGGTAGTTTCAAGCTTGGAAATAAATGTAGAATGCAGGTTTGTGAATATGTGGCAGCTGTACAGGAGTGTTGGGAGTAATAAAGCCTGGGAGAGAGTTATTTGGGCAGTGTTAGTTAAGTATTTCTTGATACGGAAAAGGTGTCCAAGTTTCTGATAAGTTCTTTTTACCCAGTTAATAATATGGAGATGAAACTTAAGCTGATCATCTATTGTAACACCTAGCAATTTAGTACTAGATTCAGCTGAGATGATAGTGTTGTTGCAGGATATGGTAAATGTACTTTTGAGTGTGGTGATGTTTTTAGGGAGGAAGAGTAGGAGCTTAGATTTTTTTTTTTAATTAATTATTAGTTTATCATTAAGCCAAGTCTCAATGGTGTGGAAGGATGCCTGGGTAGTTGAGTGGAGGTCAGCTGGGTTGTCAGCAATGGTTATAACAGCTGAGTCATCAGCATATTGCACAAGAGATGACTGGGGACAAGAGGAGTAGAGCAAGTTGGTGAAAATATTAAAGAGTAGTGGGTCAAGTATGGACCCTTGGGGGACTTCCATTTGTACAGTGAGAGGGGAGGATAGTGCAGAGAGACACTTAACTGATTGCTGGTGGGTAGAGAGATAGCTGGAAAACCAAGAGATAGTAGGGGGAGAGAAATGTAAGTTAGTGAGTTTATCTAGCAGTGGGTGAGCGACAGTGTAAAAGGTTTTAGAAAGATCAAGGAATAGGCATGAGACAAGTTTGTTAGACCTTACTATATCTAGGCAATTCAGATCCTGTATCCCAGATCAAAAAAATATTTCCCTTAGTTTACACTCGTCTGCTTGCTCAGTATTCCTGACAAAGAGTTCTGTGGGGAATTCTTAAAGTCTGCAAACTTTTTACAAATGAAGAACATCTTCTCCAATGTACCTCTTTCTTTCCCATTACACCTCCAACATTTGCTATTTATCTCAAGAAAAATACTTTGGAGTCAGTTTGGGGCATAAAAGTATCTATGCAAACACTTCCAGACAAAAATCTTAAATCCTCTACATTAGGTGGCATATTCGGAAGCCATACATGTCCTTCTGTTTCTTTGTGAATTGCTCACCTAATCTCTTCCCAATCTTTTCTGACCTTCTCCGATTCGATTCCCATCATGCAATATTTTATATGCCTAGCAATTATCCCTTTTTCAACAACAGTTTCTGTTACAATTTCAACTAAAAACTCAAACCACTGCAGGTGTTTCATTTAGGACTTCATATACCTCTTTCCCTATACTTGGATGTCAATCTAGCCCTTTCTTGCTGGTTGTCTGTACCACTAATTGCAGTACTGTTAGTCTCCTTACAGATCTGCATCCAAAATATCACTACTGCTTGCAACACCCATATACCCAGGCCACAGGCAACAGCTTTCAGTTTCTCAGTTTTTGTACACTCTACTGTTTAGTCTATTCCCACATATCCTTAGCTGCAATAAAAGAAATCCACAGGAAACAAAGTCCAAGTTTCTTCTTGAATACCATACCAACTCTATCCTTCAATTTTAGTCCCTTATTTATTAGCAAAGGACAAGCGTTTTTACGTGACCCCTGTCACAGCTTCCTCAGAAGAAGACAAGTAAAACAGCTGAACTGGTCTGTTCAAATACTCAGTTAACAAAACACTTCAAAAACTAAGCTTCATCCAGAGCAAAAATTAGAAACCGTCATTATCTTCAACAAATTACAAAAGAAAGGATTTTACTCATTAAATATGAACTATACAAAGGTCTTTCCTACACTTCTATCTCTACAATCTCTTCAAAAATCTCAGTGTCACAAGAAACTGAAAGCACTAAAACTGAAACAAAGAAAAAAAAAAAAACTAAGGTAAACAAAATAAAAATAAATAAAATAAAATATAAAAAAAATAAAGCAGCCACCATCCACAGCTAACACTTAATAAATATAAAATAATTTTAATTTTTTAACATAGATCCACTAGCTTTCACCCAACTCTCTGCTGGGTTTCAACAGAGTTGAATTGAAGACTTATATACAAAATATACATTCTTTAAAAAAATAAAATTATATTTGTAGCTGGTAAACCAGGTCAAAAAATCAAAAATATATTAATATAATAAAAAAATAGTAAATAAATGCATGCTGCAATGTTATGTATATATATATAAAACTACTATATACCTATATAAAAATGACTGTAAAAATATTCTTAAAAAAAATAATTTGTATTAACATATAATAAATATAAATATATATATAAAAATATGTATAATATAATATAATAAAAAAAAATAATAAAAATAAATAAAATGTTGATAAAAATGTACCCAATACCATATATTGTTGTATGTTTGTATTGTAAAATAGTATTAGAGATGAATTTAATTCCACTGCATGTAAAAATTTTTTGAAATAACATATATATTATATTAAAAAAAAAAACAAACCGTAAATATATGTTGTAATTTATAAGATGACAAATAATACAAGATTTCATTTTTAAAATTAATGGATTCATTAATGAATGTGTTTTACACTAGTGCTGAATTTAATAATTGCCAACATTATTTCATCTCCTCCAATAGAATAAACATCATTCTCTCCTTCACACACATGTTTCAGGTACTACTCTATCAACCAAAAAACAAAAAACTAAAAAAAGAACAAACATATTGTACTATATATAATGCATTTGTTGTTTTTTTGCTCCTTTATATCCCTATTATGCTCATTAATTCTTGTTTCACCATCTTGTTAAAAAAATTAAAATTAAGTTATAGTATCAACTAATTATTTTAATTTTTTTGTTTTTTGTTTACATGTGATTAAAACATTTCCTTTCAGACATCAGACATCTCAAGACCTATGTCGTTAATTAATATTAATAATGTCTATAGTTACCAAATAAGTATCCGTAGTAATTTTTGTTTGTTACACATGTTAATATTATTTCAAGACACAATGCCACGAGTCTTTTATAAATATATTTAATGTTGTCTTCTCTACACAATTGATGTCAATACAGTGTGCTATAGTCTCCAGTTTTGACAATTTTGCAGCTACTATAGGTCTGAATGGGGGATTAGAAACATCTCAATTATGCTGTAATCATGTCATATCTAGAGACTCTGGTATAAGTGGCTTCATCATTGAGCATATACATCATTTTGTTTTTGTATCGTCATTACTCATAACAACCTTTTATTATTTGTTTTGTGTTTTAAAACAAAATCTTTTCACAAAATCTTTCAGCTGTTATTAAATTCTCATATGTCATTTCATTTATTTTCAAACCTTTCTGTTTGTACATCACACAACATTTCAAATAGATGAAGGGTTTAGGGTTTGTTGGTGGTACAAAGCTAGATCTTTTAAAAGTAAAACTAACTTATTTATTCCTTAAATGTTTATCGAACTCTTCCAAATATAATTTTTACTATTTTAAGAATATGTATTTATGCATAAGTCTTCAATTCTTAACAACTTTGTGTATGGTTCATTTTAAAGATTAATTGAAGTCAATTAAGTTCTATTATATAAGGCAGCTGCTCCTTTGATTAAGTACTCTGATGAAACCCAGCAGAGAGTTGGGTGAAAGCGCTCAGTGGATTCTATGTTAAAAATTCTTTTATATTTATTAAACGTTAGTGTGGTTCAGTGATCTGGTGCTGCTTTATTTTTATTTACGAGTTTATGTTCTTTGTTTTATCATAACTTGGTCTTAATGACCTACAAGAAAAAAAAAACACACCTAGTTAAACTAATTTATTAATTCTACTACTACACCAGCTTAAGAAAATAAATTTCTTGCCTTTTTTCTGGAAGAGGCATCAATCTCAGTTGTTCATAGCACCAGGAATAATTTTACAATTCAGTGCTACATTCAAGCTATTCAGGCATTGCTTTGAGTTTGGGTAAGAATACATCACCCCAGACAAAATCAAATTTCCCTGTATCATACATTTTCATAAGACAGACTCAACAGTGCAAATAAAGGCACTTATGGTCAATTTCTTGTCAAAGGCCCTCAACGTTGACCTTCATCAACCTCTAGTAATTATCTTTGCTGCGTCTGTGTAGCCTTGATTCTCATTTCCTGTTAGTGCTCACCTTCCCTCATGTGCTACTTAAATATAGGCTGGTAAACAACTCCAAAATGCTTGAATGTAAATATTCACTTTCCTTTTGTGAACGGGATCATTGCTGAAAATCATCTGCAATGAGCCAACTTCACCTGCCTGGTTTACTTTCTTAAAACACCAATCCATTTTTAATTATGTTGGTAACCACTTTTACTTACTTATATACACATACATGTACATATGTATAAGAGAGTGTGTGTACATACACATCTATATATAGATAGACAGATATAGATATATCTGCTATAGAACTTTCTACAGCATGCCTGCAGGAAATGGAAAACAAGGGATGTGCCCTCAGTTTGGAAGAAAATGAGCTAAGATCAGTTGCTTGATTTCATAGATCAATTAAAGAAATAAGACTGCAGAAGGTCAATAAAACCCAAAAAGTCAGAAGTCTAATAAAATAAATACACAGTAATTAGGACTGTCCATAGAGATCCATGCAATATAACAGAAGTAAACAGGATATACTACTGTGCAGCTAAATTAATAACTGAAAGTTCTACCACAAGAACACAGGGTGGTGAGGGAAAGGAAGGGAAGAAATCGAATACGATCATGGAAGCATCGAAAAGAGAAAACTATAAAGCAATTAAAGGCAAGAAGCGTCACTGTTAGAAGACTACATAAAAGGCAACAGATAAAAAAATTCTAAGAAAGATAGATATCATAAAAGCTATGCACTGTATTAGAACAGACCAGGATCTATCATGCACTATCGCAAATAAACTAAAAATTTCAGCACAGGCAGAAAAAAAAACGTAGAAGATATGCAGATAAAGGAAAAGTACAAAATAAGCAATTTATTGATGACCCTAAAAGGTTTTATAGAAAACTGGGAAACAAGGTAAAAGGAATTGAAAGACAGCCAAAAAAAAAGAAATAGATATATTTTAGAGAAGTATCTATGAAGAACCTGTGGAACATAATGATGCAAAATAGATAGAAGTAAAAGAAAGAAAAAAGTTTAAAGGTACAGGATATGGAATGGAATGAAGTAGCAACCAGAGAGATTGAAACAAAGCTAAGAAAAGCCTGTAACTGGAAAACCCCAGGCCCAAAGTACCTAACTTTTGGTTAAAAGTATTAACATCTTTGCACGAAGATTTAGCCATGAGTAAAAACTATTTATATGCGCACCCTGAACAGATACCAACCTGGCTAACAGGAAAAACAATGCTCCTACTTAAGAGTGAACCTGCAAGCTACCCTAAAAATTGTAGACCAATAACTTGCCTTCAGACGACATATAAACTATACACTGGAATTGATACTGAGAGTTTATAGTCAGTTCATATAGTTACGAAAATAAAATTGCCAAAGATTCTAAAGACAACCGCAAGGCATTCTATAGCTATGTCAAGAATTTAAATGACAATGCTCAGATCTGCTCTGAGCTACAGCAGATTGGCATTAAATATACTGATCCCAAGGACATTGCCAATATCCTATCAGATCAATTCAGTGCCAACTTCACCCCCCTTTCACCCCCTAAAGGGCCCATCTCAATACCAAGATAGAGCCAAATTCTGGTAATAACGGCCACACAGGTAAAAACCGCACTCTCCAAAGCTAAGAATACCGCATCCATGGGACCAGACGACATCCCAGGCTGTGTACTACATGTACTACATGAACTACAAAATGAACTGGCACCTCACCTAAGTGTCATGTTTAATCATAGCCTCACCTCAGGCTTCGTGCCCACTGAGTGGTGCACAGTTACGGTTATCCCACTCCACAAGGGGGGATCCACCTTGGATCCTGGGAACTACCACCTCATCAGTCTGACGGGCCAGATCTGCAAGGCCATTGAAAGTATTATCATGGAACTTATAAACAAAGACATTGGCAACCTTCAAACACTAGACCCCACCCAGTTTGGGTTTGTGAAGGGCCAATCTTGTCTCTTGAACCTGACTGACTTCTTTGAATCAGTCTCCAGAGCTGTGGACGAGGGTAAGGCGGTCCCACACAGCCTATCTAGACCTCGCCAAGGCCTTCGACACCATCCCACACACTGGAATCAAGTTAAACTTACTAAGCTGAGCATTAATCCCTATGTCACTCAATGAGTTGCCAACTGGCTTACTGACAGAACCCACACTGTAAAAGTAGCAGACTCTAAATCCAGCTTCAGACAAGTGGAGTACCTCAGGGTTCAGTCCTGGGTCTGCTCCTGTTTGGCATCTACTTTCTCTGAAGTACAGGCCAGCATTAAGGGACTCTGGCTAACAAAGTTCGCCGATGACTGCAAACTGGGAGCCATTACCGAATCCCCAAATGATGTGGATATTCTACAAAAGGGCCTTACAGAAACAGATGCTTGGTACCAGAGCCATGGGCTCAAGCTCAATGCCAAGAAATGTACAACTATCCCCTCTGGGGAAAAAACATGTACCCTTGAATTACCACAAAGGTGGCAGTACATTAAACACCGAAAGTGTGATGAGAGACTTAGGGACACAGGTGGACAGTAGTCTCACCTTCGATAACCACATCGCCACAACAGTCAGGAAATCCTTCTATGTGGTACATCTCATCACTAACTGCTTTTCATCCAGAAAAAAGGAGGTCATTGTCCCACTGTACTCATCCCTCATTAGACCCATTACAGAATAAAACGCCCCGTTTCGTATTTACCTTTCAGGACATCTGCAACTGGAAAGGCCACAGAAATAACTCACTAAAAGTATCACAGGCCTAAAGCAGATGCCCTATGCTGACCATCTAAAAAAACTCCAGCTATACTCTGTTGCATATAGTCTACTCAGAGGTGATCTCTGATTAACATACAAGGCCATGTCAAACCCACATCTGTTGGACATGCTACACTTAAAGAAATCCCAATCCTTCAGAGCCACATGCTCCAGGGATCTAAACCTTGTCATCACAATGAACAAAACATGCTGGAGGGATAGGTTCCTGACCCAGAGACTCCCCAGACACTGGAATGGACTGCCCATACATGTCAAGAAGAGTGCCTCTTTGGCCCTCTTCAAAAGGAAACTTGACGATTGGATGGGAGATAGGAAATTCACCCCGGGGATCACGTCAGTCACCCTGCTAGACAGGGGTCCAGGGAAGTAAATACTGTGGAAAGAAATAACCAGGGAATTGTTATGGCTAGGCTTGTATAGGCCCTAGGGCCAACAGCCTAGTACCAACCTATGAACCTATTTAGAAGAAAACTCCATTATGGCAGCAGAATAAAAGGGCAATAAAAGAAAGTCATATAGAACAAAGCATCATTTGTTTTTAAATAAAGTCAAAGTGGAGAACTGTAAAAAGAATCTACGTATGGCATGGAATGACTACAGTATCCCACCATTCATGGATAAGAGAGTGCTTAAAAATGTATAAGATACACCCTACACTGATCGACTACATTACAGTGACTATGAAACAGTGGCAGAACACTTTGCAATTAAGCCATGATAAAGAATAATTTATTATTCCAGGGATAAAAATTCAAAGGGAGATATTCCATGGTGACTCTCTGTCGCCGTTGCTATTCTAGCCTTGCCCTTAACCCATTAAGCTGTTTACTTAACAGTTTACACCATGG
Organism: Protopterus annectens; assembly: GCF_019279795.1. Taxonomy (NCBI): domain Eukaryota; kingdom Metazoa; phylum Chordata; order Ceratodontiformes; family Protopteridae; genus Protopterus; species Protopterus annectens. The sequence goes on from NC_056728.1 coordinate 1,801,728,713, forward strand.
TTATAGTCTGGCTCCTAGAAAACAAAAGTGTAAGGTCTTCTCATCTTCTCTTTGTCAATTATTTAAAACTGTATAGCTCATC